>NW_005842170.1:32014-34514 GCF_000455745.1 Alligator sinensis | reverse complement strand
AAGCTAAATATGAAGATTCGTCTCTAATATTATTTTAGAGATTCAGTGTACTTATTTTATTAAATATACTGCAAGCATGGAATACAAGTGTGAAAATTTACTATTACTTGTACAGGTAAACATAACTAGGTAAAATGTTGTTCAAATACTCTTAAGTGAATTAAAATGATCCATTGGGTAAGTGTATTCTGTAGACATGCACACAATACATTACAGGCATATATATACACACACATTTAAGCATATGTAAGTATCAGTTTGCAATGGTCACATGAGTAGAGAGAGGTAGTTAGCTACGTTGGTGTGACATCAGGTATAAGGCAGGGTCGAGTGGCAACTAACTTGTTCAGATAAATCTGATGAAGTAGCCTGTAGCCTACAAAAAGAACTTATGCCTTTCTGAATGAGTTAGTCTTTAATGTGCCATCCTGCCCTGCTGGAAGTTGCCGCTGCCCCATGGGTTGTAGCTGCCCTGAGCATCCAGCTGTATTAGTATACCTTTGCTATTTGCATTAAAATGTATTTAATAAAAATTATTAAAAAATATAGCCTAAATCCTCTCATTTAGCTTTACGAATTGTTTAGCCCTCACTAGGGCTAAGAAGCGTTCTTACTGAAAAGAAGAACCATAGAAAATTAGGGTTGGAAGGGATCTTAGGATGCCATCTAGTCCAACCTCCTGCTCAAAGCAGGACCAGTCCCAACTACATCATCCCAGCCAAGGCTCTGTCAAGCCAGGTCTTAAAAACTTCTAAGGATGAAGATTCCAAAAACTTGGTGGGTAACCTGTTCCAGTGTTTTACTACCCTCCTAGTGAGAAAGTTTTTCCTAATATCCAACCTAAACCTTCGCTGCAACTTGAGACTATTGCTCCTTGTTCTGTCATCTGCTACCACTGAGAACAGTATAGCTCCATCCTCTTTCGAACCCCCTTCAGGAAGTTGAAGGCTACAATTAAATCCCCTCTGTCTTTTATTCTCCACATGAGAAAAGGCTGAGGGAACGGCTTTTTAGTAAGTCATGTTCCCCAGCCCCCTCACCATTTTTCTGCCCTCTGTTGGACTCTCTCCTATTTGTCCACATCCCTTCTGTAGGGGAGGAAGCAAGGTTCAAAACTGAACACAGTACTCCAGATGTGGCCTCATCAGTGCCAGATAGAGGGGAATAATCACTTCTATCAACCTGCTGGCAACACTCCTACTAATGCAGCCCAGCTGGCTGTTAGCCTTCTTCACAACTGGGCACACTGTTGGCTCATATTGAGCTTAGTGTCCCCTGGAACCCCCAGGTCTGTTTCTGCAGAGCTGCTGTCTAGCCAGTCGGTTCCCAGCCTGTACTGGGACATGGGATTATTCTGTCCTAAGTACTAGACTTTGCAGTTGGCCTTATTGAACCTCATGAGATTTCCTTTGGTCCAATCCTCTAATTTGTCTAGGTCTTTCTGAATCCTAGCCCTACCCTCCAGTGCATCTACTATTCCCAACTTCTGGACACTTGCTGAAGTTGCAATCCATCCTATCTTCCACATTGTTAATGAAGATATTGAACAAATTGAACAAAACCAGCCCTAGGACTGACCCCTGGGGCACTCCACTTGATACCAGCTGTCAGCTAGACATTGAGTCATTACCCTTTGAGCACGATGATCCAGCCAAGTTTTCTACCTTATAGTCCATTCATCCAACCCGCACCTCCTTAGCTTGCTTGCAAAAATGTTGTGGGAGACCATATCAAAAGCCTTGATAAACATGATAAGAATGATAATTAATGGGGCCAAACTATCCTGAATCAGAGCTGAAGATCTTGGTGAGGTATACTCTCACAGTGATTTTTTTTTCACTTAAGCTTTGCTTGACCAGAATGGTGCAGCTCAAGTTTATTTCTTCTAACTAGACATTTTCATGAAGTGAACAAGATTCTCTAATTATTCCTATGGTCTCTACAATTCTCTGTTCTAAGAACTGTCTATATTTCCTTCAGAAGGAGAGAACTAATACTACAAACTGCTGCTGCTGAAAACAGCCAACAAACTGTTCTTGCATTCACTGTATGTTTCTGAAACTGAAAACATTTGGACATATAGCTCATCTCATGAAATCTTCTTAACAAGACCAAAGGAGCTTCATTTCGCAAGTTTGACAAAGATAATTGTGTGAGTAAATAACACAGGTAGCCAGACAGTCAACCAAGTTGCCACTGATTTATAATGATATAACAGAATATAATTTTGTCCTGGAGGTGAGGAGATAGTGTTCACAGAGCCCACAAAACACACCTACTCTGCACACTTTTTAAAATAAATAGGATTTTCTCCAAAATACAGAAACAACTTCATTTCCAAAAGCAATCCTCATTGATATCAAACAAATAGTATTTGAACTGACTGTTTTTAAAAAAATTGTGTAATTTGGAGACTATGTAAATATGACAGTCATGAGCTTTTGAAAGAACCCAAAGTTACAGCTCTATTTATGATAGCCAAAGGTTTTTATATATAAAT
>NW_005842170.1:29716-32004 GCF_000455745.1 Alligator sinensis | reverse complement strand
TTCATGGTGTCTTGAATGCAAGGCTTAAAATAAAAATAATCTGTCTTTACAAGTGTATTATACTGTTCAAAGTCCACATAAAGAAGTATAAAGACAAAGTTTAGAGGTCACATATAGTGACAACCCTTACAGAATTTTTTTTCAAATTTATTTAGAAATTACAAACAAACTGTTGCAGGGCACTTGATGTGCCTGCCACTGGCAGGTGGGGTCAAGGTTAACTGCTGAGTCATCTGATCCAGGGGGCTGGCAGGTGTGACTAGGCCTGATCAAAGGAGTCACCTGTGTGAAAGGAGTCTCCTGACTGGAGGAGCGCTGGGTATAGGTATAAACCCAGACCCTGAGAGCAGGGCTGGCAGTAACATCTTGGGAGCTGGTGTAGGAATATCACCCAGCAGGAAGGCTGGTTCTCTTGAATTCCAGCAAGGAGAATGACATCTGGAGGGTTGGGTGGGAACTAAGGGGATGGAGGAGATTCCTGGGGACCCAGTGTGGGGTCCAGAGCCCTGGGAGGTGGGGCCGAGTCTATGGGTCTGTTGAGGGGGCAAGGAGAGCCCTGAGAGAAGGGCTTAGTGCCTGGGCCCTGTGGAGAAGCCAGATTAGCCCAGATGAGAAGAGAGGGGCCAAGTGTACAGGGGCCTAGTGAGAGATCAGGTCCCTTGCTGAGAGTTGATGGGTTGATTGAGGGGTCCGGATGGGCCCAGAGAAGGAAGGGTCTGCCTATGGAGGGCTCTCAGTAAGTCCAAAGAAAGTAAGCAATCTATGGATGGTCCTGAGATGGTGGACCCACAGAGGACTGACCCTGGGAATCCTGACTGGCCTATGCTGGGACCAGGGTCTAGGAAAGGCTGAAGGGTGAAACAGACCACTGTGAGAGACTACCAGAACTGGGAGTCTAGAGTCTTGAGTGGCCTGGAGGTGGGGCCAGGGCCTAGAAGAGGCACAATGGTCCTTGTGGGGCCACAGCTGAGGGAGTGGTCAGGGAGTGTTATAGCCTCAGATGACAATGGCTGGTAGGGGTCTGTGAATGACCTGGGGTCCAGAGAGCAAGAATTTAAAGGAAAGATGGGCTAGGGCTAGGGAGTCCAGTGCCTACCAGCCCAGAAGGGGAACAGGACATCTAGGGGAGAGCCCAGAGAGGAACATGTAAGACAAGGAAGATTTGAAGACCAGTCCTGGGTAGGACCTAAAACTGTACCCTAGTGGAGCTGGTTGGTGTGGTGGGGTTGCCTGTGGTGAGGCAGTCCAGGGAAAGGTGAGGAAGGGGTGCTGGAAAGCCTCAGCTTCCACTGCCTTGTGGGTGACCCCATGGAGGGTGAAAGCTAGTGTAGCACAACCGAACAGAAAAACACTTACCAGGGAAGATCGGGACTATGTAGGTCCAGAGGCCCAGTGAGGGGCCAGGGAAAAATCAGGACCATGAGGGTTCACAGGCCCAGTGAGGCACCAGGGAGGACCCAGACCTTGAAGGTCCAGCAGCCCAAACAAGGGGCCAGGGAAGACCAGGAGTATAAGAATCCAGTGGCTCATTGATGGGCCAGGAATAGAATGCAGGGCCGGACAGAGCCAAGGGCCTGGAGAGCAGTCAGGAAAGTACAGAGGATTTGACACCCTGGAGAAGGGGCCAGGAGAGAGACTGAAGGGTCTGGTGCCCCAAGGAGGGGCTGGGTGAGACCAAGGGTTCTGAAGACCCAGAGAGGGGGCCAGAGGAGAGACCAAGGGTTCTGGCAACTGGAGAGGGGCAAGGAGAGAGAAAGGGATCTAACGGTTGAAGAAGGGTTGTGTCAGCAGCTGGCAGAACATCTGCGAGGCATGGGACATGTGTGGGGGGTAAGGAGCCCACAAGTCCATGACCACAATCTGGGTAGTCATTATAGTAAGATCGGGTCAGCCTCCCACACTATTATCATTATCTTTCCATCAAGGCATGGCAGGAAAGATAGGTAGGCATCCTAGGGTTGGAGTGGGCATGGTCACAGAGCTTTCAGGGGGCGTCATGGCTACCCCTGTAATCCTGATATGTGACACAAACCTCCAGTCTCTTGTAATTTGACCCATCCTTGCACGTAAATATGGTTATTCTGGGGAACTCAAAGAGAAAGTAGTCAGCTGCTTCTGATCACAATTGGCAAAAATCACTTGTCAGGTAGGTCAACATACAATACTGATGATGCCCTTTCTGCAGATTCTAAGTACTTTAAGGCTCACTGAGATTTTCTATTTCATGTTAAGTTTTTTCACTGGGCTACTGTGAAATTTAGTAGCACAATGATCTCTTTGTGTGTGGT
>NW_005842170.1:29233-29706 GCF_000455745.1 Alligator sinensis | reverse complement strand
TCCTAGATATCCCTTTTCTTTGTAGCACACTCATATTCCGATGGAAAGGTTAGTGTTAACGGTTGTCTTGGCTGTCCAAGTTTGATTACACCATAGAGTACTTGTTCAGTCCTATGCCATGGCTATGGCAGAACAAAGACATTCTTAGCTATAGTAATTGCAAAGTTTAGGCAAGAATGTTGCATACAAATAATGAAGCAATAGCCTCTAGGATAACAACTATAATAAAAGTTATAAAATACATTTCATACGTTGATTTATGTATTTAAATGGTATAAAGCCAAATATCCTTCCTTCCCTAAATCTGTGTGTACTTGCTAGATAATTACTTGTTTGGAAACAACTTTCGAATCTAGCTCTGAAATACTGGAACTCACAAATTTTTCATGGTGCTACAAAAAATGAAGTTAAGTGGACTGCAGAAATGAAAAATATGGGTTATTAAAATGTAAGCTTAAAGAAAAACTTGGTTT
>NW_005842170.1:24883-29202 GCF_000455745.1 Alligator sinensis | reverse complement strand
AAAGAGTAACACCAAAAGCACTCCTTTTAGATGGTGCTGGACGTTAGAGGAAATTACAGCTTATTCTTGTGAGGTAGCAAGCATTACAAGCTTTAAATGATTACTTCCATCCCAGGAAATAGGGAGTGGTGATTAAATTGTCTGCTAAGAGAAAGAAGGAAGATAAAGTAAGTAAACTCTGTCTCTTTAGGAATTTAACCCCCCAAAAAAGTTAGTGATAGTAAATATAGATTATATTCTCTTAGGATGTCATAAAAAGTGCATCTGAAATATTCACAATTTATTTAGTTACCAAAAATAAATAAAGAATATAATGAAGTCTGACAAAAAATAAAAGCAAGGAAATTTAAAGATGATACTAAAATGCTTTTCCAGGTCTAAATTAAACTCTAGGTGATCTTACAGGCTATCTATTGTCTCCATTATTTACGCTGTCTTTAAAATAAAATTTTAGCCCCAACCTGAAATATACTTGCTTTGTTTATGTAAGTTAGGCCATTAATATTATTTGAACATGAATTTTTGAGGTTTAATAGTCTTCCAAAACACTTTGGAAGCAGCTCAATGCTATGCACTCAGAGCCATGTTTTAAAGATTTTTTTTATGTGCTCATTCATTGTTAAATAAATAATGCTAGTGGCTTTGGAAATAATCTGCAGTATGTGTTACTTTTAGTTCTTTTACCATGAGCGAGTGTGATCGTCTGTGATCTCCAGAGAGTTCAGCCAAGAATCTAACTCCATAATGCTGCCAATATATGGCAAGATCTGTTCCATCTCCTAGCAAATGATTTTGGAAAATAAACCAGGCACTTGAGACAGCTAGGCTGGAGTGTTTTCTGAGAAAAGAATATGAAATCAAAGCTTAGGATATTTCTTGTTGTAACCAGTAAATCCAAAATCAATGTATTAAAATAACATTAACGGAGCCCATAACACAGAGAGTTAATTTAAACAAAGAATTCTACACTTCTAAAATATATGGGAAAACTCTAAACACCACAACAGTCCACAGCAAAGGGAGAATTGAAAGAACGCTTAAAGTATATATTTGTAAGCAATGATGGGAGCATAATTCAGCCTAATATATAGTGTATGACACTATAATAAGAAATTAATTTTATACAAAAAAATCAACAAAACTTGAAAACCTCATATCCTAAAACCAACTTCTTTTAGCACAAAAAACACCAAACCACAGGAAAGTACTATAGAGGTTTTTTTTTTCAAAGATTTGTTGTGGAGAGGTCTTAAAGATTCCCTTTACATTCATTGAGCTAATGGCTGTGGTGTAACCAATTTCCAGTGCACTGGTCGAAAATGTCTGCGTTGTCTTATTGAATTCAAATCAAGTACAACTCAAGTCTTTTTTGTGCTCTTGCTTTCATGCTTCAAAATTCTAATTGTTAGTATTGCTCTCCCCATTTTTCTTTTGCTGAACTGGCACCTACATATAGCACTTTATTACAAGTTATCACTTCTTCAGGTGTCATTAGAGAATAAATATTTATTTTAAGGAAACTAATGACAATCACTTACTTTAATTAGAATTCTGCTGAGTCTAAAAACTTCAGAAGCAATCATCTGTAGGAATCAACTCTGTCTGCTACATCATTGGCTAGAAACACTTGAATTCAATATGAACTCCAGTAAGCAGCAGAATCTGGTATAGATTCACTCTGGTGAGATGAGATAGTATGAAAAAACCCTGATGTTGCTTTTGCATGCATACAGATTTTTCTGACTTGAGGGAAGTCATGTGAATCTCTGTATTATAGAATGCTGTCTTTGTTTTAAAATTAGACCTAAAATTATAAACCTTTTTTATAAACCTCCTTACATTTTTATTATGAATAACTAAAGATCCTAAAATCAAGTAAAAATATTTTTACTTTAAAAATAATAAAGTATTTCCATGCAAAGTTAAATTTAAGTATTTCCAAAATTAGATTTACTAGTAGACAGAAAAGGCATAAACACAGTTCTTAATTTATTACTGAAAAACATAATACTTAATACACAGTGACAACATAACAAATATAGCTGGCTGTGATGTGCCAATAGCTGCTTCTACAATCAAAGCAAAACTACCTGGCATGCTTTACTACAAAAATGTACTGGATATGTTGTATTGAGGACAAAACTATTCATAATGGGCAGTATCCAGCTATCATGAAAGTGAATATTTTACAGTCCCCGAGCCCAGCAAACGAGCATAATTAGTTCTATGACAGGCATAGACTCTGAACTGTAGGCTATTTAGATATTCAGTCAGTCTAGTAGGAAGTTTAACATTTTAATCTTCCTTAACATAATGGATATTTTGAGGATAACTTACAATAGGTAATACACCATTTATACCATTGAACTCAGCATTTCCTATATTTTACCAGTGTTATATGAAAAAGCAACTGGAAATATTAAGATGTCAAAACGATCATATTTAACAAAGTCATCATATTATAAAACATTTAAGAATATGCATACTGTGAAGTGCCTCCACCCTGAAAATATGTTCATACTATGATTAATGGCTAATATTTTGATCACTTCAATCAACATGACATCACCTCTGTTCTAGCTTTATTATTTAAGAAGAATGGAACATTTTTCACCAGGAGAGATCAAAGACCTTCCCATCTCCAAAATCTTATAGTCTAAAAGCTAAAGTACTTTTCTCTAGTTCTTTAGCCATCAGTGGTAAATTTATGTTCAATTCCCTTAAGAAAGGGAAGGGAATTAAATGTGGGTTTCCCACATCCTAGCAGGTTTGTGAATTTAACTCCAATTTTTTTGCCCCTCAGCCAAAGCCATTCAGTTTCTTTCATGTCAACTATTTTTGAATAGTTTTGGGATAACCATATAAAAATATTTACGTCCATTTATGGTGCTTACAGAAAAACAAAACCATGCAAGAATGCAGACATTTAAAAAAACAAAACAAAACAGATGCTGCCAAATAATTATTTTCTGCAAAAACAAAGACTACCATGCAGATATTTTCTAAATTAATTTTCCTTCAATCCTTATAAAAGACGTACAGAACCTATAGTGCAATCCCTATGGGAGAAGGAAAGCACAGGCTGCAGTGACTGCCTACAGTAGCACAAATCTTGGCTTCACAACTATAAGGAAAGGCAGGAAATGGTTAATGGTAAAATTTCCATATGGGTCATGAAGTGGATTAGAGCCACAGTAAAGCTTGAAAGTTATATCCATAGTGGTGGAGTGGGTGTCCCATGAGCCAGCTCAAGCTGAATAGTACTCTGGGTCATTCCAATCCTTATATATGCATAAATATATAAAGCTTATGTACTAGGACTTTTTGGCTGGGGAACAACAGGAGGTGGTAGGGGGAGCTATTAAGGTTATGAATCAGTTATGTCTATGAAGCTACATGAATACTAGAAAGGGGCTAACAAAGTTTTAAAGGCTTTTTATACTCTTATTCTTTAAAGTAATAGCATCAGATCCACTGGCCATGCCCTTGCTTCATGCCAGATGTCCCTATGCAGTCATTAGGAGGCTGGTAGTATAGAGCAGTCCTTTACACAATGTAAGGGCAGTCACCCTAGAGTAATCTATTAATAGCTGGAATTCTTCCACGAGAAGATTCTACCAATTCTTCTGCCTTTAAAGAGTTCTATAGCTCTTCTGCTAGTATCTTGCTTCTGTTTAAGTGGCATGGCTCTCCTCTGCCCCACATATTTATGTCAGGAGGTGATGTGACTCCACCAGATTGTTGTTTAAGACACTAAGTGACATGGCTATCCGTGACTGGTATTCGGTGATGCAGTGGCGGAGGAACGTTCCTTAATATGCACTATCATGCGGACAGCGCGTGATCGCTAGTAGCCTAACCAATCAGAAGTTGTCCCTAGAGCGTGACTGGCCGGACCAGCATGCTGAGGCCTCCAGAATGTTCCATCAAGGGGGGACCCTGATTGGCTAGGGAGTCTATAAAGGGGACTGTGCGCCTCAGCGTAGGGTCCCCAGACGCTCCCGAACTCAGGAAGACAGCCTGATCACCTGTCTTGTCTGGACAGACCCCTAGGCCTCTAGCTAGATTCCTAGCATAGGCTACCACAGCTTATAGCTAGACCACGCGCTATCCGGAACGCCCTGTGTGTTGCCCAACTAGGCATCATACTTGTACTGATAGTATTTTTGGCTGCAGTCGACCTTCACGATTACACCTTGCTTGTTACTCGCCGCTACCCATCAGTTGTTCGTTTTTCTACCTGTACCACGTCGTCTGTGTCTACCTGTCACTGTAAATAGTATTCAACTCGTTAATCATCTTGTTGGTTTGTAAGTAAA
>NW_005842170.1:22146-22992 GCF_000455745.1 Alligator sinensis | reverse complement strand
CCGTGGAGGCGGGCACCGGCGGCCGCTTTAGTAGTGACGAGCGCCCCTATATAACCTTAACTATACAGAAATTAAGTAGTCAAGAGGAAATGTCTGTGCGCTTTTTACTAGACACCGGTGCACAAGTTAATGTTATTAAACCCGAAATCTACCATAAAAAAAGTCAAAAATAATATTCGTACAGGGGCTCCATGTGGTTGCCAGGACCCCTGTGATAAGGTTTAAAGTCAATGGCAAGACCCTATCCGGGACCCTAGGGGGCATAAATATCTTAGGGGTCCCCGGAATTAAATCTCTGCTATTACAACAACATCTTATCAGAGCCCTACCATCAGAGATCCTGGAGACGGAGAGGCACCGACCAATCGTTAAGAACCCGACATCGTGGCGATACAAGCCGATAGCGACAAAAGAGCATCTACGGACATCCATTGAAAAACTGCTACAAAGCCTTCAACATCACGGCTGTATAACAGAGGTGAAATCTTCCATTTACCTTTCACCCGGGTGGGGCATACCAAAGCCGGGGAGGCCATCAGAGGCCCGGCTAGTGGTTGATTACCGGCAGGCCAACCGTTGATGCGCCTTACTGCAAATGCCTGCAAATCATACGATCACAGAAATCATGCAAGACATTACAAAGGCCCAGGCGGGGGGTGAATGATGGGCAGTAACATTGGACTTAAAAGATATGTTTTATTCAGTCCCAATAATAGACGACCAAGGAATATTAAATATGTGTGTCGGTGGCAAGATATACGGATGGAATGTATGCCCACAAGGATACCAAAACTCCCCAGCTCTTGCAACTGCTATGATGAATAATAGCATCCAATCTTTCAGAAA
>NW_005842170.1:12371-16667 GCF_000455745.1 Alligator sinensis | reverse complement strand
ACCCTGATTGGCTAGGGAGTCTATAAAGGGGACTGCGCGCCTCAGCGTAGGGTCCCCAGACGCTCCCGAACTCAGGAAGACAGCCTGACCACCTGTCTTGTCTGGACAGACCCCTAGGCCTCTAACTAGATTCCTAGCATAGGCTACCACAGCTTATAGCTAGACCACGCGCTATCCAGAACGCCCTGTGTGTTGCCCAACTAGGCATCATACTTGTACTGATAGTATTTTTGGCTGCAGTCGACCTTCACGATTACACCTTGCTTGTTACTCGCCGCTACCCATCAGTTGTTCGTTTTTCTACCTGTACCACGTCGTCTGTGTCTACCTGCCACTGTAAATAGTATTTAACTCGTTAATCATCTTGTTGGTTTGTAAGTAAATTTATGAATTTTCTTCACCTACTACTTGTCGCGCTTTTTCCTCTCTCACACTTGGCATCCCCGAGCGTGTCTGGGTTGGTGTCACTACTCAGTGCCCCACTCGACACACAACTGAGGCCATTTTCCAAACACCATCCTTGAATTATGGCCCACAATTTATACCACATGTTATGCCCCAACTGTAGTTCTGGTTAATACATGGCAAATGCAGCTCATTAACTCTCCCTAGCATATCAAAGAGGGTGGACTGGATCTCAGGAAAATGGGTACTATGGGAACTTTGACAGAGAAGATCCTAAAACCCTAAGGTACAATATATTTTGGAAAGAAACTTAAAACAAAATTTATAGTGTTGCAGGAAGGCTGGAAGAGCGCAGTTTGTACATTTACTCGAGGTCTAAGCTCACTGGAAAAAAAAGAAAAAGACATGGAATGTGTACATTCTGAGATCTGTAAATACATGTGTCAGTTCAATATTATTGTTTGCTGTAAAAGGAAGTCTATTTCAAATATTTCTGTGAACATTCAGTGTCTTGTAGTGTCTTATAGATGCAATCAGATATTTTTGCCATTTATGATAAAGTGTATGCACAGATTTGGTAATTGCTACTTTTAAATATGGTATAATAATATAAAATCTAATTTTCTCTTGTATTCTAACATCTTTCTCTATTAAATGTGGCTTTTTTTATGAAACTTTTTCCCTCAGTGTTTTGCTTGTAAATAATACAACGCTTGGTGTCAAGATATAATTGATTTTCTAAAGAGGACTTAAAAAAGGCTTATATTTTTCCGTCAGAAAATCTTTACAATAGAAATAAGCCCTTCGATGCTCATTCCTTATAAACTTAACTTTTTATTCCTATAATGAAACTGAAATTATTAAAACATGTGCATTGCCATAAAACAGAATATCTTACTTTAGATTTAAAAAAAAAAATTTTTTTTACATTTGTAAGCTGCATTGTGGAACAAGATAGGTGGCAAGTAATACTTAATGGTATACACTCAGAAGAACAAAATAAACTGTTTAAATAAAACCTATCAGAATACAAATAGATTTATGAACCCAGACTGTGAGCTGCTCTTGATATAGCACAGAAGTGAGATGGAAGAGAATGCAAAAGTGAAATGGGACAGCATTTTTGTATTCCATTCCTCCACAAATCAGATTTATTATTTGGTACAATTAGTTTTATATATAGGTAAGTTTTTTATTATTGCTAATTATTTTATTAGCTCTATTTGTTTAGGGAACTAGGTGGGATAATTCCATGACAAAGGTACACCATCAGCCTACCTAAAAACGTTCTATAGTCTTTATTGGTAAAATTTAAACAGGCCATAAAATACTCTAACAAGACCTGTCATGATCTTCAATTTTGAATCAAGTAGAAGCACCTAGTTTTGGCAGCATGCTAATTAGGTGAAGGAGAAAATGGTACTTATGAGATGAAGAAAGAAAAGTAACCTGTAGGAGCAGACAGAATGTATTAACCTATAGTTCAAATTTTGGTTGTAGGACAGATTTCTCTGACTTTATGAAAGTGTCCACTCTACAGAGTCAAATGCTCTCGCTACATTTATTCAGTGAAACAGTCCTAATTTACTTTTTATAGAAAGTTAAATAACCTGAGAGACTTCTAGCAGCCTTTTTAAAAAAGAAATCTTTTACAAAACCGACTTCATTTATAGAATGAAGCATTATTATTAATCATTAGCAGATATGGTAACTTGAAATATTCACAAAATTAAAGTAATAAAACCTTCTGACAGGATTTTTAAGCCAGTTAAGGAATGATTCATTCTGTTTTCACATCAGGTCTAAGTTACATGAGTCTAGGCATATTGTATACAGAAACAGTAGCAATAAAATTCCAAAAGCCTCTAAAAAAATCTGTAGTAACAGCAGTAATATGTATGTAGAAAGATAGGATGCCATCCAAAAACAAGATGGCAAAATTGTACAAGATCAAACTTACAGACACAGGCCACTATCAATAGTATCTGGCAACTGCTTTATGAGTTAATAACTAATGTCCATACTTCTGCAGTCGCACAATAACCTCTTGCTTCAGTAAAGAAAGAGAAAACAGATTTTAAGGATAAAGAGAATTAACATCTATATAAAGGAAAATGATTTATAATTAGGAATTACTGTGGATTCATTTCACTTGAGACTTCCTTCAACATTAGCCAGCAATATCTGCATTAGTTGTGAAGTCAGACATATACTCAAGCTTCTCATATAAATATAGTGTAAGATTTATAACCGGGACAATAAAAGAAAATTAGTGATACATAAATGAAATGAACAGAATGATAAAAATAAAAATACTTTGTCAGATCATTTATCTGTCACATAAAACAGTTTTCGGCATGGAGAATGAGAATATGCAGAATAATGTTGAAGACGAGTCTGACAAGAGAGTATACCACTCCAACACTATTATGGCTGTTTTAAATTAAAAAGAAATAGTGTGAAAAGACTTGAAAAACCTTTTTAAGGTTCAAACACCTCTTCATAACCCTACCAGCAGCACAGCAACAACCTACCTATAGATTTCACTACTTGCTCTCCATCTCCTCCTCAGTTACACCCCTGTATGCAGTCCCTATAGAAGTTTCCTACTTTGGGCAATCCATGTGTTTCTACATGAAAATGAAGAGTTTTTGTACCAAATTTAATTTTAATACATCTACAGCCTATTTAATTACTTAAGGACTCTGTTTACAAAAATAAGACTGGTATTCTCAATAAAAAAGTCTTATTTTGATTTTACATATTATATTAGCAATAATAGGAAAAAAATAATTCACTAATCTTAAATTAATGAAAGAACCCTCGATCTCTGCCCTTACCATGCTCCATTTTACATCCTTGTTCTCCTCCCCTAACAAAATAATTACTTAGTAGCACGCGTATTAAGGAATGAGAAAGGCTAACTTGGTTTATACCACAGAAAACAAACAGCAAGCTAAAATTAATCATATATGTTTAAAAAAAATACTATTACAGTATTCAGGTGGGATTAACTTTAAAATCTCTTACTATATCTAGCAGAAATCATAAGGCAAATCATTTCATAATCAAACATTTTATTGATCATGCAAGCTCTTAACTTCAAAGATCCCCATGTTCATAACTGAAAATTTAAGGCACTCTATTTCTCTGGCATCATTATTTCCCCTTTAGATAGGGTCAGAAGAATGGTAACTAACCAGAAGTTCTTCCAACGATCTGAATCTTAATTCATTCATCCCAAGGACTGAATGTTGTCACATTTTATGTTGTAATTACAAGTCATATACTTCCAAGTAAACTGCAGATAAGCATTCCGTGGCAGAAGTTAAGGAGAACAAATTTCTTTTGTTTTTGTCACATTGTGTTTTTCACCTTCACTGGTAATGGCATACAAAATTTAGATTGTGTTCTCTTTAGTGGCAAGTGTTTTGGCTTTTTACAATGCTTATGTCATAGTCTGATTGGCCAGTTGGGTCACATCAGGTAGTTATGCCAGGATGCCCCTTGATTGGCAAAAAGGGGAAACATGACTATTTAAGCCCACTCATGGCCACATTCTACTGCCTGCTCAGCACCAATAAATCTTGTACACTGACCTCACCATTGAACTTCTCCCTCCCAATTTCAGGTTATGGTCCCTCTTGTTTGACCAGCAGATTAAAACATCCATGCCTCAATCACATAACCTCTACCAGTTTGGAGCACTATAGAACAATGTATTAAAAAAGGAGAAATGCAGGAGAAGCAAAGTGATGAACATTACAGGTGTTGGGAGGTATCCCTTTCTTAATGTTCACAACAATTCTAAAAAGCACAAATTAAAGACAACAAAAAATCTTTTTTTAGGTACGTAGGGAGTAAAAGGAAGCCGCAGGGTAGCATAGGACC
>NW_005842170.1:7500-12340 GCF_000455745.1 Alligator sinensis | reverse complement strand
AAGCAGGAATAATTAGTGACAGACATAGGGGATAAGGCTGAGCTCTTCAATGAGTTTTTTGGCTCAGTGTGCGAGTGTCCCTACCTGATGTGACTGCCTGCTCACGTGATGGGTGGCTCTCTGGAGCTTGTGTATCTAGGGTATTACAGATTAGGTTTATGGGAAGGTTCTTTTTATTCTACTTTATCCACCCAATCTCACCTGCCATGACTTGGTATAATAAAGAAAAATAGGAGGGAGGCTAGCCCCCCTACTTGGCTGTTATCCTTTCCTCTAGCTAAGGTTTTTCGGATTCTCCTACTGTAGTTCCCTTCTAATAGGCTCAAATCAGCTGGCTGTTACTGGCTGGATACAGACAGGCCACTCTTTGCTGAGTACATGAGTGTCTCAGAGGGCTGCAGGGCTCAGAGAGTCCATTTGCACAGGCGCTCTTGCCTGCAGTACCCTCACTCGTGGTTTTGATGTCTTCTACCTCAGGCTTGGTGTTGTCTTGGTTGCTTGTTTCTGGGTCTTGGCGGTTGCTTCACTGTACTTCTTCACTTCAGATAAGTATGGAGAATCCTCAAAGCCTCAAAAGGAGAAAGCTCCTTGTTTCATCCCTTCACCCCTCCCAGGGTGGTGTTCACTATTCTTTCTTTAGCATAGTTTTTCCCCACGGAGCTTCCTCCACGTCTGCTGGTCCATCTCCCTCTCACTTTCATTTCCTCTGCTTCCGGTTGCTGCGGGGTGTGGTTTTTGAGTATTCTTTGTCCCGCAGAGACAACCGGAACTGGCAGGAGCTAATAAATTGGGCCGTTCCTGCTTCCCGTGTGTCCTGCTCTTTTACTCCTGCCAGGTTCTTTGGTAAGTACTCGTGCTTGGGGCACCTGCCCCAGCACTTATTATTCTCTTTGGGGGGTCGTCTTACTCCCTCCACTCACGGTGTTCGGGTCAGGTCCCGGAGGACTGGAAAAGGGCCAGTGTAGTCCCTATTTTCAAGAAGGGGAGAAAGGAGGATCCAAGTAATTATAGGCCAGTTAGTCTCATTTCTATCCTTGGAAAAGTCTTTGAAAAACTTATTAAGGATCATATTTGTGTGAGTCCAGTGGGAAAAATAATGCAGCAGGGCAACCAGCATAGATTTGTAGCAGGTAGATCATGCCTGACTGTTTTCTTTTTATGACCAGGTCATAAAATGCTTAGAAGCAAGAGTAGAGGTGAATGTTGTTTACTTGGATTTTAGAAAGGCCTTCGATATGGTATCTCATCCCATTCTCAAAAATAAATTAAGAGGCTATAACTTAGATGATTACACAGTCCAGTGGGTGGCAAATTAGCTTGGGGGGTCGCACCCAGAGAGTGGGGGTGGACAGGTCAGTATCGACCTGGAACGATGTGGGCAATGGGGTCCCGCAGAGCTTAGTCCTTGGACCTGTACTCTTCAATGTCTTCATCGGTGACTTGGATGTGGGTGTGATGTGTACTCTGTCCAAGTTTGCAGATGATACTAAATTGTGGCATGAAGTCAACACACTGGAGGATAGGGAATGATGGCAAGCAGACCTGGACAGGTTGGAAAAGTGGGCAGAACACAACAGGATGCAGTTCAACAAGGACAAATGTAGACTGCTGCACCTAGGGCGTAAAAATATCCAGCACACCTACTGGCTGGGAAATGATCCACTCAGCAGCACAGAAATGGAAAGAGATCTTGGAGTCATAGTGGACTCCAAGGTGAACATGAGTCATTAGTGTGATGAAATCACCAGCAAAGCTAACTGCACTTTATCATGCATCAGCACTTTATCATGCATAGAACCAAGGAGTTGCTACTTCCCCTCTATGTGGCACTGGTCAGACTACAGTTGGAGTACTGCATCCAGTTTTGGGCACTGTACCTTAAGAAGGAGGTGGATAACCTTGAGCGAGTCCAGAGGAGGGCCACTCATATGGTTAAGGGTTTGAAGGCCAAGCCCTATGAGGAGAGACTAAAGGACCTGGATCTCTTCAGCCTCTGCAAGAGAAGGCCAAGAGGTGATCTTATGGCCGCCTACAAATTCATTAGGTGCGTGCAGCAAGGAATTGGAGATGCTCTGTTCATCAGGGCACCTCTTGGGGTAACAAGGAAGAACGGTCACATACTGACAGAGGACAGATTTAGGTTAGATATCAGAAAGTACTTCTTCATGGTAAGAGTGGCCAGAATTTGGAATGGGCTCCCAAGGAAGGTGGTGCTCTCCCCTACCTTGGGGGTCTTTCGGAGAAGGCTGGATAGACAATCTGGCTGGGGTTATCTGACCCCAGCACTGTTTCCTGCCCAGGGCAGGGGGTCGGACTCGATGACCTGTTGAGGCCCTTCCAACCGTAACATCTATGAATCTATGAGTAACAATCTAAAACATATTGTTAAATGATGTTTGCTTTCTCCAAAGTTGGATCAGAACATCCACAACACCCACAGAGAACAGTAAAACAAACATAATACTACATTGGCATCAATCTGAATATAATAAAGATATAGCCAGCTAATTTTTTTAGTGGACTGAGTTTGCGGCTGTGCCTAAATCAGCCTTCCATGAAGGTGCAGAGCACCCCCATCCAAGTTGAGAACATCATTTCTATAGCACTCCCTCCTCTTGCCAGCCAGAATAGGACCCCAACAGAGAAAAGGAAAAGAAAAAAAACAACAAAAATTTTGAATTCTGATGCGGCAATACAATTTAACAGAAATCATTTTGAACCGACAGTCTTAACTTGATCTCTTACTTAAGGGGTTTCATATTCAGAAATTAGAGAATAATGCTCCCTCATTTGTCATTTCCAGGTGTTTGGAGAATTCTTCATTCTAAACAGCTGATGGTTTGCTTTGGGAAAAAAAAACCATACAAAAAGCTAAAAATCCTCTTTTCACCCTGGTCATGCCTCTAGCTCTAAATTCTGCCTTACTAGACTTCGTTAGTAACACATAAGGGACAGGAGAATCAACCCATCAGGCCCATTTCCTCTCTCTGGAGGTCAGCTCTGCTCCCTTTCTCCCTCTTCCAGGGAGAGCCTGAAACACCCTGGGGACTGTATCCAAACAGGCAGCTCACCTGGCTGTCACAGACACTTTTCTATCCACTGTACTGGAACTCTTATTGTCTCCCCTTCTGGACCACTGGGGCCAAAGCAAAACAAGCCTAAATCCAGCTGTCCTCTTGTCCCCTCTGCCATGGCTTAGTGTTGCTTCACTAACACTGTGTTTGAAAGCAAGCACCTATGGCTGTTAGAAAAAAAAAGTACTGGAACTGAAGTCTCACATTTCTTTCTGGCACACTTCATGCAACTTTTCTTTTCTTTCTTTTTAATAGCATTTGTTTAGTGGAAACTTCATATAAGTGATACAACAGCATTTTTCTTTATACATATAACCCTCCCAATGCTGACCTCCTTTTCTTATGCTACTGATAAGACCGTTCAAACATTTTCCAATCTGGTCTTTGTTGACAAATTGGTCAACAATTAAAAAAAAAATGAAAACAAGTTATTTATCTATTTTAACTCTTCTTTTCCTCTACCCCTATCCAATATGACTGTAGAGGAAACTGCATTATGTACATGCATGGCATAACCTAATATTGTAATATAATCATATGATATTGTAAGGTCTTATAATCAGCAAATCATTTAGGGCTTGAAACTTGTACGTGGAATACTCTGTATGTGGAATACCTACAGTGTCCTTTTTATATAAGATATAATATATTATATATATGTATATGTCATATACATGACATATACATACATATGTAGATATGTATCTATAGATATCAAAGATTGAGTCATAATCAGTATCATGATTTTTTGTGTAATTAGCAATTTAACATTCATCAAATCATTAATTAGATTACAGAAATGAAGCATGGTAGGAAACACTGCTTCTATTGTTTTAGTATGTAGCAAGATTATTTTTATTAGTGCTGGTGTTTGATGTAAACAGAAAAGAAAACTTGCTTTTTCTAACAAATATGTGTGTGAATAACTATTTAAACACCTGATAGAATACTGGAAGATTATTCGTACTTGCTATATGCTAACATTTCTTTTCTTGCATTTAAATCTACTGTCATGGAAAGAGTTTCTATAAAGCATTTTCTGCAAGACTTAACATGGTCAAATGGACTCTCAAATCTTTTTAAAACTCATTTTTATCCCAATGTATTGCTCATCAGAAAAAACTGAACAAATTATATGTATGAGCTAAATTTTCATAGTGTAAGTGCCATTTCATACAGGTATTATAAAAAATAAACAAAAATGAGGCCATTTAACATGATGCCTTATCTCAGGGGTAGCCAACCTTTTAGGATCTGGGGACTATTTGACATGGTTTCAAGGGCTGCATGCACATGCTGTCCTGAATCAAGCCCCATGGGATACTGTGGGCAAGTAAACTTTGCAAACAAGCTATCCAGGCACTGCAAAGAAAATAAGATGGGCATGCAGAAACTATATTGGTAAAGAAATCTGTCGAGAAACACTTCAGAAAACCTATGAAAGGCAGATAAGCATAACAGCAAGGAAACTATTTAAAAAGCCAAGAAATTCATACAATGATCATACTTTCAATACATTGTCCTTTCAGTACATCACAAATAAATCAATATCAATAGGGGCAAACTGGCCACCTACATGCTGCTGCATACAAAAAAAACTTAACTGAACACATATGTAAACCCTACTAGTTAAGGGAAAAAATGAAGATGAAACTGATTATAAAGACAGGCTACAAAGCAGTGAGTTGACTGTAATGCCCAGTGTATGAGGTACATATGGTATCTTAAGTATTGCTTTTATTCTGATTAATACCATCACAGAAGAC
>NW_005842170.1:0-2500 GCF_000455745.1 Alligator sinensis | reverse complement strand
AATGGTTTTGTAAACTAAAAGGAAAATCATGTGGCACAACTTCTCTACCTAAGTTTTTTTTCCTTCCATAAACTGGAAGGAAATGGCATGTTTTTAAATCTATGCTAATATTCTGCACAAGTTCAATGTACTTTCCTTGAGGTTGTACTGAAGATCATTCAGAAGTGACAGCAGGTGAAGACTGTTGTGACCTGTTCACTTAGTGAAGCAGGACAGGGTCAACACATTACATCTGGGTTCCATACATGGTGCAGCATTTTCATTTGTTTGTTTGTAGTCATTTTAGTTTATAAAACTGTATCCATTTTAGAATCTCAGTAAGATTTTCTCTCTCTCTGTGTTGGCTGATCTGTAGTACCCAGCTCAACAAATCACTCTAGATTTTTGATAAAAGGAGACAGGCTATTTTTTGTGGCATTTGACTGGCAAGCAAACTTGCTTCCTCTGGTAGTCTGATCCTTCAGATTGCAAAAGAAGTTACTTATCAGTAACTGGACTCAGATGTGTTGTTGATATGCAAATATTATAGCTATTGCAGAAGCCTTCCAAGTAGAGATTTATTTGGTACACTGGTTCTTCATTTTATTTTTTTTTGCTTAAGGCACTGCTTCTGTAATTGCATACAAAGGGAAGCACTCAAAAAACAAAAGGAATTCCAGTAACTGCTCAAGATGTGCTTCCCATATGCACATTCTACATCCCACTATTGTTCCCTCTTTCTTGGAGTTTTTGGTACTCAGTTTCGCTGGTTGAGAGTAAACAGAAAAGTGAGAAATGCACATCACCTTTCCTGCCCTCAGTGTGGAACACATGGAGAGATGGATTATCCAGGTACTTCTATGCTGAAAAATCTTTGAATTTGAATGCTTGAAGCACATCTGTACCCAATGTAGGAATTTGCTGGGTAGGAGAAGAAATATCCATGCGAAGAGCAACAGACTGGTGTCAGACAGATGCTCCATCCTGGAGGATGGAACTGTGGAGTCCTCCAAAACTAGAGACAAGGACAGAGGGCTGCTCGGGGGGTACCTAAAAAGCTGAAATTTGGTCTCCTGAGACACAGCTAAGGTCAGAACAGCTTTATCAAGAAAGCAGGGAAGATCTCTAAGACTAGTGAGAAATAAGGAGGGTAACGAAGACAGAAAGACCTGAACATATATGTCGAATTGTGGTTATCTTCAGAACTGAAACAAAAGCTTGAAAAAGATCTCTATCAACTTACGGATTTGATCCAAGATTGTGGATAGGTCAGAGTGGATTTGGTGTCTGTGGGCCTGATGGATCTATCATTGGTATTGACAGAGGCAAGGAGAGAAAAAAGGTTCTAGCTCCTGATGAACCACCGAGTTACTTGGGGCTGTGAACAGCACTGGTACCAAAGAAAAGTTGGAAATAAATACAACAGGGTGGCTGGTGGTGACTGAAGCTCATTTTGTATGGGAGCCATGGGAGCAAGGTTCTCCATGCTGGAACCAGAACAAGATACTTGCAGTAGCAGGTAGAGGCAACAAAGAGTGCCTTGGATGCTTGTCTGATTCCAGAGTAGCACCAGGGTACTTGCTATGGAACCTGGAGTTGGTGCTGAGCTTCAACAACAGGATGTTACCAAGCATTGTTAAGATCCATGTGAGTCATGAATTTCAGAATGGGAGATATGAAGAAAAGGTGAAAGTTGTCATGGGATAGCGACTTCCTTTTGGAATAGCTTCTTGGTCTTTTTAGCGGTACAAGTGAAGCATTCCACTTGCAAAAGGGGATGTGGGACTTTATCCCTACTCAACTACTATAAAGAGATCCAAGGCACAAAGCAGACTATAAGGGTCAGTGCTTCGGTGGGCTGTCAGATACAGAGTTATCTACACCAGACCCACTTCTACCTATATAACTACCTCTTTCTCTGCCTCTCCCCAGGATACTGCCCCACGGTCCCAGAATTCAGGTGCAGCCTCCCACACAGCCCAACCTGCTGCCCTACAGCCATCCTTCTAGCCAACCCCATGCAAAACCCAGCACTGCCCACCTCATGGTCCCTTTGTCAGACTTTTTACAGAAAATAATGCAAGTTAGCTCTGGAACCAGGCAGCTGTTCCCCACAACGGTCTTTCTATAGGTAGTGTCTTGCTGAGACACTGCATTCCTGAATGGTAAGTGCAGTGCTGCGCCCAGCAAAGGTGGTTATGCAGTGCCTCCTGTAACAGCCAGAACCAGAGGGATTAATAAGCAATAAATACGTGCTTCTTGGAGGCATTTGGTATTTTGCCTAAACAGGTAATATCAGTTAATATAAGCTTGTAAGTTTGTAAACTGCAAATGTAACTTGTCTGTCATAAGTTTAACCAAAATGATAAATTAACTGTTCATGGAACTGACTGGGCCCCATAGGCAAAGCTGCAGCTGTGAGATTAGCTGGCCTAACGGTTTTTTGCTCAGGGTTCAGCGTTAGCGGTAAAAACTGGATCTAACTGCCCAGCACACCCAACGCATTCCAGGAAAGCATATC
>NW_005842169.1:2130399-2139399 GCF_000455745.1 Alligator sinensis | reverse complement strand
CCCCAGGCCCCTCACCATTTTTGTTGCCTTCCTCCTGACTCTCCAATTTGTCCACATGCTTTTTGTAGTGAGGGGCCCAAAACTGAACACAATGCTCCAGATGTAGCCTCACCAGTGCTGAATAGGTGAGAATAATCACTTCCCTTGATCTACTGACATTTCTACCAATGCAACTAAGTATGCCATTAGCTTTGTTCAAAACAGGGCTCACTGTTGGCTTATATTCATCTTATTGTTCATTGTAACCCCCAGGTTCTTTTGTGCAAAGCTGTGCAAAGCTGCTGCCCAGCCAATCAGCCCCCACCCTGTACTGGTTAATCTATGCTGAATGTTTCTAATCACCCTTCTCCTTCAGGTGCTTAGAAATGGATTCCTTGAGGATCTGCTCCATGATTTTTCCAGGGACGGAAGTGAGGCTGACTGGTCTATAGTTCCCTGGATCCTCCTTCTTCCCTTTCTTAAATATGGGCAGTATGTTTGACCTTTTCCAATCAGCCAGGACCTCTCTTGATTGCCATGAGTTTTTAAAAATGACATTCAATGACCTAATGGCTCTGCAATTACATCAACCAACTCCCTCAGCACTCTTGGGTGCATCCCATCAGGCCCCATGGACTTGTACATATCCAGCTTTTCTAAGTAGTCCCTAACCTGTTCTTTCAGCACTGGGGGCTGCTCACCTCCTCCCCAAACAGTGCTGCCCAGTGTAGTAGTCTGGGAGCTGACCTTGCCTGTGAAGACTGAGGAAAAAAGGCATTGAGCACTTCAGCCTTTTCTGCATCCTCTGTCATGAGGTTGCCTCCCCATTCAGTAATGGACCCACACTTTCCCTGATCCCCCTCTTACTACTGACATACTTGGAGAAACCCTTCTTACTCATCACATTCCTTGCTAGCTGCAACTCCAATTGAGCTTTGGCCTCCCTGGCTTCATCCCTGCATGCCTAAGCAATGCTCTTATATTCTTCCCTCGTTATTTGTCCAAGTTTCCACTTCTTATAAGCTTCCTTTTTGTGATTTAGTTTACTGAAGAGTTCCTTGCTAAGCCAAGCTGGTCTTCTGCCATACCTGCTAGTCTTCCTGCACATTGGGATGGTCTGTTCCTGCACTTTCAGTAAGGCTTCTTTGAAATACAGCCAGTTCACCTGAACTCCACTCCCCCTCACTTTGGCTTCTTGGTGGATCCTGCCCATGAGGTCTCTGAGTGAGTCAAATTCTGCTTTTCTGAATTCCAGGGTCCTTACTCTGCTGCTCTACATCTGCTCCCCATCCTTCATTTCCTTAGGATCCTGAAATCAATCATCTCATCATCCAAGCTTCCCAAGTTGCCATCTACTACTACATTTCCCACCAATTCTTCCCTGTTTGTGAGCAGGAGGTCAAGAAGAGCATGACCCCTTGTTGGCCACTCCATCACTTTTACTAGGAAGTTGTCCCCAGTACTCTCCAAAAACTTCCTGGATTACCTGAGCACTGCTGTATTGCTCTCCCAGAAAATGTCAGGGTGATTGACGTCCCCCATGAGAACCAGGGTCTGTGGTCAGGAAACTTCCACTAGCTGTTTGAAGAAAGCCTCATCCACCGCTTTGTTCTGGTCTGGTTGTCTATAACAGACACCCACCATGACATTAGCCTTGTTACTCTCCCCTTTGACCCTAACCCATAGACTCTCAACAGGCCTATCTCCAGCTTCATTCTGGAGCTCTGAGAAATCATATGGCTCTTTTACATAAAGTGCAACTCTTCCTCCTCTTCTCCCCTGCCTGTCCTTCCTGAACAGCTTATTTATTCATGGTAGGAGAGTGCGAGCAGCCTGTGGCTGCCCATACCCTCTAGCTGCCATGGGCAGGAACTCTCCAGGGGCCAATCCTTCAAGACAATGGCCTTAGGAGCCTCCTCCCAACATGAAGTGCACAACTACCAGTAGAAGTTCAGACAAACACCATGATTTGGGGCAAAGCAGCTTGATACAGGTGCCAGGGGAATCCCTCTGCATGGAATTCCACCAGTGCACATCTGGAAGTGGAGGGTGGGGGGCGGGGGAGAACACCCATAAAAGTTCCTTCCTCCCATGCTTCCAGATATGCCCGGGGAAATCCCTGCACTGAGATTTCCTTGGGACAGGTATCATGCAGCTATGCCCAGCCTGCAAATGTGAAGAGTGGAACCACTATGAGAATTACCCTTCCTGACTTGCAGGTGCATATCATGGGCTAAAGTATTCCTCTGTGCCTTGAAATGCAGTCCACATTTCCAAGCCAGAGTGTAGGGCTGGGGATTCCCCTGTTTGTGGATGCATGCTCCAATTCCAGACCTGGGTCCAGACATAGTGCTTGTTTTCCCACAAGGTCAGGGCCTTTAAGTCCTGGGAGGGGCAGAGGCCCAGAACTGTTGGATAGAAGCTATGGCAACATCTGTAGACATTGGATTAACAGTGTTGTAGCATGCATCCAGGTATTAGTGCTCCAAAGAGAATGTCTGTTTCCAGCCCGAGAACCATTTTATTTTGACAAATCAGCAAATTCCAACACCCCCCACCCCCGGTTCATTAGACTGTGTCCAACCAGTTTTACTTATGACTCTCACCATGTTCAGTGCCTACATGCTACTGTGATTGGACATCTAAAAATACTAGGTAGACATAATTATTTTTCTCTTTGTTCATTTGCTATGTTTCTGCACCACTTCAAATAAACAGAATCTCAGCACTGAGGACACCCACTGTACACTGATAGAGATGATTATATAAATGTGCTGTTGTTGTAATAAATTCAGATCCAATGAGGATTAGAGTAGATATGCATTTTTTCTTCCAGTGCATAGGGAAATTTCTTTCTGCCACTATCTATACCAGTTGATTGAGCCAATTGAAACACAAATAAGCACTCCCTTTGGCCCTCAAAATTACAGATGATTAGATCTGAGGATCAGAAATAATTGCGTTCAGAAAGAGAATTTAGTTTGTCATCTATTCCATTCTACATTTTTATGACAGCCTGTTTACTTTGGTTTAGAATCAAGATACCCTTATTACCTTCATCTTATTGTCTGTCACTTATGTTTTCAGGCTGGGATATGACCAGCCGTGAATGCAATGAAAAAGGGCAATGCAATGAAAGGCTTAAGCTTGAGAGATATTGAATTACTCATTTTCATTGGTGGAGAAAATGAATCTTCTGATAAAATGAGTGAAAATATAAAGGGTAGATGTACTAGTTAATTTCTTTCTCAAAGAAAAAGTCAGTGTTAGGAAGAGCTACAGAAGATGATAAAATTCATTGAAATAAAATGTTATATGTTAAAAAGGGCAGCCTGGAATTTCAGGGGAGTCTATCTTGATATTATTAACTGAAACCATTTGTGAAGTTTCTTGGAGCTAGGCTGTAGAGCAACACAATACACAATGTGATGCTCTTTTGGTGCACTGCAATTTTTGCCAGCATAATGTTCCTACTGACTGTGTCAGAGAACTCTAATGACCTCGTAACAGGGAACCCTAGCCCTGTTACTAGAAAACTGAGCAGCCCCTTTAAGGTCCGAGTCTTCAGGCCACAACCTGCCAGCAAAGCAGGAGTTAAGGTGTTGCCCTGCAGGTTAGTCAGCTTTTTAGGGCCTGTCACATGACCAGGGAAGAGCTCAGGCCAGAGCTATAAAAGCCCTGAGTTGAGCTAGCCTAAGTGGGAGTTTCTGTATGTAGGAAGTAGATACTTGTAGAAAACAGTTCTGATGGCTGGAAGTACAAGATAGAACCCCTGGAGTGAAGAAGTCATAGGGTAAGCAGGCATGCAACCTTTATTATTACTTTTGCTTTGTTATAGGCCAGGGGCTTAATGATGATGTTGTAGTTTAATCTGGTGGTTTGCAGCTGAGGATGTAGGGGAGGTGAAGGCCTGATTAGTGCCCACAGGAGTGCAGCTACAGGGGTCAGAGAGCCTGGTGCCACAGGGGCTGCAGCTATACAGGGCCAGTGGCCCAGAGCAGATTAAGTAAAGCTAGTGCCTCAAAGCTGGGCCAAATACAGTGGGTCTGAGTTGGATAGCATAGCTACATAAAAGGGGTAGAAGTTGTGTTGGTTGAGACCCCAACAGAGTGAGCAGAAGATGCAGATAATACCTTTGAGACATGAAGCACAATAAGGGAAGGTCAGAGTCATGCAAATAGCCCTTCAGTCAGGAGCTCATCACCTCCAAGTGTTTGAGAGCCAAGACCAGAGCTAGGAAGCCCTGGGGCAGCTTCCCTTTTAAGAACCTAAAGTAACAACAAGTTGTGGCAGAAGAATGAAGGGGAATCTCTTCCCATAAGAAGATTCTAATAAGAATAGGACTCTGGGATGCCTCCAGGCATGCTCAAAATGCCTCTGGGGATGGCACCCTGTTACAGACCCATTGGCAAAAGTTGGTGACTAAGGATGGAATGTTTTTATTGGTGTGCTTTAGAATAGCAAACTCCCTCTACCTTATACCTCATCATGAGGCACCCCTGGCAAGTTGCTATTTGTGATGTTCTTACTCTTTGCCATTAGCCTTGCAATATAATGCCATGTACTGTAAATTATGTAAGTTGCATATCATGATGTACACTGTCAACATTATGCCAGTTTAGGGGGTGGGGGGTTCTGAATGGACTTTACAGTGTGCCAGTGATCAGTGGGAATCAGATATTTTCAGCCATTTAGAGAATAGCTTTGTGTTTTAAATGTATGAAACAATGTGTAAGCATAAATCCCACAGGGAGCTCTGCATACCATTCTGTTTTGGAAATGGGAAAACATGCACAGGTATAGGAAAGTTTAGAGGTGTAAATATTGTCTTATATACTTCCTAATGACTCTATATTCCCCCCCCATGTGTTTGTTTAAACAGGATTTAAGCATCCAAGCCTCATATGGCAAACAGGCAGAAGGAATTGATGTGTATGCAGATACCAGAGATATTCTATGTAGAACAGATTCAACAAAATGTATACCTTTTTAGGATTAAAGTGGTGTATTCGTGCTGTTCTTGGGGGGAGGAAGGATTCCCAACCATCTTCCTGCTTGCTGTTGTTCTTGGTATTCAGGCTGCTTGGGCTAGGGTGCTCTCAGGCAGTTTTCTGAAATCAGCTCTCTGGAGTTTGGCCACAGCACAAAGAATGACTCAAATTCATGTTTGATGGCAAAAACTCAGATAGGTTTATTGTCTTTTAGGACAGTACACTGATTGTATAACAATCAACCTGGCTCAGCAAAACTGCACAGACAATGGTAAGCAATGCATTAAGCGAGTCTCTCAACCCCTGTATTCATAGCCTATATACCCCCATCTCATGCCAATTCTTATCTCTCTCTGTCAAGAAGTCCCCCTTTTACTTGCCTCTTTGCCAGGTTCAGAGACGTACAATTAATTCCTTGCCAACTTCAGCTCCCTGGTGCCAAATTCACACATCTAGGATCCCTACTGATTTGGGGTATTTCCAACTCTACCTGTTAAGTACAGCTTACCTCTTGTTATCTATGCTTTACTACTGAGTTCCAACCTCTTACTCCTCAGTTTGTTCAGCTACTATTTCTTTCTTTGAAGACAGAGTCTTGCTACATCTTTTATCAAGTTATCCAGCAGCCAGTGAAGCCTACTACTCCCAAGGTGCTTTGTGGTCCCTAGGCTTGACTACAGCTTAGTGTATCTATGGCCTAGCATGACTAAAACTCCTACAGTTTCCAACTGGGTCATGGATGGAAGGGATACTAATAGTAACTATACATGTAACCACAGGCCATGCTTGGTAATTTTGTTTACAGTAGGGAAGACTTCTATTTCTTACATGCGATAAAGGATTGAGTTCTTTAAGTACAGGGCAAGGGAAATGAAGAAGGGAGAATTATGTTCAGCATCATAAGTGACTAAAGTTTTTTTTTTTTTTTTTTTTTATATTTATTTACCAGGAAAGAAGAAAACAAAATCCAGAACAGAAGAATGTTAGTTAAGTTAAAAGCTCATGTAAGAGTTACTGTTTGATTTGAGTTACTTCAGTGTAGGCCCAGTAACAGAAGTCTAGGTCCCTAAAGATTATTTTCAGGCAAGTATGGAGATGCCTAATTGTAGGTAGAGCTGGAGGTTCCTAATGATCCTGCACACCTGAGCCAGGGGTTGGCAACCTACAGTCCATTAGGTGAATCCAGTCCATGGACCTGATGGCTAAAGTAGTGCAAAACTTTACCCATGCTGTGATCCAGCTGGGTAGAGGTGGTTGGGTCCCAGCACTAGCTCACCTTGGATGGAAACTAGGTCATTATGTTTCACCCTTTAAAAAATGTTGCTGACGATTGAAGTAAGCTGTTTTTCAGTTGCTGAGAAGGGTCAGTCTAGATCACTGTGCCTTAAATAACTTAGTCACTTACACAGAATTTAGGTGCAAATGAGATCAATTTGGATCTGGCCCTCAATCTTAATCTGTAATTCCAAAAACCAAAGATGTATTTTGTGAGGAAAAATACATTAAATATTGTTAGGCTCTCAGATACTGCTGTAAGGATAAACTGATAAATGCCTTAAACATTACCCTTGGGATTCTAGGCTTTTTGTTATTGTTGCTTGTTTGTTTGTTTTACTTTTACATTTGGCTTTTGGTATTCTTTACTTTGTCCTAATAAAATGCTTCTGCTTAAAACTGGCTGGCCATCAATTTCTTCTTAATATTAAAATAACAGTATTTGAGAGGTCACAGAAATTGTGTTTGCATTTATTTCCCAATTAACTGAAAGTGCAGTGACTAGGAATGAATACTGCCACCATTTCAAGAAATACAAAAAAAAATGCAATGCTTATTTGTCTTACAATAGGTCACAGAGTCTCTTGGGAAGATTTGGCTAAGTTGAAGATAGGTGGCAATAATTAAGGACTTGTTATGTGTTTTACTTTGAGTTACTCAAATGTTGACTGGTGTTAGGGCTAACTCAAGTTTGGAGCAGTCACATATTAAGACTACAAATCATCCCTGCCTGTCCCCTACCTGCACAGCTGTGACTTGCCACTACAAGGCTGGTGAGCTGAGGCAGGCTTTTACCCTACTCTGGGGTGTGTGAAAGAGAGATGGGTTGAGGGGGTGGGGAAGCAGAAACATGAAGGGAGCAGGTAGAGAGTTGATGAGATGGGGGTGGGTAATGAAATAGGTGGTGGAAAGGAAATGGAGGTGGAGGAAGGATGGTGAATTGCAGGGAGTCAGCCACTGAAGGATAAAATAAAAAACAGTTTTAAAAAACAAACAAAAAAAACAGGATATGATTTAAAAAGAAACAACAAGGAAGTAAATTAAGGAAAGCTCTCTCTTAATTGGGATTTGGGATGGGGGTGTGGAGGGTGCTGGTTGTGTCCCCCAGAGTGGCTGAGAGGTAGGAGCAGTGAGGAAAGGTACTTTTGTGGAAGCTACTTCCCCTGCCTCTGAAGGGAATCCCCAGCTCATGGGAACCAGATCTGGCCTTGTTTCTCCCTCACCCCTCTAGACCCCACTCCTGTACCCATCTGTGCCTTGTAACCTGGCTGCCTGGTATGTGCTCTTCAGGCCATTTGCATTGGGTTGCAGCCCTGTGAATGGGAAGGTTAAACCCCTGAGGGCAGGTAGGATAGTTGGCTTGCTGGGCAGCAGAGTTTGGGGGCAAAAATGTTGTCCACACAGAACAGGGAGGTGGGAAAGAGGACATTTTGGGATGCTGGAAGACTGCATCTTGGGTGCCTTATTTGTGAAGAGTAGCCACACATTAATGGAACACAAGCTGGATCACAGATAAATGTGCCATGAAGTAGTGCAACTTAAAGATACCTAAAGGGCACATCTACATGTGCAAACGCACATGGGTTTACTCAACAGTAATATACCCAAGAGTAAACCCACCCTGGTCAGACAGCTACATGTATGGGGAAGTTAAGCAGATTTGTGCTCATGGCAGCAGTCTGCTCCCACCCCTGCCAGTCCTGCAGCAGCCAGGGGGAGCTGTAGGATCCCCCTGGGTGCTATCCCAGGGTCTTTCAGGGAGCACAGGGCCAGGAGACAGCTATCTCCTGGCAGGGGAAGGGAGATTGCTCCCTGCCCCTAGGAACTGCCTGCTGCCAGGGTGAAGCCTGTTTGGGGACAATGCCCCCCCTGTCCCAGCAGCACAGAGCTCCCAGCCCCAACTCCCATTGAGGGGAAGGGGGTTTGGAAACCCCTGCAGGGTAGCAGCAGGTTCCAGTCCCTCTGTCCTGATATGTTTGTGGGGCAGCTAGCAATGAGCCCCACCAGTGGATCAGGGCATGGGACTGGGACCTTCCCCTGACCAGGACAGTACCCAGCCAGCCCTGGGCTGCATTTGGAAATCTGCATGTGCAGCCTGGAGCTTGCTTGGGACTGTTGAAAATAGGATAGTCCCCAGCCAAGTCCAGGTTGCACCTGCAGACTTCCCCATGCAGCCCAGGGCTAGCTGGGAACTGTCTTGGTCAGGGCATGTGCCAGGCAGCTCCAGGCTGGGCAGGGAACTCTCCCTATGAAGGGAACTCCCAGACCCTGCTCCACAATTGGGGAGCAGGGGCATGTTGTTCCTGCCTAGGATCTAGTGGTGAATCCTGCCTTGGCAGTAAGCAGCTTCCAGAGGCAGGGAGAAATTTCCTGTCCCCTGCTGTCTGGCTGACCAGGAACAAGTTTGCTCCCAGTTGACTGTCTACAAATGCAATACTGCATGGTAATTACTCCCAAGTAAATTTGATACTTTTATTTACAGGTAGCAAATTTACCCAAGATTAAATTACCGTGCAGTAAGCATCTGCATGTGCCGACAGTGACGCTTACTGCGCAGTAATTTGCTCTCAACTCGAGTAAAGTGGCTTGTGTAGACATGCCCACAGTGTGTTTTAAAACTAGTTTCAAGTGTTAATGTGTGGACAATCCAGGGTTTAAGAGCTCCAGAAGCCTCCTAAAATTAATGTGCAACATACTCCATCCACACCACTTAGGAAGGGAAAATGTTAACAGGTTCTGTATCTACTATGGCAAA
>NW_005842169.1:2053993-2130389 GCF_000455745.1 Alligator sinensis | reverse complement strand
ACCCGCTCTTTCCCCTGGCCACACATCCTTTATGGTACCAAAACATAGACTTCTAAATAGTGTGAAAAGAGATGTAGTCAAAGGAAGGCATTCTTCCACTTTGAGCTCTTCTACAGGTGATGAGGAGAAGCTTTCCTCTCCACAGCTGTTATCTCCTCCTCCAAATGCCAATATTTCTGAAAATGATGCAGATACATACGGCCTTTCTCAGAAATGATAGCAACACTTTCTGTGCCTGGGACAGGTATGCAGTAACCAATTTTATAGCAGAGGTGAGACTGGAGGAATCAATCTTGCTACTCTTTGGAATCAGTCAAAAATGCTCTTCTGGAACAGGTGAAATAATAGACTAGAATAAATAGTGTGATCCATTATAAACCAGAGAGCATATACAGATAAATAATTGATTCTTTACTCGTATTAGGATATATATACCTTATAACTTCCAGTGTAATACCTCTGTTTCTCAAATGTGCATTAAACTCATTTACTATATTGCTATGCAGTACTCCATATCTCTGCTTCAAATTGCTACCATCATTCTAGAAACTTTTCTCTGATCTTTCATGATTTAGAAAAGCAGTGGTTGCTACTAAATGGGAAGTTGTTTTTGCCTAGAAGAAATTACTTCATGCATGAGGAAAATGGAGGAAAGATAATGCCTTGTTGTTAAGGCACTGGACTGGGACCCCCATATACAGAATAAGACTATGAGCTCTACTTATAATTCAAACATTTGTCAGTAGTGCATATAGTATTTTCTTAAAATTTAGGAAGCACAGTGTCACAGATATAACTCTGTATTAACGTGTGTTTGTGTGGGTGGTGGAGGAGGAGTAAACTGCTGGAATTTATTCATGGTTTCAGGTATAATGTGAAAATGTAACTTTGAGTAGATGCTATAAAATTTGCGTTTTCAAATTTATACCTAGTTTGACACCCTCTGGGCCACGGCAAGTAACAGATGCTGTCAATACAAATTACGGCACTTATATAATATTGTGACACACTTGAATGAATGCAAGCATTTATCTCAACAGTTTGAATCTTGCAAGGGCAACTTTTTTTTTTTTTTTTTTTTTTTTTTTTTTTTTTTAACTCTTGCCCTTTCTATTCATTTATATTCCTGTCTTTACCCCTTTCTTTGGAGAAAATAAAATAAAATTCTGCTATGACTAAAATGCTTCTTCTAAACCTTAGTCTAAAGATTTGCTGCTCCATTTCTGATGGCAATTTGCCATGATGCAGACTGAAAATTCCATAAATAAAAGTCTTCTATCCAGAATAAAATGTAGGTCAATACTGTGGACACCCATGGATTCATATCTGTGCACAGCAATCCTGATATAGTACTATCACCTCTAGTATTCGGTAAGGGTTTTTTTTTTTTTTCATTTTTTGTTGTCTCTTTTAAGCCTTGGATTTGATAAAGAAATTAGCATATTGTAGTGGAGCCTACTTGTATAAAATAGGATTGGTGTCATATTGTTCTAAGCTCTGTGAATATAGTAGAAGACGACAAAAACCTTATGTTAAAATGTTACAGTCTCGTTTGAGACAACAAACAAGTGAATATGTTAAATAGAAAAAGGAAATAGGGCATAATGTAACATTTCATAATTACACAGCTGAACTATTACACCACATGAAGGTTCCTGCTAGCTCCAATCCATTCTGAATTTATATTAAGTAAACAACAGCAGATTCATTAAGGTACAAATAAATAAACTATTAATTGCCAGTTACAATGCTACTTATATTGTATTCTTTCAACCCAGTAGGAGTTATACAGACATCAAACCAAGATTTTTATTTTGAAGGTGGATAAAATTAGGGAATTGTGACACAAAATGTAGATTCTATGGCTTCAACAGATGGTACTGATCACATATATACCCTTTTAATTCTACTTTGATGGCTAATCTCAGTCAGTCTCAAACATAGTTTCATAGTTGGTAGGGTGGGAAGGGACCTGAGCAGATTATCAAGTCTGACCCCCTGCCATGGCAGGAAAGAATGCTGGGGTCAAAAGACCCCAGCTAAGTGAGGGTCTAGCCTCCTTTTAAAGACCCCAGTGTAGGAGCGAGCACCACTTCCCTTGGAAGTTGGTTCCAGATCCTAGCCACCCTGACTGAAGTAGTGCCTCCTGATATCTAGCCTGAATCTACTCTGTCAACTTACGGCTGGTATTCCTTGTTTCTCCCAGTAGTGCTCAGGGGAACAGGGACTCTCCCATTGCTTGCTGGTCCCCCCTGGCCAGTTTATAGATGGCTACCAGATCACCTCTCAGCCTTCTCTTGTGGAGGCTGAACAGGTTCAGGTCTCACAGCCTCTCCTTGTAGGGCCTGTCCCGCTGCCCCTTGATCATGCGAGTAGCCCTCCTCTGGACCCTCTTGATGTTGTCCACATCCCTCCTGAACTGTGGGGCCCAGAACTAGACACAATACTCCAACTGCAGCCTGACCAATGTCATATTGAGGGGGGGGGGGATCACCTCCTTGGACCTGCTCATGATACATCTGTGAATGTATGACAAGGTGCGGTTAGCCTTCCTGACTGTCCCCCCACATTGGCAGCCTATGTTCATCTTGGAGTCTATAATGATGCCAAGATCCTTTTCTGCCTCTGTGTTGATGAGAAGGGAGTTCCCCAGCCTGTAGGTATGCTGCTGGTTCTTTCCCCCTAGGTGCAGTACCCTGCAGTTGTCAGTATTGAATCCCATCTTACTCTCATCCGCCCTCCCCTGTAACCTGTCCAGATCCAATTGCAGCCTGTCCCTCCATTGTAGCGTGCCCACTTCTCCCCACATCTTAGTGTCATCTGCAAATTTGAACAAGGTGCTTTTCACACCCCCTCCCCTCCAAGTCATTGATTAAGCTGTTAAACAGTGCAGGCCCGAGGACCAAGCCCTGGGGGACCCCCTGCCCACATCCCTCCAGGTCAAAAATGACCTGTCTGCCACCACACTCTGGGTGCAACAGTCCAGCCAACTGACTATATAGACATTGACACCACAATTTCCTAATTTTTTTTTTTTATGAGAATGGGGTGAGAGACAGTCTTTCTGTACATTAGGAAGGCCTTCAACACTATGTTCAGCACAACACCTGAGTCCAAGGATTTTGTGACCTGGTCATAGAAGGCCACCAGGTTGGTGTGACAGGACCTGCCTCTAATGGACCCATGTTGGTTGTCCCTAAGCATACACTCCCCTGCTTGCCCCTTGCAGATGTGCACCTGGATAATTTTTTGAAAGAGCTTCCCCAGGACCAAGGTAAGACTAACAGACCTAATTTCCTGGGTCCTACTTTCTCCATTATTTGAAAATGGAGACCACATTGGCCCTTTTTCAGTCCTCCGGCACCTTGCCAGAGCATCACGAGTACTCATAAAACTGCCGGGGGGGTCCGCAATGACCTCTGCTAATTCCCTCAGCACTCTGGGGTGGAGATCATCAGGACTTGCTGATTTGAATGTCCAGCCCACCAAGAGTTCCCTGACTAGGTCCTCTATGATCCTGGGCCTGGCTGTACCTCCCCTGGGACCATCGGGGATCCCAGTGGGGGGGATGACCAGGCCCCTGCTCAGAAAAATGGAGGCAAAGAAATTGTTAAATAGGTTAGTTTTGTCATCTGGTGAGACCACCAGATTTCCTAGCATGTCCTGCAGAGGCCCCCCATTACCTGGAACCTTCTTTTTACCCTGTATGTATTTTAAAAAAGGATTTCTTGTTATCCTTGATCCTGGCTGCTAGTCCCAGTTCCATCTCTACCTTGGCCTTCCTAACAGCTCCACTACAATCCCGAACAATGGAGGTATAGTCCTCCCTGGTGATGGCCCCTCCCTTCCATTGGGTGTACACCTCCTTTTTAGCTTTGAGACATTCCTGGATGCTTTTGGTTAGCCAAAACATCTCTTTTCTAACATGTACAAAGCATTGTCAAGGCATTTGTTCCCCTCTTTATTAATGCCACTGTAGGAAGAGCATGATTAAGATAGTTAGCTAAATATGCCTAGTGTAAGAGAATAATAGAACCACACATCATAGATTCAGTTAATTAATTTTTTTATGTTTTACTCAGTCTTACATTTTAATAATTTGCTTACCTTTGTTAGTCTTAAAACTGCATATTTCTAAGTTCTACAAGTAGACGTATGTGCATGCATCATGTTGACCAAGTGTTCAAACCCCAGAATATGGGAGCAGCTGTAAGAACTCATCCATAGTATCAGCTACATCATCATTGAATGAGCTTTAGTTAAAGTGCCTCTGCTGTCATTTTGAAGTGCAGGACACTGAATACACGTGATGCTACAGACAAGGTTCCTTGGGTGAATCTGATATATTTTATTAGACCAACCCAAATAGTTGGAGAATAGTTATTAAGCAAGCTTTCGGGTTCAAAAACCCTTCATCAGGCTAAGGAAGTTTCAGCAGTTGGTGTGTGCTCTTCCTGGATGGAATGAAAAGTAAAGAAGCCAGCACCTCGGCTGGTATGCGTACAAGACAGGTAGTCAGTGAAAATGTAGATTGAGGAGTCAATGAGTGAGAGACAGGCGGGGGTGGGGGAACCTTGGAACCTTGTCTGCCTATGTCCTTAGACCAACATGGCTACAACCTACACCCCTGCAACATGCGTGATGCTACAGACACTTTAATTAGAGCAGCTGTCAGAGAATATTAAGAATCTATGGCTCAAGTTGAGCTGAGTTGCTTTCATAATGTTAGCTGTAGGCACCCCCAAATATTGATCACTGCTATTTGATGAGCTATTACTTTTTGTAACTGCCCCTTGTCATGGTAGTCGGGGCAGGATTAATAGCAACCTTTTACAAACACTTCAATGTGTCATCTGTTTTAATTCCATAAGCTTGTCACATCTCTTATAACCACAGCTTTATCTCTCAATTACAAGATCCTTTTACCTGAAAAGCTTTATCAACTATCCATGTTTCTCCATCTCCTTTTGGCCCTTTTCCCTTCTACTGCTTTTTCTCTTTTTCTCTTCACTGTTTGGACCACAGATCTCTCTCCCTGGACTTCTGCTCCTTTTGCCATTCCAGATATTGAGTCAGCTTTTTTCTGATTTGCCTGAAGGCTCTTTTCATTACTAGCATTACTGTACAAGGGGGTATCATAAGAAATTAAATACATGTGTTTGAAATTTGAGAGAGAATTTAGGAAGGCAGAATGTAATTATCTGATCTGAAGTATAGCCAGAGTGCCAAAGTTAATGTGTGATGTTATTATTATGAGTACTACTGCATCTTGATGACTTCAGATAGCCATGCTACCAGTTATCCAAAAAGAAAACAGGTATAAAATGATATCTCCAGTACCTTGAAGGAGCATTGTGATCCTGTAGCAACTCAGCTGGGAACAATGCCATCTACTGAATCATTTTAATGGAAAACTTAAACAAAAAATCTATCTTGCAATGTACGATATACAGAAATTAAATTTATAGTTAGTGCAGTGCATGCTCTACTCTCAGACAGCCTGATACAAAGTAAAGATGGGTGATTAATAATTCTGTATAGTATAAAGACTCTAATTCATTTTTGCAGATGATTGGGCATTAGACCATTCTACAAAACATTTTTATATAGAATTTTGGATGAGAAATATGCATTAAACTGTACCTACCAACAGATGGCTGGCAAAAATGTTTCCTCTGTTACCAGTTTTTTATCTTCATAATCACTCTAAAATTGCACTGGCATTGCAATTGTTAATAATAATTGCCCCAAAGTAATTAATACAGATGCTTTTCAAAGTAATATTTACCCCCCCCCCCCAGTTCACAGGTGGGTTGCCTGAGTCACAAAAAAAAAAAAAAAACCATTTAGAGAAGATAACAGACTTAGTTTATCAATCAAATTTCCCAAAGCCTAATATAGTTCTTGTTGCAGGAGACCATGTGTACTAAATGAAATGCCCCAAATCATTTCATAGATATTCAGGCTGGAAGGGGCCCCAGAGGATCATTGAGTCCAGCCCCTTGCCCCAGAGGCAGAAAGTCAGCAGGGATCGTAGGATCCCAGCAAGATAAGCATCCAACAAGATAAACATCCGAATGTGTCTTGAAGGCATTCAAAGTGGATGCTTGAACCGCCTCTGGTGGCAGTCCATTCCAAACCTTGGGGGCTCGGACAGTAAAGAAATTCTTTCTTATGTCCAGCCTGAATTGGTCACAGTGGAGTTTGTGACCGTTCGATCTTGTCACCCTTTGGGGGCACTCTGGTGAACAGACATTCCCCCAGATCCTGATGAGCATCCCTGATAAACTTACAGGTGGATACCAGATCACCCCTGAGCCTGCACGTTTCCAGACTGAAGAGTCCAATGGCTCTCAGCCTCTCGTCATAAGGTCTGTTTTACTGACCTCTGATCATGCGCATGGCTCTCCTCTGCACTTTCTTAAGCTTCTCCACATCCTTTTTGAATTGTGGAGCCCAAAACTGGAAGCAATACTCTACCTGCGGCCTCACCAAGGCCAAGTACAGTGGGAGAATGACATCTCGGGATTTGCTTTAGAAGCATCTATGGATGCAAGCCAGTGTTTTGTTCACTTTACTAGCCGCAGCATCACATTGAAGGCTCACGTTCATTTCGTGGTCAGTCATGACCCCCGAGTCCTTTTCATCTGAAGTGCTAACCAGCATAGCACTGCTGAGCCTATAAGCATGCTACAGGTTTTTCCTCTCAAGTGGGAGAAACTGGTATTTTTCGGTGTTAAACACCATCAGGTTCTCATCTGCCCATTTCATAAGCCTGTTAAGATCTGCCTGGATCACCTTCCTGTCCTCAGGTTTACCCCAAGCTTTACCCCAGAGTTTGGTGTTGTCAGTGAACTTGGCAAGCCTGCTTTTGACACCGATGTCTACATCATTGATGAAGATGTTAAAAAGTATAAGCCCTAGGACAGAGGCTTGAGGGACCTCACTGGTGACCTCATGCCAAGACTATTTGTTTCCATCAACCACCACCTTCTGGGTCCTACCGCGGAGCCAATTCCCCACCCAACAGATCGTGGTGAGGTCAAGGCCACAGTTAGCCAGTTTTGCCAAGAGGTGATTATAGGATACCAGATCAAAGGCTTTTTTGAAGTCAAGATATACAACATTAATCTCTTCCCCCTTGTCCAGGTGATAGGTCACCTGGTCATAAAAGGAAATGAGATTGGTCAAGCAAGACCTACCCGCAACAAACCCGTCCCTCAGGATATTGCCATCAGTTAGGCTGTTAAGGATGGCCTCTTTAATCTTTTCAAAGACCTTCCCCAGGATAGAGGCTAGGCTGATGGGCCTGTAGTTTGCCAGATCTACTTTCCTCCCTTTCTTGAAGATAGGCATGACATTGGCCTTCTTCCAGTCTTCAAGGACTTCACCAGAGCACCAGGAGTTCTCAAAGATCCATGCCAGGGGCTGAGCTATGATGTTTGCCAGCTCCTTGAGTACCCTTGGGCGTAAGCCATCAGGGCTGGCTAACTTGAAGATATCCAGCCTCTCAAGGGGCTCCTTTATGAGGTCAGCATTGATGGAGGGCAAGGAATCTCCCTCATCCGGGCCTCCCTGTCCTATAGTGGGCATGGGCGTCCCATGGGATTGATGAAAGACTGACGCAAAGTACCCATTTAATACATTGGCTTTTTCCTGGGTGTCAGTTGTCAGTTGTCCCATTTGGTTTAGCACGGCTCCAGTGTTGCTCTTGCTTTTCCTCCAGCTCCCCGCATACCTAAAAAAGGACTTTTTATTATCCTTGATATTTGTAGCTATCTGGAGTTCCATCGCAGCCTTGACTTTCCTGGTTTGCTCTCTGCAGGTCTGGACCAGAGCAGAGTATTCCTCCTTGGTGGTGGTTCCATTCCTTTGTATGACTTCTTCTAAGTTTCAGGAGGTCTGCCAGTTCCCTGGAGAGCCAAGGGGACTGTTGTGCTCTTTTGCTGCCTTTCCTCCAGGATGGGATGGACTTTGCTTCTGCATCCAGGATGGCTCCCTTGAGGAGCAACCACTTGTCCTGAACTCCCCTCCCCTTTGGGTTGTAGCCCATTAGGGCCTCACTGACAAGCCTCCTTAGCTTGTCAAAGTGAGCTTTCCTGAAGTCAAGGACTTCTGTATGACTGACTGACTGACTTGCCAGCTTTATGGCAGATGGTGAAGGAGATCAGCTCATCATCACTGTCGCCCAGCTTCCCTTTGATTGTTAAGTACACTGATTAGGTTGTCCCCAGTTGCCAGTACAAGGTCGAGCAGCGCTTTACCTCTCATCAGCCTGTAGACTTCCTGCATCAGATAGAGCTCATCCACACATGAGAGAGAGATTTGCGACTGCTCAGATTTGGCTGAGCACTCCTCCCACGAGATGTCTGGGTAGTTAAAGTCTCCCATTACAACCATACATCGGGAACATGTGGCCTCGGACAATTCCCTGGCAAACTCCTGGTCAAGGTCTTGACCCTGGGTAGGGGGTCTCTAGTAGACTCCCACCATAGTATCGCCTGTCGTGTTTGCCATGGATTTTAACCCAGAGGGTCTCAAGTCATCCACCATGGGTGCTAATGGCAGCTTGCAGGGACACGTAGGTGTCCTTGACAGAGAGAGTTATACCTTTTGTCCACTCGATCCCTCCTGTACAGGGTATAGCTATCTATACCTGTGGCCCAGTCATGGGTGGAGTCCCACCAGATCTCCGTTATCCCTATTACATCATAGTTATTTATGTTTAGCAGGAGGAAAAGTTCCTCCTCCTTATTCCCCAAGCTCCTGGCATTTGTGTATAGCCACACAAGTGTCCCTTTGGGGGCCCTTGCCTTGCCTACAGTTTGTTCCAGGGCTGGGCCAGGGGTGGGTTCCCTTAAATGCCTTGGCCTGCTGGCTTTGCAAGGGTTGCTAAGTGGGCTAGCAGTGGCAGTAGTCACCCCATCCCACGGCGGGCTTAGTTTAAAGCCCAGTGGAGCAGGTCAGCCAGTCTGGCTGAGAAGAGCCTCCTCCCCAGCAGAGAGAGGTGGAGTCCATCCTTTCCCAGCAGCTCACTACCTCTCTCGCCAAAGAGAGGACTGTGGTAATGGAAGCCAGAGCCTTCTCAATGACACCAGCATCTCAGTCTTTGGTTAACTACCTGTATCCTCCTCTGCCTCCTCAGCCCATAGCCTGAGACTGGGAGGATTGAAGAAAATACCACCTGCACCTCCAGATGCTGAAGCTCCACTCCCAAATCCCTGTAGTGCCTCATGAACTGGCTTGGAGTGCTCTGAGCCATGTCATTGGTGCCCACATGGATGAGGAGCACAGGGTAGTGGTCAGTGGGCTGGAGAAGCTTAGGGATCTTCTCCACAATGTCTTGGATTCAGGCTCCCAGGAAGCAGTAAACTTCCTGGGCTAAGGGGTCGAGGCAGCAGATTACCCCCTCAGTCTCCCTCAGGATGGAGTCTCCCACGACAAACACTTTGTGTTTTATCTTGGGGAGAGTGGGGGTGGTAGCTACGGTAGTACCTGTGTTGTCTGCGAGAGCTGGCAATTCAGCAGGCTCTGCTGGGGCTGCAAGAGGTTCGTACCTGTTGCAAATCTCCAGCGGGGTGGGGGCCTTGTTGTGGCGGGCCTTGGGGCCCTTGACCACCTTGGTCCAACCCCTGGGCTGAACAGTAAGGGAGGTTCTCAAGTCCTCCCTTGTCCTGGAGGGAGACCGTGGTCTACCCTTTGTCTCCTGGGGGGAAAGGGCCTGGCAGTAGGAATCTATTTCCTGCTCACTATCCCTGATGGCACGCAATCTCTGGACTGCAGCCTGGAGCTCCTCCAGCTGGCATGCCAGAGACCCCAAAAGGGAGCAGACCTCACAAAGGGAGGTGGCCATGTTCCTGGGCCCCAGAGCCTGAAAAAGGGACAGGCAGCCCCTGCAGCTGAGAGCCAGGGCCTCCGTCTGTGTGGAGCTTGGAACCATGGGCTCCATCTGGGTGGGGCCTCTGAGGTGCCGGGCGTGTGGTGCAGAACCTGAGGGGACCCTTGGGGTGCAATGTGTGCCCATCCATGGCATGCCACTGGTGTGCTGGCTATGGCTGGGACTGTCTACCTTGGGGGGCTCACAGGCAGGGCCTCAGGCCCTTCCGCGTGCCCTCCTGTGCTTTGGTTTAGTCCCTGTTTCAATACCTTGTGTTGCATTAATGCCCATTCAATTTCTTATCTCTCTATTTAGATTACTAGTTGAGATGTATATAGATGTTTTAAATAAAATCACAATACACAGTTATCTTTGATAATACTCTTTGCTGTTGGCATATTAGAGATGCTTATTGTGGGGGAAGAGGGGAAAGGATTCCCAGAATTCTGACCTCTTTCCAAAGGTCTGGGAAATTCTCAAAGCCTTGTACTCCTATGGAGCTTTTCATCTTTGTTTCAAACTTCACATCAAGTAGAAAAAAACAAGCATCTCATAACATTGCTTATTTATGAGAGATTCTTGCCTAATTCTGCAGGAAAAAGACCTTTGCATAGCTCAGAGAAGATTCAACAAGGCACCCAAATTTTGGATATAGTAGACAACTATTGATCCTCTGGATCATGATGTACACATAAGAGGTCTAGTCAGATGCCTGTTAAATCTGTTTGTGACTGGCAAGCCCAATTCAAGAGCAATACAGCCCGTTACTGTCACAACCCAAGGGTGTGATTTTTGTTTGTGTGCGCTTTGGCACTGCTAAATTATTTTGTGCCACTCGTAGTTTTCTTTGCAGGGTGCATTTCTAGGTTGCAAAAGAGAAATGCACGGTGCAAGGAGTTCCTGCCATTCGCATGCAAATTTGTCCCCCACTATTGGCCAGTTCTAAATTGTTCCCATCTGGCGGCTAGCGATTGGCTTGCTAGCCGTATAAGAGGCTTGAGCGGTTTCTGCCCAAGTGGGAGAACTCCAAGAAGAACCCTGCAAGGGGGGACTCCGTAAACATCTTGAGGAGAACTCTAGGTGCACTGCGGAGCCTGTCGGACCCAGCGCGTGTACCTTAGAGCTGGCTATAGGGGTCTGATCAGCCTCTCACCTCTCCCATCACCGCCTGATCCCTCAACATACCCTTCCCTGCGTGCAAGTTCCACGGAGCCTAGCAAACTTCACGTGAGTGTATCCAGAGCTGTGTCTGGGTTCGAGTCCTGCAGGTTTATCTTCCTGTCACCGAAAACCCATTGCGACGTACTCTCCTGTTTTGCATCTTCCTGTCGCCGAAAACCCCCTGCGACGTACTCTCGTGCCCTGCAGGTTCGAACTTTTTGTTTTGTAACTGCAACTGGGACTCGGACTGCGCCCCCAACGGAACCCCCCCCCCCCCCCCGAAGGCCTCGGACCGCTCCCGGCCCACACAGTTACAAGTTTCATAAAGCCATATGTTGTCTGAGTTGGAGCCCAAGTTTAAACACACTGCTTTCTTCTTCCTCACTTGGCTTTTATCCAGAGGATGGAAGTAATTTCATGATGAGCTGCATCCAGTGCCAAATGTTTCCTCAAGATGGGACAGGATTCTGCATGCTTCTCTCAGCTTTCTGTGTTGATATTGAATGACTTCATGTAATTTTTTAACATATCCATGTGAATACCATATGCATTTTTGCATGTAGTACAACCATGGAGGGTGACCCAGCTTTCTACAGCCATCTCAAATCTCTCTATACAAAATATTTTTGGGGATACGATCTCCTCCCATTCTTTTGACATGGCTGGTCCATCACAGCTTCCTTCTCTTGGTAGTGGTTTATAAATATATCAGTTCTGTGTGCTCTGGTACTTCTGTGTTTGGTAATTTTGGTAAACTGCCAACAACACCAAGATATTTGTCCTCCAGAGTGATCTCGGGTATCAGTTCTTCCACTCTTTGGTACATTATCACAGTCTTCTTGAGACCAATTGCCATCTCAAAGCTCTTGCATGGCTTAGAAAATCCCACCCAAGAGATTTTTCAGGGAAGATTCACTTTGGGCAACCAAGGCCACATCATCTGCAAATAGGAAATCTCTAAGAACCAAGGTTGTTCCACCTTGGCTTTTGCTCTAAACCTTGTGATATTGAACTAGCTTCCATCAAGTCTGGTTTAAAGATAAATGTTATTAATGCTGTCTGCTGGCTAGAAAAATATATTTAGAGGTTTGCTTTTGGGAATTAGCTTGTAGGTAAATTAGATATTGCATTAGAACAATGGTCCAGGGGAATGGCAAGAGTTAATTGATTTCTAACCACCTGTTTCTGACACCTTTTTCTTCCAGGCCCACTGTGTCTGAAGCCAGCAGATGCACAGGCTGGGAAACTGAGGACATGTACCACTGTTCTATAACAGAGATAAGGGACTCGGAAGCATTGGCACCAGGTCACAGTGCTAAACTGCAGAGACCTTGGAATTTCCAGTTTTGGTGAACAGATCAAACTGAGAGGCCTGGTAAATAACCAAATTAAGATGCGTGCATGTGATGGGGTTTTTTTGGAACAAAGGAATATACTGACAGGACAGAATGTGGACAGTGTGATGGCCACAGGGAAATCAATCCATGATGTCCAGAGATGAAGAATCATGAGAGGAGGAAAAGAATATAAAAGAAGGGATTTCAGAGTAGCAAGGGTCCCCAAGAGGGGAACCCAAGGCCGCCATGGACAGAGGGTACATCATCTGCCCATATCACCTACCCCATGGTGTGTGGGGAAGAATTAGCCCTTGCCCTCCAGAATGCTGACATTCAAGAAAGAACCTCAGTGTGAAGCTCATGTACTGGCCAGATGTACCTTTTCTCTGTGACTGCTCAAGGACTAGTACATATAGAGTTGTTTCCATTATTCTTATATATTATCACTGTATATCAATAAAATTTGCCTGTTATTGAATGGAGAGGTCATGGTTGGGCTGAGAGTTTGGGTCCACCCAGAACAAGGTATCTGGGTCATAAATCCAGTGCCAACACTGTCTTTATATGCATGAGGAAGCAGGGTTGAAAAGTAGATATTAAAAACCACAGGGGCTAAGATGCATCCCTGTTTCACCCCACTGTTGACATCAAAAATGTTTTCCAACCAAAGAATACCTCCAAGGCAGTGGGCCCTAGGGTTTTGAGGTGCCCTAAATTAGCCTTACTCTGGAGGTTACAACATTGTGGTATTTTATAGGAGTAGCGCCACCATTTTGCCACTAAGCCCTCCAGTTGGATCCAATTTTTGGTCAGACCCAAGGTAAAAATTTTGTATATATTCCCTGAAATACACTCTTGCATGATGTTCATAGTAAATACTTAGGTGGTGTAATCAGATTAGGCTAATTGGCTTAGATTATTCTCTGATTTAGCATATGACATATATTTAACCTATACACACTTAAAAAAAAAAAATCCTCTATATTTTATATAGACATGCATTACTGATTTGGCAGATAAAATCATGCCAGTCTCATTATTTTGCTTTTGAATTATAAGATTCTCAGGTCATAGACTTGCAGGTTTGGTATGTTCCACTTCTGCCACGGGTCCATATATGTTGGATGATATACAGAATAATGAAAGATAGACTTGAGATTCAAAATGTGGATTCTGCTCCAAATCTCTGACTGCTTCTAGCTGAGCTAGCCCCCAAAATCAAACATTCAGATCTACAGAATTTGGTTAGATCATTTCAGAATTGGGATTCACTCGGAGACTAAAGTTAAAATATATGAAGTTTAAGAGTATTTGGAACATTCAGTGACTACTGTGAATGGTTCCGGCCTGTTTCTTCTTATCATCATCATCATCATCATCATCATCATTATGATACTTCAGTGATAAATGAAACAGTATTTAATATCAGTACTTCATGTCAAGAGAATCCCAAATTGAAGGGGGGGAAAAAAAAAAAGGAATAAAAAAAGAAAACAAGCCTAGAATTTGAAGGACAAAAGGGTCCTGACAACCAACAAAAAGAAAACGCACAGTCTTAATTTATTTTGACAAATAAAGCCATGTTACTCAGTATCTCTTTAAAAATGCAGTGTGCAGATAGTGATTCAAGGATGCTCAGGTCAGCAACAAAAAGTCCATGAGTTCTTGGATTTAAAGTCCAAGAAAGGGTGTGTGTTTAGCTTCTTATTTTCTATAAAGCTGTACATATTTCATCTTAGTACAAGTAACCCTATCCAAATGCTAAGGGAAGTCTGTGTGTATTTTGTGCTACACATTTCCTCTGTTCCAGAATATTGAATGATAAACCCAGAGCAGCTCCAAGCATTCTGGGAAAGGTTATGCTAAAGCTACTGGGAACTTTGGGATGTTACCCTAGGTCCCCAGGACCAATGCTATCTGGGCTCTCTTTCTATGAAGTGGAAACAGAGTAACCCTGCCCAAGAAATGTGCTAGAAAGGCCAAGGAAAGACAATGCTGCAACCCATATGAGTCAAGCAAAATTTAAGAGCATATGAAGCTAACACAGTAGCCTGATGACTGTTTAGTTAGTAGTAACTTTATCAGGATTTTGTCTTAATGTTAATGTCTTTTTTTTTTTTTTTTTTTTTTCTTTTTTAAATGATTCTTATATTCTCCATGTCATAACCAAATCAGGTTCTCTACCCTAATTAATGTACCTAATTAATAGAGGCAAAGAGTGCAGTCTGTAAGCCAAAAGTATTCCTATGGCTTTCAGTGGAATCTTTCTAAAATGAGGACTAAAGAATGTCTTCCTAATATACATTTTTTCATCTTTTTTTTTTTTTCACAAAACGTGCCTCCCACCTGTTGCATGTGTCAGTTATTTTCAGTGAAAAGGAATCCTCAGTTTGAAAGTTTGGTTTTAAAAAAAACTATCAAAACGTGCTCCGTTCAAATAGCCAAGCATTTGAGTATGACATAAGTGTATAGCAAATCTTTTGACTTGAGATTTTCAGATCTACCTAGAGTTTCTGGGAGTATGATTTCTCTCAAGCTATTTTGTTACTGAAGTAATCCAATAAGTGGATTTCCAGAGACTGTAAAATTAGCTCAATGTCTATACTCTTTCAATAAGGCTACCCGCTGTGACATTGAGCAGGCATTCACTTTCTCCTGGGAGATTTGCTGCTTTCCCTGGAGAAACTACGAACATGTGAACAGGGGTTTCCCCCCTTTCCCCTTTTCCCAAAGTTATAGACATTACACTTCTACCTGCAAGTGATCAGAAGTCAGTCTATACCCATGAAAGAACAGAAGTTTGGCACACGTAGACTGGTATAAAATGGTAGAACCTGGTCTTTGATTGTGTGTATGCAACCACTACCTTTTATTAGAACATTAAAGCTATAATTTCTACCTCCATCCCTTGCTACCATTCATAAACATGGATTGTTCCACCGAGGCTAATAATTAAAGTAGGGTTGGAGTGGTGCAGCCCACATGATTGTCCAGGGAGTAAGTACAAAGCAAGATTTATTTATCTTTTTTGCCAGTATGTTTTACTGAATTAACTGTATAGATAAGAAGGATGTTGGACAAACTATCAGGCATAGAGGACACTAGAGTACACCATGGTTATGATGTAATCATGTACACTAGGAAATGATTATCTATCCCATATTCCAGAGACAAAAGATGATGAATATAGGAGGCAACTGGTATCTGGTGGCCCAGGTCATGGAATTATCATAGTTGTTCCAGAAAGCTGACTATCCTCTGTGTGTAACCCATTTATATTATATTCTGTCTATCCTAAACCCTTTTAGGAAAAAAAAAGATGGAGAGAGTAGCATGGTGTCTATGGTGACATAATGTGTATCTAAAAAGCAAAAAAAAATCATTCCTTAACCAGTGCACTGTAAAATGATCCCTTTGTCCCTAAGTACTGATTAATTATGCTTGTCTGCTGCCTCACAGTATAAAGGTGTATAATATGCTGGCTGTTATACTGCAGGCATAGTTAGTGTTTGGTATCTAACAAGTGAGTGACACCTACTGGTAAAATGTAATTGCTTTTATTATTACATTATATCCTGGATTTGCACTTCCCATTTAATTACTGGAAAAAATTAGGTACTAAAAAGGTACCTACAGGCAGTGAAACTGTTTGTCTGATAAGCAGAGTTAGTAGTATTGACAGCCTGTTCTTTCAGTGTCATTCACTGGGAGAAAGCTTAACTGACATGAGATGCAGTAGCTGCAGCTCGGGCTAAAGTATTAGTCCTGACAGCAGTAGCACTGCTTTTCACCCTCTGCGGAGCTGGTGGTACAGTAGTAAGTGATTCTGAGAGCGTGCAAGACCAAGTGGGAATTCTGGAAATAAGAGTAGCTTTTACCTTTGTGTTTCAGTAGTACAGCATATTTTAAAGGTTTTTGAAAAGCCCTTCAGTTATTCTGAATACTGGAGAAAGGACAATAGAGAATGATTTTAGAAATGACAGCTGAAGCCTCTCGTGCATTATGATGATGATTCAGCTGAGACCAAAACATAAGGAGTTTGTATTCTGGTATGCTTTGGTGTTCATTTAAGTTGCTATAAAAAAAAGTATTAAAATATGCACCTGTAAAGATGTTAGAAAGACAGTGTAGTTACTCTAGGGTGTTAGTTTTTCTGACGTAAAAACTAGAAAAGAAATAAGATTATGAAATTATAAATAGTTCCAACTGGAACCCAGCTAAAGAAAGCCAGGTATGGGATAAGCTTTAAAGCCATTTATTATAATAAGCAATATCTTCAGTGGTGGGGAGGGGGTGGTAATTTTCTTTGCTTATCTGTTATGCCTTGTTTTGTTTTTCAGTTTGTTGAATCGGTTTCAGTTTTTCACAACCCTACATTTAAATTTAAAAAAAAAAAAAAAAAGCATAGGCAACAAGGAAATGTTTACCTCCAAACTGTTATTCTGATGCTATTTGAAGATAAGGGTGTTATCAGGATATGCTACTTGAAGATGGAGTCTGAGACTATCTACCCTGATGGAGTAGACAAGGGGCTCTAGATCCCTGATTAGATGCAGTTTAAATTGGTAAGACAGGTCATAGTGAAACATTCAAATATTTCATAGAAAAGGAGGATGGGAAAGGACCTTCAGAGGTCATCTAATCCAACGCCCAACAGAGGCAGGATCATCCAAATCCAAACCATCCTATACAAATCCAAAACCTATAGAACCATTTAGTAAAACTACACAGTCCGCTTTGGGATGATTGTGGAGTTTTACTGGCACAGTCAAATGGCATAACACCCTTACCTGCCACAGGTAAATCAGGGGAACAATGGTGGCAAATGTCCTGCTGTAGTGAGAGTTGTTAAAAGGAGGTGGCCCCAACCCCCTCTACAGAGGAGGGCAAAATCCCTCTCATTTTGTACCAGTTGGACCATGGGGTAAAAGTCTTTCCTGACCCCAAGTGCATCTCCTAGGTATTATGACAAAATCTGGTGTTTTTTTCAAAGCCAGCATTGGAATTTCACAGTGCTTCTCTACAGCTGTGTACAAGTGACACATTTCTACTGAGACAATCATCATTCTCCTGGTAAAACCACAAGAGTACAAGTATTCACACTGTTTCTCCTGGACCTAAGATGGCAGTTCTGGGAGGTCTGGGAGAAAAATAATACAGATCTGACTAGTTGGAAGAAACTTCTGGAATGGATAAGGTACAGAGAGCAGCTGCTCCCAGACTGGGAGGGGAGAGGAAGACCAGCCACCAGCTGCACCTACTGGTTTCTTGCACTGGAGTTTCCAGAGTGAGAAGTGTGCAGTGGGCTGCTGCAGTAACTCTGGGAGCAGAAGGACTGTAGTAACCCATGATTTTCCCAGACCAAGATCACCCTGCTGTCAGGTAGGCAAAAGGTGCACATCAGAGGGGGCAGTTTTCAGGCTGAACAACTGTACTGAGCTCTGTCCTGGAATCATTTTCAGTGGTGGAAATGGGAGGAAAGAGCTTCTGTTAGGATGCTACGGGCCCAATCCTGCATGTGAAATGCCCATTGACCTGAATGAAAAGACTTCTTGTGAACTATTTGCAGAAGCATTCTTACTGCCTCTGTTCTCTTTCATTCCTCACATTTCTAGGAAAGCAGAAGGAGATTCTGAGTAAGTTAGAGACCCTTACTCCTGATCATGGCTTGATTTTATTATTTGTAAATTAAAGTCACCACTTTTCTTTATTTATCCTTGTATTTCAATGAGAAGAGTAAATATAAAAATAGCCTCAGTATTTCTGCTCCAAAGATTACCTTAACTTGAATGAAATCTAAAACTCTCTGATACTATTTCATGTGAATAAAGCTGATAGAGATGATACTCTTCCTGAACACACAGAAAAAATGTAAAATAGAGAAATTTATATTCTCAGTGAACCAGATCCACATATCAGCATATGTATACCAGCTGAGGCTCCTTCCCTGAATATTTATAATATATTTTGACGAATAATTAAGCAGGAAAATCTAGCCAAAATGTTTTAAAGATTCAAATACCAATAGAATTGTGACATTTGGTTTGATTCCAAACTTACATGGTTTTTCCAACTTTTGAACAAACTGTGTGTATTAAGATGCAGATCTGTCAGTGACATGGGAAGCTAAAAGAACAAATGTTATTTTGCTATTGTTACAATATAAAGCACTGTGATTAGATCCATCATAGATTATAGGAGCCTGGTTTATGATTCCACTAGGTGCCCTATATCTTTAGACACTCACAGGAACTAGAAGGAGAATTCTGCTTCTGCAGTGATGCAAGAAAATATATTTTGTCCATCCAGAAATTGCTTTGAATTTTCCTAGGTGTCGTAAGTCATATGAGTCTGAAATCAAGAAGAAGGGGTAGATATGTGTGTTCTAAACTAACTGTACTAGATATAGAACAAGCTTTTGTGAGCTAGGGCTCAGTTCATCAGATACTATGAAAGACATGCAGGGAACAGTGTAGGAGAGAGAAACTTGAATATCAAGGCAGGAAGGAGGCTGGGAGAAGGAAACAAGCAAAATATTCATAAGACCAAAGGATTCACAAAAGCTAATCCTGATAATGGGATAAGAATTCATAGGTTTGTTTAAACCCCAGTTAACAAAATGCAGTCTGTGGATTATTTCTTGTTCTACTCGTTGCTCTTCAGACCAGTTTTAAAAGGTGTGCTGACCAAGAATGGCAACCCTGAGGTCAGTGATGGACTGTCCAGGGAAGTCAAAATGTTCTGTCGCAGGCCTGCATGTCTTTCTGCAGCTTTCATACTGGTGTTCATTCATTCTATCACATAGCCAGCAGAGGGGTACTATGAGCAGGTGATGGCATATATGACATTGGTAGATATGCAAGTGAATAATACATATTGTTACAGCAAACAATTACAGTCAGATTTGAATGGAAACTTGTGGATCAAGAATTGGAATTATTTAGTATCCTTCATCTTTACTATGGCAGTTACCAACTGTAAATGTATGACAGCTGCATAAATTAAAAATAATTAATGAAAATAATATTTCTGCTCCTGTAGGAACACACACACACACACACACACACGCACACGACAAAAAAATCTCTAGGTTTGGAGGATTTAAAAAAAATAATGATCTAGAGGTAGGGTCAAACAATAGTATTTTGCGCTCTTCCAGAATGTCAAGTTCTGTTAAATTCACGTTTTTAGGAGCCACGTCATGCACAGTTTAATATGTGGCCATGCAAAAATCTACTGAACAGGGATGATACATACCTGCCCTGTAGTCAGTCGAATATTTAGCCTACTTCACAGGAAGAATGCCACACTTTTACAACCTTTTCAACTTTATACTTTCGCCTATGCATCACTGGGCACATCTGCGTGTGTGGTTAATGTGCAGAAAGCTTACTGTACAGTAAAATACTGAGCAATAAGCTTTTCCTGAGAGCATGTCTACACAGTGCCCATTGGGAGCAAATTTGCTCTTGATGGGAGCAGTTCAGGGCAGGGATACTCCTGCACTGCTCTGCTACCATATGGCAGTCAGGGAAAGCTCTGGGTTCCCCTGGTGCCAGCCCTGGGCAGACAGGGGACATGGGGTTAGGTCTGGGCTCTGGGGGACAGGTGGAGCTGATCTGCCTCTGAGGCAGCTGTCTCTCAGCTTGGAGATTGGAGCTGGGCTTGGACATTGTCCCCTGCTGCAGGAAGCTGCCTGCTGCCAAGGCCAGGTAGTATCTTGGCCAATCAGAGGGGACTAGGACAATGTTTCCTTCCCCTACATCAGGCTGCTGTTGGCCCTGGCTCCAAGATTAGACCCAGGGCTGGGACATTATCCCCTGCCACAGGCACCTGCCCACTGCTGGGCCTGGCTCTGAACTCAGAGCTGGGGCAGGGAAAATGTCCCATGCCCCAACAGCAGGCAGGTGCTGGGCCCTGGCTCCATTGGATGGAGTGGAGGTTGGGCAGCACGCAGCTGCCCAGGGGAGGAGATAGTTCTCCTGTCCCCTGCTGCCTAGCCTGATTGGGAGCAATTTGCTCCTGATCAGCTATGTAATCATGTGCTACTGCACATTAGCTAATTTGCAATAAATCTACTACCTGTATTACAGGCTGTAGAAAACAGCACATTGGCCTACTTTAATGCTGTGCATGGTTGCATGGTGATGCTTTACTGTGCAGATTAATCTACTGTGTAGTAAAGCATCCCATGTAGATACCCACTCACTCACAAACCACAGCTTCCACATAATTTGCCATTCAAAGAAGAATTCTGCACCCCTTTACTTAAACAAACTACACAAAGCAGTGCTAAAATGAAACATTGGGTCGCTTGGGTCAGATGTGATCATGTGTTAGGGTCATGCAAAGGAATTAACCCAAACCCCAGAGAGGCATAATCCACCTAGCCTGCCACATAGTACAATCACATTCACCCTAAAATGCTCCAACTAGCCTCTCTACCATCCAACCCAACTGTTCTTGACAGTTTAATTATAGCTTAATTATTTTTGCAGTCTCAGATAAAGCATAGTGGCTTCTTAACCATGTATCTGTGTCCAAGAAGGCAGTTTTCCTGAACCACTTCTCAGGAGAACTGCTCTTCTGGTGTGTTTCAGTACCTGCCAAGGTACAGCAACTTTAAGCCCAGTTTACGGAAATGGGAGTCTCCTCCCTTGCTTGTTCTGAGGCCCTTATGGCTAAGGGCAAGCAAAACTCGGGGGGCATACAAACCCCAAGCCTCTGGGCTTGGGCCTGCAAGTAGGGTGCCCGCCAAAGATTTTGGAAACATCTGAAGCACCATCTGAAGGTGTGGGTGAAAGATGTTTGCTGGTAGTAGGGCCACTTATGATTCTGGACTCTTGGATTTGCAATTAGTTTTGGCTAATTTGGCATCGGATACAAATTATAGTTTAAAAAAATTACTTGCAGTGAATTGCCATTAGCTGTTGTCGGTTTCTAGGGGACAGATTTAAGGTTGCAGTTGTATATAGCTTTAACTTCTCATTTCCTGGTTTTTAGAAGCTTGACTCCACTGAACCCCATGCTCAGAAGATACAAGATATCACCAAACAACCTTAACTTTGTATTAACAATGTGTTTTGGTTTTGGTTTGTTTTTGGTTTGGTTTGTTTTTTTGTCATTGAGTCATAAACCTGATAAACACTCTTTTTTTTTCAAAAGATTATTCTTATCTAGTTTTCATATAGTGCCTGATTATGGTGAAAACTGATTGTCTTTTGACAGGTTCTCTCTGAGATTAGGTTATAATTTGGGGTAGGCAAAATGGTGGATCCAGCTGGTGGCCAGACTCCCTTTCCCAGCAGCCCCTGTTTGTGTTTTGCTGTGGCTAGTTTCCATGGAGACCCCAGTAGCAGTGGTGCCATGATGGCATGGAACCTGGGTTTCCATCTTGCAGTGGTGACGGTATGGTTTGGAGCCAGGGCAGAGCTGTGATTCAGTGCCCGGACATCCTCGGCACCCGCTTTCCTCCTCCCAAATCTGGGGCATACAGGTGGTGGATCACACCTCTGCCCAGGCTCTGGACTATGCTGTCACCACTGCAGGATCCCAGCTCCAGTCCAGGAGCAGCTCCCTGCCCAGCTGCATTCCCTGCCAGTGCTGGGAAACCCTGGCCCCATGCTGTCACGGTGCCACCGGTATGGGGGTCTCCATGGAAACTGGCCACAGCAATGTGGGCAGTGGCTGATGGGAAATGGAGTCTGGTGCAGGGCCCCATCCAGCCCACAGGACAGACTTTGTTGTAATGTCTTTAGTAGATGTGGTAACTCTTGCAGCAGCTGCACTAAAAAGAAAAAAAGCAAAGGCTAATTACAGCCTGAGAAAGGGATGACATAGAACACAATGAGTTGTAGAAAACTAAGGCATAATCCATGGTTCATAGTAACAATGAGAAATATCATCCAAAACCACACAACTAGCAATTATTCCCACCAAGATATATATTTATATTTCCCTTATGCATGAGAGTAGATTTTTTTTATCTGAATGCTTGATAGAAAAATGCTACTAAAAATAATAACTTTTGTGCATGTCTGCACATGCATTAATGAATTTTTACTAATGTGCATTAAATTTAGTATCTCTAGTATGAGGGCATTTTTACACGTGCTCTGGAGGGGGGTGGTCGGGGACGTTTAGTTAGAGTGCCTGTAGTGTCTCGTATATTCAGTGTCCCATGCTTCAAAATGACAGTCGGGGGGGGGGGGGGGGGAGGAGGGGACTTTGACATTTGACAAGCTTTAGTTAAAGCACCCCTGCCACCATTTTGAAGCATGGGGATGCTGAATTCACAAGACGCTGAGGCTACTGAAGCATGCTAATAAGCGCTTGCTTAATCAACTCTGCTCTAATTACAGTGGTTTGGAGCAGGCATCCTGCACATGCACAGGCACCCTGAGGTATGAAATGCATATTAGGCTGCTCTACTGTGCAGTAGTGCAAGTGTGCACTTCTTCGGTGACACTTAATGAGCAGTAGCCTATTCTACTGCACATTAGCATATTAGCATGCTTTTTTACACACCGCTTTAAGGTGCAGTAGGCTACTGTTAGTCATTGAAACATTACCTCTGACTTCAATTGGACCAATTGTCTGTACATGGCTTTTGTTTGTTATTGCTTTCTAGGCATGCTAGATGTACATTTTATAACAGTTCCCTACATTTACCCCAAACTCAGAAAAAAAGCAACTAAATGATGCACTTCTGAAAACAGCAACCAAGTGATGTAATTTAAAATGCTTTAAAAATGCTTTTATGCTTTAAAAAAAATTAAAGCAGTTGAGGTGCTAAAATGAAAGCTATTGGTAATCACTTTCTCCATCACACAAGGAATAGATAGAATATAACCAATGCTGTGTTCTTCCTTCTACAGTTTCAAATTCTAGTTATTAGGTCAATCACCATAAGTAACTGCACGCACAATATTAAATGGATGAGAAGTGCTAATTTTACACTTTCTGTTGAAATCAGTAGCTCTTACAACACAACAACTCCTGTGTTTAGCCTCTGTTTGAGCATATAAAGAATTAAAAGCTAGATTCACATGTACAGCAAATCGTTCATAAATGCTAGCGGACTGAAGAAAACCCCCACTGATTAGACATTTTTCTCACCCTTTAATGGACTGTTATTCATTCTGTCTTGGGGTGAGACATATTATTAATTAGTCTGACCAAACACTTGCCGGCTTTAGCTCTATGCTGGCAGGCTTTCCCAGGGCTTCATTATAGTGCAGCCAAAGCTTATTAAGACACATGAATAACAACAATTAATTTGCTCTGGTAAGAAGTGTGGGTTCAAATTAGGTTCAAACTGGTCTCAAATTGTAATACAATCCATGGAGCTGAATCTGGAGTTCTTTACTACATATTGGATACTTAATGTTAAATGTTCTTTATAGAACTTCATGAATAAACTGCATTATTTATAACATTTAGCACATTCCAAGGTCATAGAAAAAATATAACAGCAATGAAAAGTCATAAATTGTTGATATATTGTGCTGTAGATCAATTTGGAATGATTCAAAGTGGCTTACAGTAAGTCATAAGAAGAGATAGGCCAAATGGTATAGAAAAAAATTAGCACTTGCTGCCCTTCATTCAGCCCCTATAATACCACAAAATGTTGGTCCATTTCCAAAACTCAATCCAAGACGGGCCTTTTTATGGTTTGGAAAGGTTTAGTTAATATTTCAACATAGTGATTTTTTTTTCTAGTCTCTATCTGAAAGGGAAAGGGAGAGGTGGCTCTGCTAAAAGAGGTAACAGGTAGGTTGATTAGATCAACTGAGGTAAACAAAGCAGTTACCAACTAACTGGAAACTGTCTGTTCCCCCTGTCCATTTGCCTTGTCTTTCTGCCAGTCCCTTGTAGCATAGTGATGTGGGGGTTAATGAGACTTGGGCCCTGGGTGCTGTCTTAGGAGGTGGGCACTGAAATAGAGATGGGGGGGGGTGTCTCATGCCCCCATTCCCCTTCTTCCCCCTGCACATTACATTCCCTACAGAGGGAAGTGGGAAGAGCAAAGCATGCAGTGGTTGTGCACAGTGTAGGAGTAGCAGCTGAAGGTTTGCTGTTTTTGGGGGTGGGGGAGGAGAGAGATGTCACCTTATTTCCACTGAAAATCAATGTTAAATGGCTGCTTGACATACATGTCATCACATTTTCTTTTCTTTTCTTTTTTTTTTTTGGTGCCATTCCCCCCACAGAAACAAACTTCTGGCAGCTGCTTCCCCAGCTGTGCCCTGCTACTGCCCAGGGAACAGTACTAGCCAGTTCTGCCTCTGCCAGTCCCTTTCCCTCTTCAGTCCTGCCAAATCTAGAAGTGGCCATGATAAAGCACTGTTGTTGTAGGGAATTATCTTATGCTGTAGGGAACTATCTCTGGGGAATTTAACTTCTGTGATTCTGTGACCCACATACAATGATGCTCTTTGTGTATATGTCTTCTTTTTCAGATTTTAAGCATGTTGGGGTATGTTACTGTCCTGGTCACTAAATGTTAAACAAACATTTATAGCAATGTGTAAAGTAGCTGCAACTTAGAATTGTTCAGAAGGCGAATCAGTTCACTGAACCAAATTGGGGTTGGGGGAACAAGAAAAAAAAACTAAATTAGTAAAAGCACGCCTAAGGCAAGAACTATCTTTTAACTTTAATCTATTCAAGTGCCTGTGATAAGTGACAGAGGATCCTTCTGCTTTTCTCCATGTGTCATCTTCCTCCACACTTGGCTTAAAACTTCATCTGTGTTGTAATTTGTAGATAACAGGTGTTCATTTTTTTTGTAATGTTTGTGTTCAATATGTTTTGACTTTAGACATTAGTAAGCAAGTGACTTGCTCAATGACAATTTTCCTTGTATCACTAAATATCATTATTCACTTCAGATGCACCAAAAAGGATGCATGCATAGCTGCTTCTAAACTGATCAGAAGAATAGGTCTAGGCTCCAGGTACACGATGTCAGGTTTCTTTATCACTCCAGCACTCTATTAAGCTAGCTTAATGCAAAAATCTTAGAGCCTGTTCCAGGGCTAGGTTTCCTCGGTACCCAGAACACATGACTCATGTAAAGCCAGCTATTAACAATGTATATTAGATTATAGTGGGGTTATGACTAAGATCAGTCTTTCTTGACTTCTGCCTCATGTTTAACAGATTTAAAATTCTCTTATGTTTCCTGCTTTTTATCAGTAAGGAAGATTCTCCCATTTCTTCTTTGTTTCATCTTCAGAGAAGATCATTGTAGCCTTATCTGTGAACAAAGTTTCATAGTGGTCTAGGCCACACCAGTGTAAACACTTTGAATGGAAAACACCTTCAACTTTGAATTCAGTATTTTATGCTGGGATTCTCTACAGTGATGGCTAATTGCACTGCATGTTCACTTTATAGTATCTACAAAATACTGAAGTCTCTTACAGCAGTGTTTTTTTTTTTTTTCTTCCAAGTAAACTGCTCTGGCTGATGGTAACATTACTGATGGTTACTTATTTTGTCTATCCCACTAAGTGTCTTAGAGATGGCACTTAAAAGGTTTTTTAATTCTACTAAGCTGCAGTTAGATCCAGAGCACAATTCAAATGTCACTGTTCTAAAACACATCCAGAATGATTTACTGTGTAATGAAGATAAATACTATCCACACATACTTCAGATTAGATAGGACCTTCATGTTAGTAATGAAACACTAATGGTTTTTATGGTGTTCACCATGTATTTATTGCAATGGTGAATTAGGTACATAGTTGTATTCTACAGAAGAATTCAGTTCTCCCATAAAAATATATACCACTCATATGTTGGTTATAGCAGCAAAATGAGTCTCTAAAAACTTTTCAAATAAAAAAGTGAAGCTTGTCTATTTGTCTTGCTTCCTATTCCTCCCATGAAACACAATAAAAAAAAAGGAAATTGTGTTGCAAATATTGGTTTATATCTGTTAGCTCCTTACATCAGTAATCCTAACTCATAAGTAAATCAATTGGCAGTCTTGTAACAGATTTGCAGGATTGAATCTATTCATTGGAATTCACAGCTACTGAAACCTTCACATAAAAGTGTGTATCTCTATTATTTCCTGTCTGATGACTAAAGTGACCCCTTTCTCTTCCACTCAGTGAATTTCACTTATGCTTTTATTTCTTTAATCCAACATGGATAGTTTGGAAGCTATTAGACTTGGGTAAGCTTTGTTTCTGGCCTGCGGCTTTCTGTGTGCGTGCGCGCATGTAGGGATTTTTAAAATGTTAGATATGCATTTAACAATAACAGATAGGGGTTAATGGACTGAGTGTCCTCTGTGTGTGAAACAAAATGCTTGATTTAATACGGTGCCTAATAGATATTTGCCTGTTGTTGGGTCCTTATAATAATTCAGTTTGGATAAATGTTAATTTTACTCTGCAACCTTAAAGAAAACTGTGTGGAGGAGTTTGACCTTAGCTACTATAAAATTAGTTGATGTACAAATGCAAACATTGTCATGCTTATTTGTACATGGTATGTATGTATCAGAGAGATCATGCATCCTCATATTTCTTTGCCCCACCCTTAAAAAACAAAGCCAATGTAAGCCCTGTTCAGGTTGACAGAAACTAATTACATTTTCCCCTATTTTTTTTCTCGTATTAAGCTGTGCTCATTAGAATTTTAGGACAACCAAGAAAAACAAAGACCTTTTTGTTTGTGTCCCATTGATGAAGCTGCAGCAACACTAACATTATAAAAAAATTAAAACAAAAGAATTTCCCATCTTCAGGCTTTCTGAGCAAGATTTTTGTTTTTATAAACCTGTGAGACCTGTCTACGTTCCTCTCCTGACAAATGTCAGTAAGTAACCTTAGATAAATGCCTAGTACTCTCTCAGTGAGGTTTGCCTCTATAATCTACTTCGTCATTAATTTCACACATGTTTTGTTTCATGCCATTCCCCCCTAGAAGGAAATACCTCCTAGGATGAATTTAAGTAACCACTAACCCCTCATCCTTCAAATCCGTCATCAATGGCCATTTCTGCCAAATTGCTCATGCTAAATTGCCAACTTTAGTGTCCACACAAAGAGGCTGTAGAGGCCTGTCATATTCACCACCTGATGTTTATAATTATACAATTATAGAGGAGAAGTGGCTTAAAGCAATGATCTGTTAAGGGCCTGTATCCTTCATTTTCCTTCCCATTCCCATTGTTTGTTGTAATTACATTTTGTCTGTCTTGAATTTGATTGTCTGCTTTTTAGGGAAATGACTGTCTTTCTCTACAGTCTCTCACATACTGAGGGACAAACCGGAATCCATCTCCCTATTAATACAAGTAATAAATGATAATATTTTCAAGTACCATGAAAAGCTGGGTGTATTTAGCAGGTAGTTCAAGTCCTATAAGCATGAGATTCAGCTCTGCCTCAAGTGTACAAGCAAGGGTTTCTATGATGGGAAGTTTTTATTTGGAAAGCCATTGCCAAAAGTGACAGTACACAATACCACAGAGTTTGGCTTATCACAGATGGAATCAAATGTCATCATATTACTGACACTAGGCTTCATAGTAACCTATTCCCCTGCAGTTATATAGAAAGCTTATGCTTTGGCTGTCATCCCACTTTCTTGGCAATAATGTCCTGTGTGTATTTTGATGCAAGATAGCTAAGATCAATTGTGCTGAATGACCTTTTGAAAATAATGATTTATTGCTCATTTATGGATCCTACTTCTCTTTAAATTACTGGTAAACTTTGTAAAGCTATCTTTGAACCTTCAATATTGAAATGGTGAAAGTGCTTAAAGGTGAACTTCAAATTATTTTTCTGAACTGTTGAAGATCCCAAACTGGTAACAGATTATATATTGGCTAGGATATACTTGTTTCTTTAAAAAAAAAGGAGAGAATGAATTTCTCTTCCACTTGCCTACTGAGAACAGATTTCAAATTTTCTTATTCTTCTGTACCAGGTGATGTCACAGTGAAGTTTTGCTCTAAGTAATCCTTGCCTCTCTCATCATTTCTGAATCATTACTGCTACATCACTCTTATACTAATCTTTTGATAACACATTTTGACAACACGTTTTTAAAGAATTGGATTTTTTCCTGAAATTATTTTTCCAAACGTTTTCAGATTTTTACATGATAAATCAACAACTGAATTTTTATTCCCTTTTATTTCCAATTCAGAAGGACAAAAAAGCATTTTTATGTGACAAAGTTCACCAGAAATTAGAAATCTTTTTGCATTATCCTTGGTGAACCTAAAGCCACCAGAATCCTTTGTGGGTAGCTATTTTGAGGTGCATATAATGATATGATGAGGGATAACGTGTAAAAATTGACCATGTCTCTTAAGCTCCAAAAACAGTAACATATCTTAATTATATTAACCCATATATATTTGGTGCAATTATATAGGCATTCTTAATTGGAATGAGGCTACAGCTACACTCAGAAAAGATAGTTCTCCTGTGTCTTCTGAGGAATTTGATTTACTATAGAATATGTGTATTCTATAGTATTAAAGAACCCTTTAAAACCAAACACTCGTTTTGGTTGGTTGTTTTTAAGGTAACTGTTCTTCATTTGTAATATCCCTAAAACTACTTATAGAAAATCTTTTAAACATGTTTTTTTAAATGTTTAGCTTTTGTAAGGATGGTATCCTTTTATTGTTTTGCAGAATTACTAACTGTAAAAGAAGGAGGGGGAGGGGTTGGGTTTTGGTTTTTTTTTTCTTTTTAACCCCCCCCTCCACCCCCAACTGTAAAGCATAAGTACAATTTACTTTATTCTAAATGCCATGAAGAATATTCTCTGGTTTATTTAGTTATGTTTATGAATCTGATCATACTCAGAATGATGGGTCTAGATGCCATTTTTCATAATAACTTCCATTATGACTTTCTTGAATACTGTCAGGGATGCTGACCAGCTTGGGCCCAGTGCTGTCAGGGACCCTGGGCAGGCAGGCCAGCCTGAGCCAAGTGCTGCAGCAGCCACACCTGCAGTAAGCCTCAACTAATGAACTCCACCCCAGTTTAAGAGCACCACTTACTTATTTAACACCAGCTAGGACCGTGGGTCTGCAGGCCACTCAGCAGTTCTGGTGTAGCAAGCTTTCTGGTTCCTGCACTCTGGTTCTTCTGGTTCCTGATACTGGCTTTCACCTTATCTCTGGCCTTTGGCTTTAGATTTATCTGTGGTTCTGTTCCTTGGCTCCTCCTGACCCTTGTTTGACTCTGTTTTTTGGACTTGGCCCTGTGGATTGCACCTTGCACTAGTACCTTACATCTGACCCCCAGATCTTGACCGTGGACTGTGTTGTGAACTCTGTGTCTGGATTTCCCTCTGGCTTTGGTATATGGCTCCTGACTTGACCCACCCCTAGACCCTGCTTCCCCTGGGTGGCCAAACCATTAGGCCAAACAACCTACATCTGATTTCTTATAGATATAAATGTGGATTTCCCACTTAAATCCCTGGGAAGTTAATCTCTTTGGGGAGATGCATGCCATGTACATGTGAGCATAAAATCCCAGGTACCGGTAGTATAAACAATAAATTGAAAATCAATGATTTTCCTTCCAGCAGCAAATTAAAAAAAAAAATCAGTTAAACTAAGTAATAGTCAAGGTTGATTGACATGTGCAACACAAACAATCTTTCTGATGACTGATGTCAGTGGTACCATCAGTCCTTTAATAAAGGTCTCCCTTGATCTCCCCAAATGTCCCAGACCATAAGAAGTGACTTAGTTACTCATCTATTGATGTGCACTATTTTTCATCTGTCAGTGAATAGACTTTCATGAGAGCACATCTGTCTAGTGTGATGAAATAAAACCATATAAACAACACAAATATCCGGAAGAAGTAAAAAATAGATCTATAAACTCTGTCTCGCAAATCCTTTCTTATATATAACAAATCTAGAATATAAATGCATATACTGTTTTATAATTCTAGTGCATGCATCTGACCCAGATATGGGGCCCATTTGGTGGTTTATTCTTCAAGTCCTGTACAGACCTGTTGCCCAAGGGAAAACACTCAAAATAATCTTGCCTCAGGACAATTAAATTTCCTTTTTGCAGAAAAAGAATGGATCAACTATACTCCTGATGGGATGGCAATCTGAACTGATGCAAATAATTATCTCTTACTGTACCAATTGTTGAGGGGGGAAAGATTAGACAACCTTTTCTGTGCTCCGTGGGTATATCTAACACATGCAGTAAACTCTGGAGCATTTTTGGCTGGAGTAAACTACTTCCAGGTGCAGTGTTTACATGTGTTCCTGGGACAGTAGCAATTTTATCTGGGGTGAAGCAGTTTACGCCCGGGCCACTCCTGCCCTGCAGCATTGAGCAGTGGAGGGGCTAGCTGGGGCACAAGGATGCTGAAAATGCAGAGCCATGTGGCTAGGCAGTGGGCAGGAGTCTGGATCCCTGCTGGCTGGGCTGACCAGGTGCAAGATACTACTGTGGACTGCATTTACTCATGTGTTTAATTGCAGTTAATTACCCTGCTGTAAGATAGTACTGTCCCTAACAGTACTATCTTATGGTGGTGTTAATTAGTGTACTACAGGCTAATACTGTTGCATATGTAGGCAGTGTGACTTTACTCTACAGCTAATTAGTCTACTCTGCAGTAAAGAGCACATGTAGACACGGCAGGTGAGAGGGTATTTGGTACCTGGATGCTTATCTGCATTTCTTCCAGCTACACAGTTGGTCCAGTAAAAGATATGATCCACAAAAATACTCTCTCTCACATTTTTCCCATAACATTAAAACTACCTCAGCCCAGCAATACAATTAGGTTCTTTCATCCTCTATGAAAAACGCATATCTTCTATATTTTGCAGGACTAGAACTGTCGTTACAAAAATATTTGTAAGAGTTTTTCATTAACTTTATTTCAGGTGTCACTTAGCACAAGAATTATGCAACAATTTGTACAAGAATGGTCATTGAATTGTTATAGAATCATAGAATCCTAGAAAGTTAGGGCTGGAAGGGACATCAGGAGGTCATCTAGTCCAGCCTCCTGCTCAAACCAGGACCATCACCAACTAGATCACCTCAGCCAAAGATTTCTCTACCTGGGTCTTAAAAACCTCCAAGGGTAGAGATTTCACAATTTCTCTGGGTAAACTGTTCCAGTGTTTTACTGCCCTTCTAGTGAATGTTTTTCCTAATATCTAACCTAAACTTCCCTTCCTGCAACTTGAAACGATTGCTCCTTGTTTTATCATCTGCCACCACTGGGCGCTTCTACATGTGATGGTCATCATGATGTATGCATGATAAAAATGTCATTTGTGTGGCTTAACGATATCATACATTACACGTGCACCAGTTTTTGGGGTTTTAGATTAGTTTGCATCTTTGCAAATCAGATGTAGTTTAGTTTTCAATGATGGATTGCAGCTGTCAGCTCACCCCTCTGGAGAGGTGGCCAGACAACACAGAGAAAAAGGATCAGGCCCCTCACCACTTCAGCCTTCAGCAGGCACCTGAAGGGGCGCAAGTGAGGTGCCTGATCCTTTTTTTTTTTTCCGGCTGAGCCTGCCCACCTCTCTTACTGCCAGGGGGCAAGCTGCCAGTAAGCTGAGCAGTCCTGAGCTGCACGGGGCCCCAGTACTCTTTCTGGTGGCAGCACCCCCTGGGGCCACATAGGTGGGCTGCTAGCAGGCCAGGTGTGGCTCCAACTTGAAGGCAGCACTCAGCCCAATCCAACTGTTCCCTGAACCTGCCTGCTAGAAGCCCACTTGGTGCTACTCTCTGGGCAGGTTCAGGGAACAGTTGGATCAGGCTTGGTGCTGCCTCTGACCTGGGGCAGCACCCAGCACACTAGCAGCCCACCTGGGTGCTGCCCAGGGTGCTGCTGCTGCAGAGGGTGTGACCAGAGTCCCTCACAGCTTAGAAGCCACTTGGCCCATTGGCAGCTTGCCCCCTAGCCATGGGCAGGCTCCAGCTTTGACCAAAAAATAAATAAATCAGGAACCTTGCCTTAATTTGAGGGAAAAATTGAAATGGTGGATTTCAATTAAGAACCCACCTGCACCCGCCGGGCCTCAAACATCTTGTCCCGGGCTTTCTTAGTTTGAATGCTCACCGGTACTCGCTTTGCTGTTGCAGGTGGTCTTACAGGAGATCTTTACATGCGCTGCAAGCTGCCCCTTTCTTGCCTGCCACGACTTTGAATCTTTCACAGTGGGTGGGGCTTCGTGTGGCATGGTTGTCCTCATTGGACGCCTGCTCCTTTTGTGTCTTCTGCGAGTCTCCACCTCCCCTGTACCTCTCCCTTTACCCAGCCTGGCGGATCCCAGTTGCTTCTGTGGCCAACCTCAAACAATGAGCCCACCGCTCGCTCTCTTGCTTTTCCTGCCTCCGCTCAATCTCAACCCCTTCTGATGCAGGGAAACATAAAACACCCTTCTCTAATCAAAAGAAAAACTTAACGAATCCTAAGAAAAATGTCACACCGCCACTACTGGGCTTCCTTGTGGAGCACAGATAGCCCCTCTGCACCTCAGCTTGCTGATAAGGCCTCCTCTACGTGGCCCAGCTCAGTGGCCCCACTCCACCTGCCCTGGTTTAGAGCTGCTGTCCCTCCAGTTTCCCGCTGTCCTGACCCTCTCTCTGGGTCTTCGAGATGTGTTGGCCCTTTCTCTGGGTCTCCGCCTCACAGTTGCCCTCTTTCTGGGTCTTCCCAGAACAGCAGCCCTCTCTCTGGGTCTTCTCCTCTCAGCTTCCCTCTTTCTGGGTCTTCCCAGTGCAGCTGCTCTCCCTCTGTGTCCTCCCCTGGTAGCTGCCCTCTCTCTGGGTCTTCCCAGGTCCGTTCTCCTCCCTGCGCCCTGAGCCCTCTTACCGACTCACCTCCTGCCTTGCCTGTGGCTGGAACTCCTGCTCCGGGTGCTGACTCACTGTTTGGATCGTCTGCCCCTCCACAGCCAGTGCGCGCAGGCTCTTTCAGCGTCCTGCACCCCCGACTGACCCCACCGGTTGGGGTCTCCCTCGGTGTCCGCACGCCCCTGCCCCCTCTCACCGCCGGCCCACTTATTTCTGCCGGCCGGTGATTGGGGCTGATGTCATCCGCTGGCCACCACTGAATAAAGGCGCGGTTAATGATTCGCACAGGCTTTCCCCGTTGTCCTCGCTCTTCCTCCTGTCCTGCTGTGAGTAATTTTACTTTCACTTTTCTCGTTTCACCCCTGACTCCTGGCCCTAGGGTTCCCTTTGTGGGCTTGGGAGTCTCCCTGGTTTGCCTCTCCCTGCAACACCACCATTTCAACTTAACAAAACCCAGAGGACTAAACCCCTGTCATGTGTAAAATTGCCCACTGAGAACAATGATCTCCATCTTCTTTGGAACCACCCTTCAGGTTTTTGAAGGCTTCTATTAAATTACCCTTCAGTCTTCTCTTCTCTACACTAAATAAGCCCAGTTCCTTCGGCCTCTCCTCAGAAGTCATGTGCCTCAGCCACCTAACCATTTTTGTTGCCTTCTTCTGGACTCTCCAATTTATCCATGTCCTTTCTATAATCAGGGGCCCAAAACTGAACACAGCACTTCAGATTTGACCTCACCAGGGCTCAATAGAGGGGAAAAATCACTTCCCTTGTTCTGCTGGCAATACACCTACCAATGCAGTCCAGTATGCTGTTAGCCTTCTTCATACTAGGGCAGCGTTGGCTCATATTCAGCTGATTGTCCACCGTAACCCCCAGATCATTTTCTGCAGAGCTGCTGCCCAGCCAGTTAGCCCCCAGACTGTACTGGTGCATGGGATTGTTCTGTCCCAAGTGTAGGACTTTGCACTTGTCCTTACTGTACCTCATGAGATTCTTTTTGGTCCCTTTCTCCAACTTGTCAAGGTCTCTCTGAATCCTAATCGTACCCTCCAGCATATCTGCTACTCCCCCACAGCTTGGTGTCCTCTTAAAACTTGCTGAGGGTACACTCTCTATGCCATCTTCCAGGTCATTGATGAAGATATTGAAAAATACAGCCCCGGAACTGACCCCTGGCTTATTCCACTTGATACCAGCTGCCTGCTAGACATCAGACCATTGACTTATTACCCTCTGAGCTTGATGATCCAGCAAGTTATATATCCACCTTACAGTACATTCATACAACATATACTTCCTTAGCTTTCCTGCAAGAATGTTGCTGGAGACTGTATCAAAAGCCTTGCTATAGTACACCACATCCACTGGTGTCCCCACATCCACAGAGCCAGTTACCTCAACATAGTAGTCAATCAGGTTGGTTAGGCATGACTTGCCCTTGGTGAATCCATGATGACTGTTCTTAATTACCTTCTTCCCCTCAAAGTGCTTACAAATGGATTCCTTGAGGACCTGCTCCATAATTTTCCCAGAGACTAAGGTAAAGCTGACCGGTATGTAGTTCCCTGGATCCTCCTTTCTCCCTTTCTTAAATATGGGCACTATATTTGCCCTCTTCTGATCATCCAGGACCTCTTCCAGTCACCATGAGTTTTCAAAGATGTTGTTCAGTGGCTCTGTAATCAAACCAGCCAACTCCCTCAGCACCCTTGGTTGCATCACATCTGGCCCTATGGACTTGTATATGTCCAGAGTTTTCTAAATAGTCCCTAACCTGTTGTATTACACACCCACCCTGGATTTCCAGCCCTTCCCACTGCCTACCCTGCTCCTTCTCGAACTTAATATATTAAAAAAGGTAATATTTTGGCTGAATAGTCCTATAAAAGTCTTTATAAAACAAATAAACAAATAATATGAAAGTCGATAGAATCTAAAGTTGAGAATTTTTCTGCAATTTTTCTTTTTCTGTCTGTTTTCCTTCTCTCTTGACAGTCTTGTAACTGAAAACTTACTTTACAAATTGTTTTATGGTTTGTTTATTCATTTAAATGGAAAATAATCTTGCACAAAATACTTCACAAAGCAAAATTCAGGAAACAATTCATCAGTGTCATAGAAAAAAATACCACTTTTAGTGCATTCTCTCCATCTCTAATGTCTGTGATTTCGGTGAAAACCAGAATCCACTTTGATCCTAAGAATGACAATAAATTTCAGATGCTGCCCATGGTTGAAATGGCAGTCACCATGAAAATAGACATCCAGTAGTATAACTATGGTTTAAAGAATGTTCTGCACATTTATGTTATGCACGAAGCTGATTTCATACTTTGAGAGAAGGAATGGACTAAAAGTTTTGGACAAAAAAGATTCCAGGTTACAAAAACAAACCAACAAAACCCCCCACAATAAATTAAATATATTCCAGGCAATAGCACAATTCTTTAGATTTTGCAAATTGCATCCTTTAGCTGTTGCTTAGGGATTTCCTGTGAGAGTAGAAAGCACAGTTTATTTTCCTTGAACATTAGTGCTAGACCTATCTTTTCAAAATCATGTCAAGGGCAATAAATTGTGGGTGGGTGTGTGCACATGCATGCACATAGAGTAAAATGTCTATTAGAAAATGGAGACCCCCTAGCCATCCAGCAGAGTTCTTCACTGTTGCTGTTGTTGAATACAATTATTTAGTTTAGCAGAAGCCAGGTTGAATATGTCTTATATTTATTCAAGTCCAGCAGGACAGGTGGTAAAAGTTTTGAGTTGATATAGCTTTTGTCAAGAGCAAATTACTTTTTCTTTTAAGACTGAGAACTTTTTTTGTTCAGCAAACCCCAGTAATATTTAAACTTACAAATTCCCTTATAGTGGCTTTAAAATGGAAATGATGCCAAGCCTTTATCTGTGTCATTGCAAATAGGAATGCTGTAGCTCGCTGCACCCACTGGCGTAACATCCTCTCATTAATAATACTACAATTAAATAGATAACTATAATATTATGTCACCGTAAGTAGATATTTTATATGAGAATGCTCTGTGTACTGGGCCTCTTCAGTGTATTTTGAACTATGGTACAATTTGTGCTTGCAAATATTCCTCAATAATTTTAATGAATGCCTTTGATTTTCTGACAGACAGGTAACTACACTAGATGGAATGTCTGATTGATTGTTCTCTTCTCAGTGCTATCAATTAAATGAAATGCCTGTCAAAGTAGTATGGACTATTTTGCAACAAGGCATTTAGAGTGTGAGTGGACTTAATATAGTCCATCACCTTGATGTGGTCTAGAATATATAGTAAGTTGTGATTTTTTTTTTTTTTTTTTTTAAGCAAAACTTTTATGAATATGTCCTGTATGCTTCAGTACTATGGGAAATGGACTAGAAAATGGTCTAAAATTGCTTACTTTTTTACACAGTATCTGTATGCATCAGGAGTGATGTAGCATATTATATCTCAATTTGCAATTCCATTTCCAGTGTTATTTAAGATGAGTGTCATTGCATAGGATGTAGTCCCAGAAAAATAGGTACTTGCTACTCCTGTACAAATTCATTTCCATAAGTCATTTAGAACCAGGTGCATATGTATTTGATTCCTGGCTTTGCCACATTTGTCTGATGTCAATGCCAACACTTGACATCAAAGTAGTTTTTGGCTCTCCCCCTTCAAGTCAGCAGTGACTTGTAATTTCATCCACTACATACTGGTATTTAGTACCAGTCACAGTTGCCTACATACTAGACTTGGGGTAAAATTAATTAATGTGCAAAATGGTATTATTAGGTCTGTGCACAGACCTCCCCCTTATGCCCTCAAAACAGAGCAGGTAAGTAACACCTAAACAGTGCAAGTAATAGCATGTAGGATTTATGATGACCCTAAACCTAGGTGTTAATCTGATTTTAACATTGTTCCTGATTGATTTAAAACAGGAGTGTCTAAGATGTGGCCCACAGACAGTGCTGGGACTGGAGCTAGCAAACGTGATGCAAGCAGTATATGCGGCTGGTTCGGGGCACATGCTACATGCAGTGCACACACTAGACCACTCAGTCCTGTAGGCTGGATCTAGCATATGAAACCAGCCTGTGGGCCCAATCAAGCCTCTGTCATCCACAGGTCCCGAAAAGTTTGACATCCCAGATTGAAAAGAACAAACATGAGTTTCATACTTTATATAAACAGGAATATAAGGGGGATGGGGGTGTATGATGTGCGTGTGTGTGTGGGGGGGTGTAATTACCCCTGTAGATGCACATCTCTGAACAAAAGCCAAGATTTTCCAAAGAATCAAGGTAAATAGGAATTCAATTCTGATTTGCTTTGAGTTCTAGTCTGTGATATTTGTGGGTTTTGAACAATTTCCATGTTCCTAAAACTTCTGTGTGAGAGTGCTTTCTAACTACCATATAGGTTTCATAGACATTAGGGCTGGAAGGGACCTTGACAAATCATCGAATCCAGCCCCCCACCCCAGGGGCAGGAAGTCATCTGGCGCCAAAGGATCCTAGCAAGATAAACATCCAAATGTCTCTTAAAGGAGTCCAGAGAAGGTGCTTGCACCACCTCTGGAGGCAGTCTGTTCCTGGCCTTGGGGGCTCGGACAGTAAAGTTCTTCCTTGTGTCTAGCCTGAAACAGTCTTGGAGGAGTTTGTGACCATTTGATCTTGTCATCCCTCGGGGTGCTCTGGTGAACAGGCATTCCCCCAGATCCTGATGTACACCCCTTATATACTTATAGGCAGCCACCAGTTCCCTGCTGAGCCTGAGCTTTTCCAGGCTCAAGAGTTCCATGGCTCTCAGCCTCTCATCATAAAGTCTGTTTTCCTGTCCTCTGATCACGTGCGTGGCTCTCCTCTGGACTCTCTCAAGCTTCTCCACATCCTTTTTAAATTGTTGAGCCCATAACTAGATGCAGTACTTCAGCTGAGGCCTCAGCAAGGCTGAGTACAGCAAGAGGATGACATCCTGGTATTTGCTTGAGAAGCATCTATGGATGCAAGACAGAGTTTTTTTTGCTTTACCAGCTGTGACATTGAATAGTGTGTCATGACCCCCAAGTCCCTTTTGGCCATGGTGCTAGCAAGTGTAGCACTGTCAAGCCTATAAGCGTCTCTGTGTTTTGTTTTGTTTTTTTCCCCAAAGGTGGAGTACTTTGCATTTTTCAGTGTTGAACACCATCAGGTTTTCATCTGACCATTTTCTGAACCTGTCTAGGTCTGCCTGGATCACCATCCTGTCCTTGGGTGTGGATGCTTTACCCCAAGGTTTGGTGTCATCAGTTAACTTGGCCAGTCTGCTTCTGGAACCAATGTCTACATCATTAATAAAGATGTTAAAGAGTATAGGCCCATGGATGGAGCCTTGGGGGACCCCACTGGTTACAGTGCACCACGATGATTTACTTCAATCTATTACCATTCTCTGGGGCTGACCTCGGAGCCAATTCTCCAACCATCAAACTATGATGTAGCTGAGGCCACCGTAGGCCCATTTTTTCTATGAGGAGATCATGGGACACCAGATCAAAGGCTTTTTTTAAAATCAAGAGATATGATGTCAATATAGGTGAGCACATATAGAGACATTGGGATATCTATTTATGCCAGAGTAGTGTATAATAGCAAGTTGACAACATGCAAAAAAAATATTGGTAGTGTTGGAGTAATGTTGTAGCTGTAATGATCCAGGAAATATGATAGATTAAAGTGTTTTTGGGGATGATATCTTTTACTGTGTAGTTGGAAAATATTTTTAGATGAGCTTTCAGGCACAAGGCACCCTTCCTAAAGTTTTCAGACTTGAGGATAGGGACCTCATGCTCAAAATCTTGTCTAAAATCCCTCCCAATTACACATGTTGGTCCAAAATATATCACCCAAAGAAATCTTTCCACCTTATATAACTTTTATTTTCATCCTGTGGTCTTCTATACTATTCCAAAATGACACATGATGTATGAGTGACAAAATATTCTTCAGTGACAAAATAATATGATTTTTTTTTTTCCGGTTTAATCTAATTCTCTTTCTTAGTAGTATATGTGAAAAAAATCTTATTTTAGTTTGTGCACTATAAAACATATAAAACTGAATTTAATCTCATTTCTCACATGTAGTTATCAACTCTTGTCACTTTTAGGAAGCTTAACCAAATCCATGAAGATATGCTGTCTGCTAGAAGTTGATGAATTTCTCATTTGTTATTCATACTTTGTGAGGTGTTGAAAAGAGAAAAATGACAGTTTTGAATATCAATATTTAATTAAATAGCTTTAGATTGTTGGAAGTAATTACGCATATAATGTGGTTGATACAGTTAAAGTTTAAAATGCTTGACTTTCAGGGATATGAACCAAGTATTGGTGGATTTGGCTAGAAAAAGAGAGAGATACTCCAATATGCCTCCTTTGCATCTGCACAACCACTGAAAACATGCATTGAAAACTGGATTTATAGTTTCATAGTTGGTAGGGTTGGAAGGGACCTGAACAGATCATCAAGTCCAAGCCCCTGCCATGGCAGGAAAGAGTACTGGAGTCAAACAACCCCGGCGAGGTGTTCATCCAGCCTCCTCTTAAAGACCCCCAGGCTAGGAGCCAGCACCACTTCTCTTGGAAGTTGGTTCCAGATCCTAGCCGCCCTGATTGTGAAGTAGTGCCTCCTGATGTCTAACCTAATTCTACCCTCTGCCAGCTTGTGACTGTTATTTCTTGTCACTCCTGGGACTGCTTGGGGGAACAGGGACTCTTCCAGTGCCTGCTGGTCCCCTCTGACTAGTTTGTAAACAGCCACTAGATCCCCCCTCAGCCTGCTCTTGTGGAGGCTGAACAGGTTCAGGTCCCATAGCCTGTCCTCGTAGGGCCTGCCCTGCTTCCCCCTGATCATGTGGGTGGCCCTCCTCTGGACCCTCTCGATGTTGTCCACATCCCTCCTGAAGTGTGGCACCCAGAACTGGATGCAGTACTCCAACTGCGGCCTGACCGGTGTCTCATAGAGGGGGAGGATCACCTCCTTGGACCTGCTTGAGATGCATCTGTGGATGCACGGCAAGGTGCGGTTGGCCTTCCTGACCGCTTCCTCACACTATCGGCCCATGTTCATTTTGGCATCGATAATGACTCCAAGATCCTTTTCTGCCTCTGCACTGATGAGAAGGGAGTTCCCAAGCCTGTATGTATGCTGCTGGTTCTTCCTCCCCAGGTGCAGCACCTTCACTTGTCAGTATTGAAACCCATCCTGTTCTCATCTGCCTACCCGTGTAAGCTGTCTAGGTCTGATTGCCACCTATTCCTCCCTTCTAGCATGCCTACTTCTCCCCACATCTCAGTGTCATCTGCGAATTTGAACAGGGTGCTTTTTACACTCCCGTCCAAGTCATTGATGAAGATTTGAATAGTGCAAGCCCGAGGACCGAGCCCTGGGGTACCCCATTGCCCACATCCCTCCAGGTCGAAAATGACCCATCCACCACCACGCTCTGGGCGCTGCCCTCCAGCTAGTTAGTGACCCATTTGACTGTGTAGGTGTCAATGCCACAGTCCCCCAGTTTTTTAATGAGAATAGGGTGAGAGACCGTGTCGAAGGTCTTCCTGAAGTCCAGAAAGTCTACGTCCACTGCTACCCCTGCATCTAAGCATTTTGTGACCTGGTCATAGAACGCCAGCAGATTGGTCTGACAGGACGTGCCTCTAATGAACCCATGTTGGTTGCCCCTAAGCATAACCTCCCCTGCTGGCCCCTCGTGAACATGCACCAGGATAATTCTCTCAAAAACTTTACCCAGGATCAAGATAAGACTAACTGGCCTATGGTTTCCTGGGTCCTCCTTCCTCCCTTTTTCAAAAATGGGAACCACATTGACCCTTTTCCAAGCTTCTGGCACCACACCAGAGCACCAGGAGTGCTTGTAAAGCCATTCCAGGGGTCCCGCAATGACCTCTGCTAATTCCATCAGCACATTTAAAATCTGACATATTAACCTTTGTATCCCAACTTGAACCTGTTTGAATGTCATCAGTTCAGTTGTTTTACTTGATTGCAAATATTATGGTATTCTCTAAATTTCATTTGACCATGACTTCAGCAATCTCTCTCTCTTTTTTTTTTTCAAATCAAGGGCAACATAACATACAACAAAATGCAGCAGCATCTTTTGAGCCCCCAAGAAAAATCTAGAATTCAAGTCAGAAAGACAGAGAGGTGTTCAGCATCTAGCAGGAATTGTAATTGTATGTAATCAAACCAAAACTCAGCTGGGGTATGCAAACATTCCTTACTTTTAAGTACTTTAGTGAGTCACCTTAACGGCATTTTCACTATTCTATTCCATCCTATTCATCTTTATATTATCTTTTTCTTTTGGACTTGGTCTGGCTTGCCCTAGCCATTTCTATCCAAAATGATCATGTGTCTGTAAGAGGTATTTCTATGGAACATATTTATTAGGTAGCAATTTTATCACTAGTTGTTGCAAAAGGAACACAGAATCCAGAACGTATGCCTTGAAAGCAAAAATACCTGCAAAGCTACCATTAATCTCCTTTGAATGTCACTCCACTTTCCATTACTGTTTTTTTTTTTTGCTTCTATTTGTGTTCAGACTATTTAATGGTGAAAAAAGGAAAAGAAATCACAGCATAGTACAGAACAGCTAGTCAATATGCACATAGCTTTTCTACAGAATTAGCTATATTGATTTATAAGTCAACCTAGTGAAATCAGAGCTGCTCCCTAGTGTGTATGCAGTTATATCAGTAGAAAAGGTAGCTAATTTCTGTAAAGTTATGGACATACACATCATTCTGAGCATTGTATACAGTGGAAGAACAGATTGTTGTATTTGGGTTTTTTCACTTCATTATTTTGAAGAGGTTATTAAAATTAAGTAATATATGTATTTGTCTTATTAAAAATAATACAACACATGCAGAAGAAATAAAACTGTTTACAAGTCAATGCTTGTGACATTCACCTGCATATTAATGCAGTGACTTTCTTCTCAGTTTAATGTGTCACAGAGAAAGTACAACATTCTAAAATAATCCACATAGGTGGCATAATATACAAGTCAGTAAACCCACTGTTTGTTAATGGCTGTGGTTTTTCCAAGTCCTATAAGAGATTTATGTGTTCAACACTCGTTGAAAGTTAACAGCAATTCTGTTAGGTCCCTTTGGTAACCTTAGCCAGCATTAACACATTTTTTGTATTTTTCCTGAAAAATGTGTGCAAGGACCAAATGGGGAAATTTGTAGTATAATTAGCAATCAGTATCATGGAGATGGAAGTATTAGACTGATTAAACCTTTTTTTTTTCTTATTGTTTATTTTAGGCAAATGAAAGAGTCATACAGCACATGTTAGATGATCCAAAAAGATTTTTTTAAACATTCATTAATTTGGTTCAAATACAGATCTGATTGTAAGTATGTGGTGTTCATAAACTTGTACCTGTTTAATCTGGACATGAAAAACATCTAAGAGTTTTCATGAGCAGATTGTCTTCTTTTTGTTAGCGTGTTTGTCTCAGTAATCCCAAGGTAGTGTGGCAACTATAGCTCCCAGGAATGGAAACTTCCCATTTTCAATAAAGTGCTGTAGATGGATTCATTCTTCAGTGAGTCAGGATCTGACTGGTAACTTCAGGTCTCTGAGGTGGTACTTCGGTTGCATTATGAAGCTGTTAGTCTTGTGGTCTTTATTTGCTGGGCTCTGGACTAGACAGCTGAATTATATAATGGATACAGAATTGTTTTCAAGGTCTGTCTTAGATATCAGCTTAATACTTAATATACTCATTTTGTTTTTTCTTGCAAACATGCTCCTATGGGAAGTAAAATCTATATCAGTTTCAAAATAAGCCAAAGTTATTTGTTGTAACTATAAAGTATCTTTTTACATTTCTGTATATGGGCATTGGTTTATGACTATTACTAAGAAACACAAGTGCAGAAGCAGTTTCTCTCAATGTTTAGGTTTGTACATTTTCTCATTTTGTCCTTGTTTGATACCTCAAGCAGGGTTCTTTTTCAACCCGTACTTCCAAATGCAGTTTACTGGGTATACAAGTAGTATTTTGGGGATTTATGCATAGTTTGAGGTGTTATTACTTGTGCAGTGTGGATGGAAAGAATCTACTCCGCTATTAAGCATACACAATAGGCTATTTGCTGGCTGGGCAGGTATGAGGTTATGTATGCACGTATTCTGAGTCTCTGTGTATCACTGAATTCTACCCAGCAGAAACCCTTGACTGCTAAGTATTAGATACTGGAAGAGGAGGAACAGCCTCCCATATTTTAGCTAGTTCATTAAGGGCGCTTTTCTAGGAAGAATGAGATCTGGGTTCTAGGCCTCTCTCATTCAGAGGGAGTTTGAAGCTGAATTACTCTGACCTTGCAGATGTGTGACCTAATTATTTGGGCACAGGTCCAGTATTTTTCAATAACCTGGAGAAGTTTCTTTCTCTTCGGAAGCAAGGTGTAGGCTGAAACCCAGAGCCTGCACCTATCCCTGGGTTACACATCGAGCTTGCTGTTTTCCTCCAGGCTTCAAGCCTAGAGAGGGGACTGGATAATAGATAATGCCATTTTTCTTAAAATTACTTTAAGACAAGAGGCAATGCAGTTCTGTGGACATGTGAATGTGACATTCTAAGCAGGGTACATGAGTTGCAATGCATACCGTGCTGATATTCTGCACAACTACAAGGAAAACATTTCAGATTTCTCTTTCTTCTGCCCCATGCCTTCATTATCTATTTAAATACTATATTTTCTCACATGCCACATGCTCCTAAATAAGATACACATCTGGTTTGTGGAAGGCAAAATGAAAGGGAAGGAAATAAGTATTTTTCAATCATGGATGAAGGCTAACTTCAGGGGATCCTGACTGTAACAGTTGTGATTAGGAAAGAGTTAACACTATAGGTCTGACTCTACAGGGTAAACTTTGCTCCTTCTGTCCATGAGGCTGGAAGAGGGAGAAGCTTGGTTGCTACCATGAAGCAGTTCCTCCATGTTCCTATTTCAATGAAGAAAAATCAACTTTCCCACATATACCGCAGTTTTGAAGGGCTGATTTTGGGAGGAAAGGTACATAAGGTATGCATGTATATGTGGTAGTAAAATCTTTGCACAGGAATTATCCCTGTATTTGTAGGTTACCTAGTACAACAAAGCCCTGATCTCAGTTGGGACCATTATACTCCTCAGCCTCTCTGGGCCTTCCCCCCTCATAAGAAAGGTATCTGAATTGCAAAAATAATTTGCTTTGGTCTTGCTGACAGCTATTTTGCATTCTCTCTTAGCAAACATCTAAAAAGCTAAGTACTACTGGCAAAACTGTTAAGTAAATCTCAAACTTGAATGAATGAATGAATACATATGTAAGACAAAGTTGAGGCTTGCACACAAGGGGAAAAAAAAACAATACCATGTGATGTTAAATGATAGTCATAGCTAAGCAATGCAGTCAAATTATGAAATCTTGTATATAACATGCTCATAGAAAACTACTCATCTCAAAATAGAAAGTATAATATAAAAGGTTTGGGTAAATTCAGACAAGAGATACAATAGATAAAACTGTTCTCTGAGTAGTGCTATTCAATCAAAAGTGAAAAGGACTAAACTTTGGGGGGGAAAATATTCACTATAACATTATTTGCTTAGCTTTAGCTTAATCTACAAGAGAAGTATTCTTTTAAAGCACTTAAAGACTTATTTTAATACTCTGTAATTTATTCAAACTTAATTTAAATCCCTTCTATTTTAAATTAACATAAAACAAGAATGCTCACTTACAGAAATCCTCTTGTTATAACTCATTACATTTTTTTCAACCTTTTGGACTTGCTGATGGACTTAGCGGTATTAAATTATATCAACTGAATACATGTTCATGATGAAAATATTACTCATATTAAATGAGACATAAGTGAGTGACATTTTTTTTTTATTTTGTGAATTCTTTGCAAATTCTAACATCTGTGCTGTGAGGAAAGGAGTTAGGTGTTTGCAGCATATTTCTTAGCTTGGTTAAGAACTTAAGAATGTACCTAACTGGTACATTCATTGGTTTCATCCATTTAAAGAGTTGATCTTATTGTGCGCTTGTACATACCATGGGTTTTAATCCTCATTAAATTCAATAGGTTTATAAATTTTTTTTTTTTTTTTTTACTTTGGAGCATTGCATCTGTGTTTACACGCACTAGGTTTTCAAACAAATTAAGCCAGGTCAGTGGCCAGCACCAGAGGAGAGTGGGATGGTCCAGCACTGCCCCCCACTCACCCTGTGCCCATGCCCTGCCATGCAGCTATACAAGCAGGGAGCCGGCAAACCGCACAAGAAAAAAAAAAAAAAAAAGGCAGAAGCAATTCGAAGGGGTGAACAACAAAAAAGTTGCAGCACCATCTGGTGGACAGAAAGGCTCATCACAGGTTTTTAAGTGCTTTTGTGTTTGCATGTAATGAATCCATGGATGCGACACCTTAATTCCTGGCAAGCCAAACTAAACTATGTCCAAGGAGTTTTAGTTTAATGCACAAGAAAGACTTTTAAAGCATTGGGAAATCCCACTCATGCAAACAGACATGCAGGTGCAGTGCATGAAAGGGCAAAAATTGTGTTGTGTACATAAGCCCATTGAGGCCTGAGTAAGCACTTCACAATTGGACTATGTAACATTGCTGGCCCCCAACTATGGGGAAAAAAAAATCCAAAAGGAATAATGGAATTTGCTTGAAAATATTGAAACTCTGAAAATAACAATTTAGTGGGTGGGTTTGGGGGATTTAAAAAAAATCTTTAGAATTCATGTTTTAAAGCTTTTCTATTCAGGTTTGAGAGTTAATATATTTGCTTTTTGTTATAAATAATGGCTGTTATCTCATAATCTTAAAAAAGAATACCCCATACGAGAACCTTAATAAGAGTGGGCAATCCTGTCTAGGGTTTAGAGTGGAAGCATGAAAACTTCTGTGAGGTTGTATAATGATAGTCTATAGATCCATTTTCAGAGAGTTTCTTCATAGAGCATCTGCCATTGGGCCCATGTCTTAAGCCATTTCAGTCTATTTTGCCTCATGTGTCTGTCTCCCAGGTTGAGTTCTCTGAGAAAGTTGCGTATTGCACAAAGCAGGATTCTAGGACTGGCTGTCCTTAGTTTCAAGGCAGCTGCATAGACAAATATATTTAGCACATACTGCCTCTGGAATGTTAAAAGGCCATAAGGGACAATATTATAGCCATTAAAGTTCAGACACACCATGCATGGATCTTTCTTGTTCTTTTTTTATTATTTGCCTGTGGTCCCTTTGTTTTGCTTCTAGTCACTGTTTCCTTCTTTTCTTTTTCTTTAAATCATAGCTTAAAGTATGCCCTTCCAAGGTTTACTGAAAAAAAAAAAAAAAACCATTGCAGCTGCTTTCTGTATTTTACCCTACAGTTAATATGTGAAGGCAAAATATGTATTGATAAAAATTATACACAGTAAGAAATGTTTCCATAAAAACAGGGGTTATATTTTACTTTTTAAAGTCATGGTGATTTGTATGATGTCAGTGATGATGATTACTATGACTATTAATATACATACTGTTGCTGTGGTGGTACTTATGAACCCTAATGGATGTTGCTATTGGGGTAGACTCCCATTTTTTATTACACTGTGTATACTTAAGCTAGATGGATTATACTTATATCTGTTATAATGGTACCTTCCTTTTTTTAGCAATATTCTTTCTGTTCTATTAGGAATGCTTCCATGTGCATTTTTTTTTTTCTTTTTTCTTTTTCCTGGAGTGCACTAACAATGATCAGTCACTAGAATGAGAATTGTATTTAACGTAAGTTATAAATAATAAACTATATAGATTTCAAGAGCTGATCATAGTCTTCATAGCAATTCAAACAGGGACATGCTGAAGTGTGTGTGGCAACAAAATAATTAACATCATCAATACCTTATATAGAAGTGCAACTTGCCTAGTTAAGATGAATGTAGGCTTAAGTGCATGATTTCAAAAATCTATGCAGAATAGTGTAGTGTAGCATAGAGCTATAGCTGGGCCAGCCTTAAATTACCTAGAGGGTACTGGAAGCAGTCTTCATGCAGAACAAGCTCAGCATGAACTAATTTACTCTCTTGTGCTCTCTACTATTTGGCATTGCTATTAAATTCATTATGAGAAAAAGTAAATGACTACGACATAACATCAAGTGGCTCACTAGAAGATCTAGATTTTGCTGATGGCGTAAGTCATCTATGAGGTATTTACCTTCCCAGGTTAGTAAGAAATAATGTAGACTACGAATTTAACTAATGTCCCAAATAGAAAATTTTATTCTAAATGTGTTTACGTCTTTTAACTTGCCCCTTATAAAGTGACACTTCAACCAATATTCCAATAAAGCCTGAAAGATGGTCAAACATTGCAGAAAAAATGCAGGGTTAATAATCAGTTGTAGGGAGGACATCTAATATGGACACTAGAATTCCTCAACTCAAGTATTATTCTAAAAGTCAAAGGTAGACAAAAGTGATTCAATTTAAATACCTTGGCAATAATGTTCAGACCAATAGGGATGGTCAGAATAGGACTCAGTTATGATTTTTTAGCAAATATCTTATTCACTGAAACTTGTAGTTCCAGGTTTAGTTCAACAAACACTTTTGACACTTTATTATTTAAAGAAAAAAGTAAAAGCTAGAATTTTATTCCAAAATATTAATGTAGGAAAAAATAAAACTATTTAAGTAAAGCCTTTTGTATACAACCTTTTGGGGTTTTTTTGGTACATTCTTGTTTAGTGTTTTTTGTTTGTTTTTTTTTGCTTGGGTAAATGTTACATGAATAGAAATTGATGAAGTTTTTTCATCAAATGGTGAGCTCTGTCAGTCAGGTTAAGTAAAGTTACCTTTGGTTTCCCAATTCTTTGCTGGTGAAAGGAACTGAGAATATTTTAAGAACTGGTAAGAGGGTGAAAATATCAATGGACTGGTAAAAATAGTGAGTGACTTAGGATGTATACAGGCATTTACTATACCTGGTCTGTGCTTACATGGCTTACTTTAAGGTGTATGAATGCAGACTGGGAGCATCACATTTAGCCATTAGCCAGTCTCAGGAGCTGGATGTGGAAACTAGAGTACGTAACTTGGGCGGGGGCAAGGGTAGGTGGGCTGGGGGGAAACTAGTGGGTCTGTGGGAAGTGGGGTTCTGTTTGGGGTGAGGGCCATTGAGAAGCTAAAAATATCCCAGTCAGGGTTTAGGAGATGGGAATAGCACAGACTCAGGACTGGGATGAGTGGTTGGACTTCCCCAGAAGGCTGCGCTCCAAATGCATACAAGTGTTCAGTAGATCAGGTAAACCCATTCCTGATCTAAATTTGTTCACCTTTTGGGGTGAATTAATTTAGATTAGGATTGCTATTTTTTTAACCCAATGTAAACCCCCTGAATGCTTGCAGAGATGGGCATTTAGATCAATATAACCCTAGGTTGATCTAAATGTAATAGCTGTATATACTTATAATAAATAACAGTGATTAAACTACTCAGCATGTTGAACATGTATAGGAAATCAGTGAATCTTAAATCATTTACATCCAAATCACTGTTTCATAAGAGATGGGGTCAAAACTGCATCTACAAAATCATTTTTTTTCTAATCCTATGCTTTTCCTATTTTTGAAGCAAATAGGTTGTTGTTATAAAAGAGAGATGTGGTATCAGTACTGCCAGAAAAAGGTCATCCCTTAGATGACCCTCAAGTAGATTCCATGATCTGGAGTGTCCTGAAATCACAACCGTTAAGTACACATAGGGCATGTCTACACATGTGCATTTTCTGTGCAGCAACTGAAATTACTGAGCAGTACAGCCACATGTCTACACATACACACCTGTACTGCACAGTAAATATGGTGACTTACACTGACTTGAGTGTAAAGTTGATACCTGCATCATGCAGGTATCAAATTTATGCCTGATTAGTTAGTGTGCAGTAACATACATGTAGACACGTTATTGCACAATAACACTGTGTGTTGGGACTAACTTTAGTCCCAAGTCAGTCCACACACAGTATTAATGTGCTTTAACACCTGCACATGTAGATGTTGGCCTATTCTGGCTTACTGTGAAGTAATTTACTGTGCAGTAAATTTTAAGCCAGCGTAAATGCATGTGCAGATACACCCATACATGATGAAGAAAAGGTGTTCTGTTTGAGCCACTAATACTCCCAGAAAGTCTAAGGCTTCTATTGTTTTGAGATTGGCCAAAGTTGTGAAAGTGACTTTATAGGCTACACAAGTCTAAGAACTGAGTCTCTGAAGGAAGACTACTGTCATGAAATTTTGACTAGAGATGGCATCACTTGGTTCCTCTGAACAGCAGTCTTGATTCTGAAGGCATTTTTATAGGCATTCCTTCTCAAGCCTAGGTCAGCCGCCAACAAAATATGCTCTACCTACTTGTTCCTGCTGTGCGCACCAGAGACCAGCAATTAAGCTGAGTCGGTGTCTCAGGGCAACCGTGAATGTGACACCCAGAGTTTGCCTCTGGTACTTTGTTCAGGGGAGCCTTTGAATTGTGCTGCAGGGTATGGAAGTCAGCTCTGAGATGCCTGGTGTCACTTCTCAGACATCTTCTCTGCCTCATTTCTGGTTTGCCTGAGTAGGAATAGTAGGCAGGCCTTATTTTTTCAGCTGTGTTCCCAGAGTTGGAAGGGAAGACATCTAGATTCATTCTGATACTCTGAAGGTCACACTAGCTATTAGTTAGTAGGATGATAGGAAAGTGTAGATGGAAGGACCAGGCAGACAAGGTTCCTTGGGTGAATTTGATATCTTTTATTAGACCAACCCAAATGGTTGGAGAATAGTTATTAAGCAAGCTTTCGGGTTCAAATGGAAGGACCATTTATTTATTTATTTATTGTATCCTGTTGAATTTTCTACAGTAATTTCTAAAGTGTGAATGAATTTGTACTAGCAAATTCATATACATTTATTTTAAAGTAAATACTAAATCATCCTTCACCATCCTGGACTGTAAACAGGTGTTTACACAGAACTAATCCAACTCAAAGGGAAAGTGAAATCACTAAACCACTCTGTAACCAAGTAGAACCTTTAGGTGGAGGATAATTTTTAATGTATAAGGAGATACCTGGATACCAAATTTGCTTTGAAAGGAACCCAAGCATGTTGCTCTGATCCATGTGGGCTCCATCTTGAATATAAAGAGGTATAGATGAATTTACGTAGAACTAATTAGCTCAATGAAAGAATCTCAGAAAAAATGAGTATGCTACTTTGGTTCAGATGGTAGCTCACATGTACACTTAAGGGCATCACTGCCTAGCATGGAAAGTTTGCAGTGTAAATGTAGCATAAGTCAATCAAACAGTAATCTTGAAAGGCCTAGCTATAGCTTCAAAGAGTTAGGAAACAGGTTAAATAAGGAATGTTTTCTAGGCTTTGGGGTTGGTGTTTCATAAAAAGTAATTATATATGGTAACTTCATGATGTTGGTCTTACTTAGGTTTATCTGAGAATGTGATCAATCACTCCTTTTCATTGTATTTTATTATTAATTCATTAACCTATTTAATTCCAGTTATTACTTTGATTAGTGCCTCATTGTTTAGTTTTAGTGAATTTAGTAAAAAATATATAGTAGTTAGCTTTAGGATTAAAATAATATTGATTTGTGATAAATCCCATAAAAGAACTCTGGCCCTTTTGGCAGGAAAGCTACTTTCTAAAAGTGCAACAATGGTGTGGTGGTGGTTGTTGTTGTTGTTGTTGTTTTTTTAAAGAGCCAGTATTACCTCTTTTTTTTGTTTTGTTTTGGTTTTTTTGGTTCAGTCATTGTATAGTTTGTTCAGAATAACACAAAATTACAAACTAGTAAGTTTCTTACTGCTTTTAACAAGTTATACATGTTTTTGGACTGAAAATACAGAATTTTATGACTAAGTCATAAATATTCAAAGTAAATGCCTTTGAAAAATGTCAGGTGTTAAGTGGTGTTAATATATAACAGTCTTTGATTTGTTACTTCTTTATTTCCAAATTCTTTTCTGGATAATTTTAGATATATCTGTGTTAAGAATGAAGCCAGAGCATCTGCCATAAAAGCATATGAAGTTAAAGTAGGTAGGTATTCTAGGCAGTTAGAATAACATTCAAGAGAGTCCAAATCAGGGTAGAGGTGCTCCCACGAATATTACTAAAGAAAGGAAACTTACAAGACTTGAGCAACAAAGACAACATTCAAAGAGCAACCATGTACAGCTAGATATAAGGCCTTTGAGTTTCCAGTGAGGTCTGATACTACACAGAAGACTCAGATTACGATAAGCAAATTTTGTTCTAAGCAACGTCTGTGAAAATATTGAAATGGTTTGTCTCTTTGCTAAGCTACAAAAATATTGTTGGCCCCAAAACCACAAAGGTCGAACCTATAAATTCCTGTAGACATTCAGCAAAAAGTATTGATAATGAAAGAAATTTTATGTAACTTCAAGTATTGAGACTGTTTTCAAAAGGTAGAGTTCTTGAATGCTGTTTATCCATTCATTCCAGCCATTTTGGCAGGAAAAGTGCCAATATTTACCAAAGAAAATCCCCAGAAAGATTAGGAGGGAGCAACTAATTTGACCTGCCCACCTTTCTTTCAAAGGAAGTGCATTAAGGTGGTCTGCTGTCTTAGAGTATGAGTCTATTTATGCTTTATTTAATTCTGTAATGCATAATGTTTATGACATAATAATGAATTTCTCGTTGGTCACAATTTTGTTACAGTTGTTAAGACTAAACAATAGTTTACACTCGTAATATTCAAACTATGCAATTTGGCTAAGTTTAAACATTACGCTTTTACTGGTATGAGTAATTGGAAACTGGTCTATAACGGTACCACAGGGGTAGGCAATTATTTTGGCTGGAGGGCCACTTAATGACTTTTAGTGAACTGTTGAGGGCCACAAGAATAGCTTTGCCCCTTGACAAGTACCCTGTCCCCTGATCACCATCTTGGGGTCAGAAATTCCACTTTTAACCTTTTTGCCACTGGAAGTCCCTTCTCTTGCCACTGGAAATACTCCTTTTGGGTGGGGCGGAGTTCCCATCTTGGATCCAGAAAAAAAACAACCAAGTCATATATACTAAAACTCAAACATTGACTATAACATATTTTATTTTAAAAAACTGTCCTAATTTACATGTGTTTGCATGGTGTATATAGAAGTGATTGCATAATAACTCAAAATAAAGTCTTACTCTTGTATATTGTGTGTGTGGGGGTACATATGTGAGATTTGTGGGGGGTGTGGGTGGGTGTAGGGTTTGTGGGGGTAGGGGTATGTGCGGTTTGCAGGTGTGCAGGAGTGTGTGCAAGTGGAGGTGGGATTTATGTGTGGATTGTGGGGAGTGTGTAGGGATTGTGGGGGTTTGTGGGTGGGTGTGTGGGTATGTGGGAGAGTGTGGGGCCCTCCTGCCCCATACCGCCCGTGGTGTAGGGAGATGTTGAGGGCCACAGGCCCCCCACCAGGCACCAGTAGAAGCAGCACCAGGTGGTGGGCCCTTGGGGTGCTCATGGTCCATAACAGGCAGAGCCCCACAGTGGCGTACACTTCTGGCTGAATCCTGGGGGGTTGCATATGGTGGCATGGAGCCAGCCCAGTCTGCCGGCGTGCACCTTCGGGCCAGAGTACGCCAGCTCTGTGCCAGCATATGGTATATGCCTGTGTAAAGTGGCTAGTATTTGCTTCAGATTCGGCCAGTTCGGGGGACAGTGATTTGATTCAGCCAAATCTGATTTGGAGATTCAGCTGTGTCCTCATCCCCCGCCTGTCTCCCAGCCTGGCAATGGCTGCCCCACCCAACCCAGCTCTTGGCTCTCCTTTCAAAAAAAAAAAAAGCCCCAACTCAGGGGGTGCTGCCAGCAGGGGGCAATCCCCACTACCCCCCCACTGCCCATGCTGCATGGGGGGCTCTGCATGCCCCCCCCCCGCCTTGCTCCCCCAGCCTCCCCAAGGGTACCACAACCAGGCCAGCTCTGGACCTTTAAAGAAACAAAAAACCTGAACCCCTCCCCCTGCACTCACCGTTCCTGCTGCCAGGGGGTGAGAGCATGAGCATGAGCCCCCTGAGGCTGGTGCAGGAGTGGAGAGTCCCGGGGATAATTTTTTTTTTTCTTAAAGGCCCAGACCTGGCCCATGTGGGGCACCCGTGGGGGGGGGCAGGGGAGCAGGGGTGTCAGGGGGCTCATGCAGAGCCCAGGGGAGCAGGCAAGGGACGGGAGGTGGCCGGGGTACCCCCATGCTCCCCTCCCCCTTCCCCCAACCCCCTCTTCCCTGCCCCTAGTACTTACCAGCTCCAATTCAGCTGCAACTCCCTGCTGCAGCCAACAGGGACTGCCTGAATCATCAAAGCTCTGCAAATCTTTTCCAAAGATTTGGAGAGCTTTGAATTGATTTGAACCTTTAAGTTCGCCCCCTGATTCAATTCTGAGATTCAGCCACTGAATTAGACTGAATCTCCTCTGAATCGAATCACCACCTGAAGCTTTGCACAGCCCTAATATGGGGCTCCTGGCATTGCAGGCAGTAGCCATGTGCCATTGGGTTAGGTGGTCAAGCTCTGTGTTTCCATATGGAGCTTCTAGCATGGAGCCATATGTGGCTTCACAGAGCCTGCCTGGCCCAATGGCATGTGACACCCTGTGGCTCCTGGTCCATGCACCATGGGGCCAGGTGGGCTCTGTGCCACCACATGAGGCTCCTGGCACTGCAGCCTGGAGGACAAGCCACTGGGCTGGGCTGCCTTCATACCGCTGCATGTAGCTCCCTGCTGGAGTGCTGAAAGCCCCACATGGAGGCACAGAGCCAGTCCAGCCCAACCCAGACCAGCCCAATGGTGCATAGCTTCTGTCTGCAGTGCCACAAGCCCCACGTGGTGGCACTGAACCAGCCCGGTTTAGTCTAAAGATGCATGCCAGTAGGCCAGGCTGGCTCCATGCTGCCATGTGCAGCTCCCAGGACTCAACCAGAGTTGCACACCACTGGGGGGCTCTGGCTTTCACAGGCCATAAGCACTCTGAGAGCCCAACACCAGCTGCTGCTGCTGCTGCCGCCACCAGCAGCAGGGACTGTGCACCATGGAGGGGGAGGGGGGGGATCACCCCCCCCCACAAATGCTGCATCCACCCACATACACCCTCACGCCCACCCACAAACCCCCTCCCAATAAATCCCATCCCTCCATACACACACTTTCCACACCCACCAACAAATATGCATGGCATTAGGCTGGATGGGCTCTGTGCCACCATATGTGGCTCCCAACACTGCAGGCAGAAGATCCCCTGTTAGCATCACTGTCTTTCTGATAGTGCTAGAGATCATTATAGCAAAATCAACCCTTAAATGGAATGTGAAATATGAACACAGACAACTCAGTGTCCTAAAATCAAAGTCTAGCTTTATTAGTACAACAAGTATTATCTTAGCAGTTTCTATATTGAGAGAGAGAAATAACATTCAGTACAATAATCTCACCCAATCCCAGGTGGTACTTTGCTCAACAGAAAAGAAGGCCACTCAGTTCCAGAAGGCAAAGGGTACATCGTTGGCTGGGATGGTCCAAACAGGTGTTGAAGGCTGGATTTATGATGATGACAATGGCACTTAACTTTCTTGTTGCCCCCTTTTATGCTTTTTTTAAATTTCATTTCTTTGACTCCTTGCTTTCAGATTGGTGTCTCTGAAGTCAGCATATTGTCCATACTTTATCCTGTTAGCATATTCTTTTATTCAACAGACCCATCATGAGCACACCTCTGAATATGGCCTTTTTCTGGTGTCTTACTTTGGACATTGTCCATTGGTCTCCCTTATCACCTTTCATTAACATATCCAATCATTTCATCCCTCTGATTCAGCCAGTTAGTGCCAATGCCAGTTAATATGAGCTGGTAACAAAACTATTATTATGTTGTGTTAGAAAAAATTCTCAAAGTGATAGAAAAGGAAAGAAACATCATGTGAGCAAACTCAAGGCCATAAGCTGCTTGCAAGAAGCAAGACCAGCTGATAATTGGAGACACCAGCAAAATGAAAAGTTCAGATAACAGTGAGGCTACACAGAACTTAAGTTATGATTAAATAAGGCTGAATATAAGAGAAAACATTAAACAATACTGTAATTCCTCACTCTATAAACAGGTGAAGCTTTAAAGCATGAAATATGCCAAGCTACCCTAACATCCCTCTCCACTCACCAGCTTCCTAATCACATGGTATTGCACTTGGTACCTCAACATGGGGCTCCCAGCTGGAGCTCTACAGAGGTGGAGGCACAAAGCCCACCTCGTTTGATGGCATATGACCTCTGTCTTGCAGAGGGGCAGGCGCAATAATTGTTTTTTGGAGGGGCCCTGCGGGTGATGTAGAATGGACTGACAGGCCTGGCCTGACAGACCAGATCTGATCTGCCGACTGTATTTTGCCTCCTGCTGTAACAGTGTTGCCCTGAGGGGTCAGGCCAATGCTCGGGATCTCAATATTGCACTGTTAGACAGTAGGGTGTGGTGTACAATTGCACATGCACACATAAAAATCAGTTAAGCACACATACACTCACTAGGTGCATACACCCCTACTAGGCATACACACTAGCAGCTCAGATACACATGCGTTCAAAATAATTAGTCTAGGTTCATGCACACCCATCACCAGTTTAAGCCCATACACGCTACACACACCAAATTTAGACAGAATCAGTTACCAGTTACCAACACCTGCACATCCTACACATACATAGATTACTAATACATATACCACACACACACACACACACACACACACACACACACACACACACACACACACAATGATATCTACATATATACCTGTGTGTGTGTGTATATTCACTAATTTACATACATACCACCCACCTACACATGCACACAAGTGAGTTCCTAATTTGGGTATTGTGATATATATGTATGTATGTATGTGCTTGGTGTACTTGGGATATCTGGGAAAAAGTTAACGTAAGAAAGTAGAAGTGTAGGGAGTTAAAGTTACCAGGATTAGAACTGGTAGACTAGAGGGGCCTGGGCTGAAGAACTGAGGCTTGGGGGTAACTTTAGGTTAATTGATCTTAATTGATTAAAAGACAAGGCCCAAATCCTGCAGAACAGGGAAGTGATGCCGGCAAAGAGGCTGGGACTGGAGCCAGAGCTATGGGGGAGCTGAAAAGGTAGGTAGGGAGAGGGAAAAATGGGACTAAGGGAAAGTGTAGGTGTTAAAGAGGGGCTGTAGGTGTGGGGAGCCAGAGGGTGGCTCCAGGGCAGCTAGAGAAGTTGCAGGGAGCACCAGTAGGTGCTGGAAGCTGAAGAAAGGCTCCAGCTGCTGGAAAAAAAAACTGCAGGACAGCTAAGAGGAGCTGGGAAGCTGCAGGACCGGGGGTGGGGAGGATTACAGAAGGTGTGGGGGAAGCCTAAAAACTGAGAGATGGACAGCAGAAAATCACAGGAAAAGCAGCAGGCGGCAGGGCAGCAGGAAAGCAGGGAAAGGCAGCAGAAAGTCACACAGAAAAGGCAGTAGGTGCTGGAAGCTGGAGAAAAGCTCCAGCTGCTGGAAAAAAAAAAAACTGCAGGACAGCTAAGAGGAGCTGGGAATCTGAAGCGGGGTCGGGGGGAGGATTACAGAAGGTGCAGGGGAAGCCTGAAAACAGAGAGACAGACAGCAGAAAATCAGAGGAAAAGCAGCAGGTGGCAGGGCAGCAGGAAAGCAGGAAAAGGCAGCAGGAGCAGGGAAGGCTGAGAGGCGGCAGAAAAGGGGAGATGGAATTTGGAGGAGACAGAGAAACTAGCAGAGAGTGTGGGGACTGGAGCTGAGAGAGAGAGAGAATGAGGCTGGAATCTAAGATAGGGAAGGGACTGGGATTCAGTAAAACATGACCCAACTCAGGGTTGCAAATGACCGTGGTTTTTTATTGAACAGGCGAGATGCTAACACAATGTCAAATTGGTTCCCTTGCACCCACACACACGCACACATAATGGTAGCAGGGGTTAAAGAGGCTTGGTGCAGGGGCTGAAGTCCACTGAAGTCCAGGAGGAGAGAGAGACACAGAGAGAGAGAGAGAGAGAGAGGGGCCAAATTGTAGGAGGAGGTGTGCAGGTAATATCTACCTATCCCAGGCTGGAAGTTGATCCTCGATGGCCAGTTGGGGTCTCCTTCAGCTCGGTGTTGTCCAGAGGGGGTTGCCGGCCGGGCCTCGGGGGTGCAAAGGTTACGTGAAGCTGGTCTGGTCCGGATGGAAATGGCATTCCCACTGGGTCTGTCTGCATTGCCTATTTTTATAGGGGCAGACTGTGTTTGACCCTAGTGACAGGAGGCATGCTCAGGCAAGGGTCAGCCCCTGACGTACTGAGCATGTCTGCTCCATGCAGGGATGTGCAGTTTCGGGTGTCTGTAATGGTGAGAGTTCTGGTTCTGCAGGGTCTTTTGTCTTTCAAATCCTGGGTTCTTGTCTCTGTTCCTGGGTGAGGTCCACGGTTCCTGGATGAATCAATGCGAGTTGATGGCCCAGTCATTACAGGCTGTTCAGTAGAGGCCTGCTACCATTGTATTTTAATCATTCCCATTCATCTGGGAACAAATTTATATGGGAGGGGTACAATCAATCATATTGTTGCAACATGGGATACCCAGGCAGAGGGCACAAGATGGAGGCTTGACATATAAAATGGAAACTTGACATGACTTTGGTTCAGTTACAAACACAGTCCTAAGCCATACAATATCCATATGAAACAAAAAAATCAATACAAAAATGGTAATAATACAATATACAACAGTAAAAATTAATACAAACCTAATAATTATACCATATACAATAATGGATATCCAAAACCAAAAACTTGCTACCAAAATAAAAATGTTTAAATCTTATCCTAAGTTTGAGCTCACTTACACATATCAATAGAGAGAGAGAGAAAAAGTCAGAAATGGTTGGGGAAGGGGAGGGAATGCATTTTAAAAGAAAAAAGAAAAACGGGGGTTTTTGTTACAACAGAACAGAAGTTTGGTGCACACAAGCTGGTTAAAAATGGTGCGACCCAGTCTAAGATTTGCAAGCCCCCCATGTCACTAAAGGATTAATGTGTTTTATGGTTGCTACCAATCAAAACTAGGCTGTTTATAGAAACCTGCATAACTTAAATTGATTCTGTCTCAGGCTTTTTAAATAGCTGTATCTAGCCTTAGAGAACAGAAACACAACTATGAATCAGAAGTTTTATTATATGAAGTTTGCATTGGGGGCGGGGGGTGAGATCAGAAATATGTGTCAACTTTCTGTCTTGGAATGAAAAAAACATGTATTTTCTAATTTATGTGCAATGTATTGGCCTGATTCCATCTAAAAATGAGACCATAAATAACAAGTGCTCTTGATAATCAGTTATCAGTAAAGCATACATGAAAAAGGAATTTGAACTTCCATGTAAAAAGTTAAGTATTTCCTCCAGCCATCACACTGTAGGTTCCACCCACTGATTTGCTGATTGAAAGGTTGTCATCAGAAGTTGTCAGAACTCTGAAAGAAGAAGGGAGAAAAAACAGACTGCAGAACAGAAAGAAAAATAGAATTGAAAATGTTTTTCTTCAAAAATACTTGACAGACAGCTTTGATCTGGTCTATACATAAATGAAGCTTTGAAGCACTTAGATATTCCCTGTCTAATTGGGTGCCAAAGTTCATTATCATTCTCACAGTCCATGATTATTCCCTCCCCCCCCCCTTTTTTTTTGTTAACATTGATTTTTACCTAGAAATTGCTGTAGTGACTTTCCCACAGGCAAGTTCTACCTTTTGGAGTGCAAAGCATTATTTTTGAGTTTGAAAAGATTTAGACTAAAATGTTTTTCTGCTGTTTGTCATTGTAAGTCATTTTCTCTTTTTCTCTCTAGAGAGATGTCATTTGAGTTATCATTGAATTTAGCAATGCTATGGGATACAAGTGGGATATGATTGTGTTTCTCATGCTTTTCCTAGGGAGGGGAAAATTATGGTTCAGTCTGTAAGGTTTGGAAAGGACTTCAGTTCTGTGACAGAGCTATTTAACTGAAATGAACATAGATCAGCTTACTGTTTTTGGCTGTCATCTGAGCTTGAAAATTCAAATTAATTTGCTTAGCACATTTTACAAGGAAGAAGACAAAAAATTAAATAACTCAAGCTCTGATATCTATGGTACATGGGAATATGTAATAAATTGGAATATCATTCTAAATGCATAGTAAAACTGTGTCAATTGATTTGAAATAGAGTGAAATTTGTTTGTGTGTAACATTCTCCACATCCAGTTACTATTGAGTGTACAGTCTCAAGGCAACACTATATAATGATGATGATGATAATGTAGTAGTACCTAGAAGAATCATCCAGGGATTGATGTCCTAAGTTGTTAAACATTGTACAAACCAATATAACGGAGATTGTAGTGTTGCTGTGGTGGAACGTGCACATTTCCCATTGGGAAAGGGGCATTTTGATGGAGAATGAAAGGAGAAAGAATTCTAAAGTTTTATTTAACTTTTGAACTGTAACATGAATTTGACAAAATGGGCACATCCCCATGAGTGGGAACAGCATGTTTCCTTGGAGACAGATAACAACCGCACACATTTGTGTCACTGCTTGTTGTCTCCAGGCACACCACTGCACACTTGCTTTTGTGCCCAGCAAACTGCCCCAAGTGCATTGAGGAGCCAAGGGCTAGCACGTGGGCTGGCCCCAGCAGCCTTACCTGGTGTTCTGGGGGTCTGCCAGGGCAGCAGCAGCAGTGATCTGGGTGCATGGAGCCTGGCCAGCAGCTGGAGCATGGCTCTGGCTGGCCAGGCTCTTATTTCTAATGGTGCATGCTGCAGCCACATGCACCATCCTGGTTTTTTCTACCATGGTTTTTTAGATGATGGGATTTCCCAATATCTAATTTTGCCGCCGTACTGCCAATATGCAGTGCTGTGAATGGATGCACAAGCACCGTGTGTGTTTTGCAACACCTCAAAAGGATTTGAGGCACCGCAAAGTGCACATTTCTGCTCATGGGATGTGATCAATATGTTGTTTGTGGCTTGCATGTTTCTTGGTTGGTTTAGATAGCACAGGATTGTGTCTACTTTTATAAATATTGGCAATTCCTTTAAGCATGTTAATGATTCCTGCATTTAAATATTGCTTTTTTTGCACAAGCCAATCATCATTACATATCCAATAGCAATTAGGCATGAATAAGGTACATTTTACTGGCCATGACCCAACTTTGCTAATTGCATTGTGCCTCCCTAAGCTTCCTTTTCAGGTGCTAGTTATTCTTTGCTTCCTGTCCTAAACTAATTTGGCTTGTCGCTGTGTGGTGATAAGCAGCTCAGACCCTTAATATGTGACTTGAGTAATCCTTGTATGTGTCATATTGAATGAAATAGTTTGAATGTTTGTAATAGTTGCCCATTAGCCAGTTTCAGGAAGAAGACAAGATTTATCATCTTATCTAGGCCATTGTTTTGGTCTACGTGCGGAAGATACTGACTTTGCTGAAAGTCTTAACTCTTGAAGGTCCTGACTTTGCTCAAAGTCTTAACTTTTGAATTTTATCTTTAGAGGCCTTTAACAAAGTTAACATAAAAATGACCCTTAAGCAAACATCCCACATTCCGAGAGATCAAACCCTAGAGCCTTTGAAAAGATTGGAAAGAAAGGAAATTCCCCAAAGTAACTAAATTGTCAACAAAAGAAACTGAACCCAAAAAGAATCGGTTAAGTAAGATCCGAGCCCAAATTTGGGGGTAGTGACAGGTTTGGGTAGGAGGAGCCCATGACGGCAACTCACTCAATAAAAACTGTAACCTACTGTCCCAATATAGGAGGTAACTTCACTTGCAGAACAACCAAGGAAGAATTGCAAGTGTAGACCGGATCAGACTGATCACCTGAACCACCCTCTCCGTGAACACGAATCTCTTAGTTCACGCTGAAGCTGCGGAGCACCCGAAAGAGACTGATGGAAGGGGACTTAGTCCTATCACTGCTGAGGCCAGCCCATTGAATCGTATTGCTGAGGTGAGCCCATTGAACCGTACTACTGAGGCCAACCCATTAAATTGTACTACTGAGGAATGAAACCATATTTAGGTGTTTGGCTTCTCGGAATTCCAGGAAAGTATATTATGAAAAATAATAGTATTGATTCAAATTTAACTTTTAGTTGTAATTGTAGTTGTTTTTGTAACACTAATTCTTATAGCATTGTTTGGGAAGGAAGTGCATTCGGAGCATTGTTTCTGATATATATAATTATTGTGTTCTTAATGTTTGTGGTATTTCTTGAAGCTAAGCAGTGTTATATGCGTAGCAAAGAATTTTAAAATAAAATTGTGTTGTATGAATTAAGAGTGTAATCATTGTGAAATCGTGCAATCAACTAACTACTCCCCCAGCCAGTGCATCAAAACGAATCAGTAAATTGTGTGGGATTTTCTCTATTCCATAACCCACTAGAGACAGTATGTAAATTGCATGAGAGTTGCTTTGTTGATCGCTTTGTGAATCTTTGCAATGAAGGGGTTATGGAAAGGTAACCGCTTCTTAGTATTTTTTTGTATTAGGGAGAAATAATATAAAAAGCTTACAAAGATGTATAAAAAACAAACAACTGAATATATTATGGAAGCATCAAGATTCTATGTAATGCATAGCAATAACCAAGGCTCTAAGTAAATGATTTGTAAGGTACTTTAAATACCATATGGGTTTCTCTCCTTCTGATACCTTGATACTAGTATTTAATTTCCAGAAAGGGATATTCATGGGATGCTTTACTTTTTGTTGAAGGTCAATAATCCAACTTCCAAAGATGAAAGCAGGACATAGAAATACCACTCTTTCTGTACTTCTATCCCATCCACAACTTTAACATTTCAAATAGATATACATTTCTGAGTGGAAAAGAAATTGCTATTATCTTCTCTGAGGAAAACAGAAAGTCTCTACAAATGAAAGACACACTCCTTCTTGACTGATCACCTCTAGTTGGTGTCCCAAGTATAATTCTATATTTCTTAAAGATGCATAAATCCTCTTGCTATATTTCTTCAAGTATTTGAATGCTCCGTCTGAAGATTATAATGCCTCTGATGCTGATTATATGGTTGGGGACAATGTGATCCCTCCTACTGGGAGTCTTTATCACAGAAGTGGCAGCCCCGAGTTGGGCAAGCTAGTACCTCACCAAGTAGAGTGTCTGGCTGGGTGGGAAGTGAGTGGAGCAAAAGGAATGGCCAGAGAAGGCACAGACCTGGACCTGATGTATATGCATGGAGAGGGAGAAGGGAGTGGGGTACTAGGGACCCTGGCCAGGGTAGAGCTGACACTGCTACAGCAGCAGCAGAAGCAGCATAAGTGACAGCAGTAGCTTGGGAAGATAAGCTTTCCCCATCCTTTTACCTGCATCTGTGGCCCCATACCCCGCTTCCCCACCCCTCATCAACAGGGTGGGGCACACCCCTGCTCCAGGTGCTCGGTGAGCTCTCTACAATATCAAGGGCTCCTCAAACTCCATTATCCTTTAATCATCTACCCTCTGATCTGCTTATGGTCACTCCTAGCAGTATCATTAGTACACCATGGATGAATAGGAAAGGGTAGTAGTCCAAAGTCTAGATGAGTGCTATTGTCCGCCTAAATTCATTGTGACCAGAACTGAGCTCCTGTTTTCTCCACTGAAGCATTCTCCATGAACTGTTGCTATTGAATACAAAGTTATTGCCTCATGTCATTCAGGCCTATTATCTCAGTTGTTCAGTTAATTTTCCCCTCCCTTTCCTATCCTATGAATCAGACTTTGTTCAGATTCTGGAACTTCTTCACAACATCTCTAAGATCTAGCTTTTTCTTTCCTTTCACACGTTCAAAGCTTTCTTTTGATCCGTGCAATCTCCTGTCTTCATTACTATAACTGCCTTCCCACCACCCGGCCTCTGTAACATTCATATTCCCTTTATTAGACCAGCTTATCTTTCTTGCAGATCAGAGCATAACAATTTCACCATTTTCTTTTTCTGCTTTTGCTGGACTGTCCTTTCTCACTGTATCTTTTTCAACAGACTTGTCTTCACCTTCATGTTCCTCCAAAACTCCATCCTGTATATCTTCCCTGGTTTTTTTGTTTTTTTTTTAAACCAAGTTTCCTCAAATAATTCTGTTCTGTTAATGAAAATAGCTTGAATAGCACCCTCTTTGGCTAATTCTCATACAACTATAACACAATACCAAGAAATGTCCCCTTGATTTGGTCTGCAGGTGCCTGCGGGCAAGGGCTGCCTGGCAGCGGGGGGCACCTCTGCCACAGAGAGAAGCCCCAACCCTCCCCCTCCGCCCCCCTGCAGCCCAGGGATGCTCCGCCTGCCAGCAGCTTGCCCTCCCCTCCCTACCACCAGAGAGGCAGGTAAATTTGGGTGTGTGCATGACACAGTGGTTTAAAGGGCCCTAAATTGAAGCAGTGTTTTTAAAAACCCACCACTACAATTTAGGGTCCCTGTTTCTTCTACACATGCTCCACTTAGCCTTCCTCCTTTGCAAAAGATTCTTGCTGCAAGACACTGGCTTCAGTGAGAGGTCGAGTGGCTAAGAAACATGCAAGAGCAAGTCCCAGAGTCCTTCATCAAGGTGCTCTTCTCATATGGAACATACGGTAAATTATTCCCTGTAACTTTACACCATTATTTTTTGATCCAGTTTTGTTGTCCTGTGGCCCTTACTGAGTAACAATGTACCTATTTGTTTTCTTCAGCTACTCTGTCTCTGCAATTTTCTTACAATCCTGATATCTGATGTCTGATATTAGTTTCTAAGCTCCTCAGGATGAGGATTGTTTCTTCTTCCCTTGTGAGATGTCTAGCACAGATCTATCTGCTGTATGAAATTAGCAATATAATAGTATTTTAACACAGTTGCCTATGACAAAATAACCAAATCTGAAAAGGTCTCCCCAGCTCAGATAGCAAGTAAATAGCAGGATCAAATATAAAAGCCATGAGCTCTTTCTCCCAGACTGTATCTCCATCCACCCTGGCCAATATAGTACATCCAACAGAAGTCCCTTAAGGAAAGCTTTTCAATTTTTAACTTAGAAACAAGAAAATGACTGTTACTTCAGGGGTCAACTACTTATTTGAACACACACACACACACACACACACACACACACACACACACACACACACACACAATTTTTTTTTAAAGTCCTCTGTTTTCCTGAAGTAATTAGCAATGGCTCTTCAAAGGACCTTCCATTCAGGCTAAATGAATAAAGATCCCCATTTGAAAGCAGCCCATTAGTAGTTGTGATTAATTAGTATGAAGAATAATGAGGCGGCTGAGACCTGAGTACCAATGCTCAAATTGATTGTCTGAGTTCTTGGATTAATAAAGTCCAATTATTCTCTTATGTAATTGGCAAAAAGTTTATTTGTATCTCTGTTTTAATAAGTTTGTTAATGATATGAGAAAGTAAACAAAACAAAGTAATTGTAAATGAACACAAAGTTCAATTAAACCTCCAAAACCTGCCAGGCCAGTTTGTGTAGCATTTAGTTCAAAGCCCTCATTTAGCTGTAGATACATGCAAAGCTAATGAGAACAACTATATTGACCAGTGGGGGGTGATGGTGGGAAATTAGGGAGTGTTTCTGCTTTAATGCATCAAGAAAGAGCTAACAGCTTCTATTAGAAGGAGCCAGATTACAGATTTTCAAATTGCATAATGACAGCTGACCTGTTAGCTATCCTTGACAAGGAATTAGGATTGTCCTAAAATAGTATATTAAGATTGAACTCTGGGATGCAGTTTCAACAGTGTGAGGCTAGATACAAATTCAGACCTGGTGTAAATCGGAATGATGTATTGATTTCACTTTGTTTGAATGAAAGGGATGAAAGGGGAAATGACCAGGGAAAAATGTTTGGTTAGGATATGGGAGCTAGAATTAAGTCTCTTGATGGAATTTGGGATAAAATCTTAGAAAAATAAAGCAGGAAAAGGCTGGAGGAGTTCATTTAGTTCAGTCCTTCTCAAGACAGGATGATTCCTTTCCAGACTATTGTAGTGAAGTGTTTGTTTTAATTTATCATTACGCATATTAAGAATGGAGATTCTACAACCTCTCTCTAGGTTACAATGCTTAACCACACTCCTCATTAATGTTCTGTTAAATATCAAAACTATATTTTCTTTGTTGCAATTTAAGACCCTTACTTGCCCTGTTCCCTGCAGCCAGAGAGAACCCTTTATCAAATATCCTTTTTATAACCACCCTTCATATTTTGAAGACTGCTATCAAATCTTCACTTCTCGAAACTAAAACTACTACTATCAAACTTTTCCACTTCCAAACTTTTCTTGTCCTCCTGTTCCCAATACCTCTAATCATTTTTGTCACTCACCATTGGACTCTTTTCATTTTGTGAAATGCTGTGTCCAAAACTGGACATGGTACTCCACTTGTGGCTCACCACTGCTGAATACAGTGCAAGAAACGTTTTCTCATGACTTGCACGTGACACATTTGTAATATGTCCTAGCATGATATTAGCTCTTCCCTCCTCCCCCTGCAGCAAAAGCTCACTGTTGCCTTGTATTCAGTTTATGGTTCACTATAATCCCCAGGTCCCTTTTTTTTGTTTTTTCTTCCAGTGTCACAGCCTAGCTAGTCATTCCCCAATTTGTATTTGTGCAGAAGAATGAGGCATAGGCATGGATACCTGTAACAGTGTTATGTGTAAGTTGTTACATTTGTCCAGGGATCACAGGAGGGAACAGCAGAACTGCTCTCTGAATAAATAAGCGTTATCATTCTGTGAGCTTAACTCCTTGGTCTTTTGAGAACAACACAGCATAAACCTTAAGCAAGGTGCACCATGCAGCTGAAACTGGGAGGATCCTGGCACTTGAGTGATACGAGTGTGAATACAGCCCTCATGTACTGAAGTCAGCGTATGAGAGAATATAGAGTATATCTTGGAAGGAAATTCAGGGGCCATGTTATTTAGGTTTATATCTACTTATTAGATGTGTGTCATCCTATCCATAGAAGGCTTAGAAATGTATGCAGTACACTTAATTACATCTCTTGTCATAGACAGACCATTAGTCTCTGTAAAGAGGAGGGCCAGGTTATTCTATTCTGCATAGTTTCTTATGCTGTCCTCGGCAATATAATATCTGAATGTGTTCCAATAGCATATTAAGTGACTCATATCTGCCATGTCGTCTTTGTTCTTTTTCTCATCTTCCCAAGGAAGAGAAGGATATATGAAGTGTAGTGTTTTGTTTTGGCACTTTTATTTTCATTTTTTAATTAAAGAATTGCATGACAAAAAAATAAAAGTTGGACACCTTGCACTTGATTCAGAAGATAATGAGATTTATGATGGTTCTTAGTTCGAACGGGAGTTTGTTCCACAGTCTCAGAGCATACTCTGGACATGCTGAATTTTCTGAACTGATAAGCTTTACTCATGCAAAAAGGGTAGGTGGGTTATTATGTAAACCAGTATAATTCTTTTCAACAGCTCACAGCACATCAGTGAAAAAGTTCAACCCCTTTCCCATAGCAGACAATGATTGCAAACTTCTCAGCTTTCATAAAATCTCCAGGAACATATGGAACCCTACTACAGCAGCAAATAATCTTCCTCTCTTAAATTTTATAGGATTATTTATTTTATTTGGAAGTGAACTATTGAGTTCTTTTCTTTAAGGGACCTAACTTCCCTTTTATTGATGAGACCTCCACACCTGTGGCAGAGAGAGATGCTTAGTTACTGCTTGCTTCTCAGATGAGGAATGGCACTAGCATTAGCAAGACCATCTCTTTGATATAAAAGGCTGTAAAATTGAGGGAAGTGGAGAAGATGTTCCTTGAAAGTGCTAGAAACATGATTAAATTTTTGTTGTTGCAAAGATGATAAAAATCCTTGAGCCTTCTGTTTGCCAAAATGAAAGCAATAAACAGGAGTCTTTTTGTGGATTCTACTGGCATGAGCAATAGCTAGGTGCAAATTATTAACAGTGAAAATCAAATAGTAAAAACAAAAACAAACAAACAAAAAAAAACCCTTACATCGTATTCTACTATATCTATCTATTTATTACAAGTAGTCATTTCCTAAACCTTACAGAAAAGCCATATATTGCCACAGTCACCATTACAAAATGCATAGGCACCAAATGTAGCTATATTTTAGATATAATGATCACTTGCTAATTTAAACCTTATAATTAACAATAATATGAGTAAGAAGGATGCACAAAGATCTTGAGGATCCCATTGTTACATATGTAATTTCAACATACAGTGAAGACAGTCCCTGTCTCTCAGAGTCTTGCTATTTAGAGCCATAATCCTGTACATACATGCAAGAAGACCCATTGGGTTCACTGCACGTAAACGTGAACCCTAGTGTAAGTGTTTCCAGGACTGTGAATTAATTAGATAAGAAAAAAGACTGTGTGGTCAAATGTGTGCACACACAAACACACACTCCTACTTTTCATCTGGAAGACAAACATTAAAAACTACTTTTCAAAAATGCCTTCCAGATTATCTTCTGTGAAAAAGGAGAGAGACTGTTTTCAATATAACCTGATGTAGGATAACCACAATAGACATTTTAGTGTGCTCTTGCATTCTCTACATCTTTATTAAACATAAGATTGTATAAGGCAATTTTTGTTGTTGTTTGCACCTATGACTCATGAATAAATTCAGTCCTTTTTAAACTTATCTTTCACAGATATGGAAATAGTGAGGTTCTGAAGGTGTCACACATACATGGCCCTAATGCCTTACTGATCGCTCTGAGTCCATGGCAAAAAATACATAATCCTAAATAGAGATGGACTGATACCATGCTGGAAGATATTGCTGCTGCTAGTTTAATAAAATAAGATTGACATACTTGGATTTATCATGGCCAAGATCACATTCTTATAACAATCCAAAATGACACGCAGTGAAAATCACTGCCAGTGTGCAGAATTTAGCCGTGCTCAATGCAGCAAAAATTCTCTCGTGCTGGAATGTAAAAGAAACATCTTCAATATTGGAAATTTTGCCCACTGTTGAGACCACATACTTTCCTTCCCATGTGGTCAATTCAAAGGCAGTATTTTTTATCTGTTACTTGTGCGCCTACAGACTATACTTTTCATAGTGATTATACAAACACAGGTCACTGATTATTGCAGCATCTTTTTGTGATGTGTTAGCATGTGAACTAATCTTAATCTTCAATTGTTCAACCTCAGAATAGGTATTTTTCAGGGGGTCTGAGCAATTGTAATACCCAGGGATATAATAGATACTTTTAATACATACTCTGAATAGAAGTTCACAGGAGAAATAAAGTGGAACCGGCCCCTTTTTTTCTCTTTCGTCTTTGCTCTGCTACATTGCATTGTTTCTGGCTGTCAAAGCTGTGTGATATGAAGAATACACCCATGTGGTACTTTCAGGAAAGGGATTAAATATCTTTCCTTTATTAAAAGAAAAAAAAATAACTGTCCCTCCCCTAGGTCTTAAGTCAACTGTCATATACATGCTGCTTCTCAAACCAGCCCAGGAGTTAAGGGATTTGCTTGGACTCAATGAATGGCAGAGATATAATGGCAGGAAGAGAAAGTGTTCCTTATGTGTCTGTTTGAGCTTGTCACTAGAGAACTGTATGCTACAGTATATGCTCCATTGCTATGCCTAGTCTTGTTTAAAATGTCTCAAGCAATGTTGTTCCAACTAACTTCCTTGGAAGATGATTCCACATTCCATTAAAACAGTACCTCTTAGAAATTCATTGAGTGTTCATTTTAAGGGTATGTGACTGCAGCTCATGTAGACATACCGAAACTAGCATTAAAATAGGTAGCTCAGATATTTAGAGTAGCCTTAGTTGCTCAGTGTAAGCTAAGCATTTGAGTTTTTACTCAGCTTCTCATAAGTATTGCTCTACTCATGTCAGTATCTGACAAAAGCTTATGCCTCTCTGAACCAGTCTTTCAGTGCTGCCCCACCCTGACTTCAAATTAAAATGGCTAACTACCTCTCATGATTTATGTTGAACTACATGCTGTTGTGGCCTTATTGTTAACATCCCTTTAGCTAACTAATTTAAGGCTAGCTTGGGTATGTAACAATCATGATTATAATTTACATCTCTTTAACAGGCAACAAGATGTAAAATGAAAACCGAGATTGATTTGTTACCAAGTTAAGAAAAAGGAAACATTTTTGAGTTGGCCCTTTTACAGGATTTGTTTTAAACTAATACTAGCGCAACTATCAACATTGTTTATGAAGCCAAACAGAAACAGAAATTGTTCTTTCTTAATGCCCAGTTTTGAAATTGTAGATTTGAAACCACCATACTGGAGGTCGACAAGAATATTCAACTGACTTTTATTTTTTTGCTTTTCTTGGGTAACACATTTTAGGGCAGACTCCTGGTTCTGCTCACTTCAGTGGTAACCTTGCTGGCTGCAGGGAGATAGAGGGCATGATGCATGTTATACTTAACATGTTTTAACAGCCCTTAAAACCTGAGTGCCCATGCATTCAAGCAGTAAAACACATGCTAAATTGCTAAGCGTGATCATGTTATAGCAAAGTTATGACTTTGCATGGGAGATATATCTCCAGATCGTGTTAACACATGTTCAGCTTTTGTTGGACTGTTCCATGGGGATAATATGAGGTAAAGATTCTGGTGGAGTGCCAGGTCTGGGAATAACAACGAGCAGCTGATTGTCTACCCCAGCCCCAGCACTGCAAAAGAGCCAGTTCAAGGCTGCCAGCAGCAGAGACCTAGCTCACGCTGTGCATCCAGCAGCAGGGGCAGCACCCTCTCCTAGGCTTGGTTCTCCATGCCTGCCTCTGTTCACTGCCAGGGGCAGAAACACCATTTCATCCCTACATGCTAAAGGCAGGCGTTTCTAATCTGGGCAGTGCTGGGCTTCTAGCAGGGAGGATGTGGGCTCCTGGCATGGGCAGTGCATTCTTTCATGAGCAGATGTGCAAGGTGTGGTGCCCAATGCCAGGGTTGGTGTCAGGGGGCATGGCACAGCTGGCTCCAGCCCTATCCAGAGCATGCTGAGATCATTGTAAGCATTACTGTGTGACTGCTCAGAACAAGTTCTAACTTGGAATTCAGCACACTAAAGCTTCCTATGATCTAAATTAGTGTGTAAACTGGTTGAACTTATGATAATTATGTCAACTTTTTCACAGGCTGAGATTCCAGCTCTATATTCTCTTCAGAAAGGGTTGTGATTGGGCTCAAAACATTCTGTACACAAGCACTCTAGTTATCTGGAGTAACTTTTTGAGTTGAAGCATTTAATAGGCAACAGCTGAATTTTAGATTAAATTTCTTTCAAACAGATGTTATACCCCCTTCATATCAGTCAAATCAGTCCTCCTTGCTCTCCAACTTTTCACTTCTGTTTTTATTTGTAGACTATTATTGCAGGAACATAATATATACAAAATGGCTGTGGTTTTGAATAGTTATTTCACATTTTATGACTATCAAATCCTATGCATTATTTAGCGATTAAATTCTAAGTCCTAGAAAAAGATTGGCATGCAATTTTCTTTATAAAAAGCTTGCTCAAGTCAGAAAACAATTACACAAAGACAATTAAGTCATTAATTATTTTATTGATTCCTTATACAAAATCATCACCCAAGGGCATTTGGCAGTCTTAGAATTCCAGTTTCATTGAAATGTTTATTCCCCTCCCTAGGATTATTATTATTATTATTATTATTATTATTATTTTGTTGTTGTTCCTCTTCTTCTGCAATTAGCATAACAGGTAATTTTATAGATTTCAAAATTCAAAACTATAAAACTGTATTTGGATTTAGTTAGAAAGCATTCCCACTAAACCTTGGAAAATGTTGAGGGGAGGGAGGGGGATAGAAACAAAAAGGAATGAACATTTCAAATGACATGTAAACATGCCATCTTTCTTCATACATAGTCTTTTAAAATTGAAGATAAAAATTACAAATGGCTGCAAAATGGTATTCAGCTCCCCATTTTTTCTCTCTGTAATGTCTTGTGGTTTATTTTATTTATCAATTCATATTCAATTTGTATTAAGGGCTGGGTTTTTTTATTCTTTGTGCAAGAAGCATGAACTTTGTATGTTCCAAAGTGTTATGATTTTTTCTTTGTTTTTAATATAGCTAAAACAGGACAGGTGATAAATTTTTGAAGCAGCACGTGGTAAGTAGGGAAAAGGAATAAGGAGGAGTCATCCTGCTTACTGTACTTTAAGTGTTGATTTATTTTCAACAACTTGTGTTATGTTCAATATATGTCATGTTAGTACTTTATTTCTGTGATTACTTTGCATTTCTACATCCATCTCCACACTCGCAGGTTCTGACTGGCTTTTGAACTGTCGTTTTGGGAGAGATTTTTTTTTAATGGTATTTCTAGCCAAAAAAGAAAAATGAAATTAAAACTCATGAAAGAATATATTTTTCCACAGACTTGCACTTCAGGCCAATTTTAATACTTAGTGGATGAAATTGAATCTGTACATAACTTCAGTAAAATCCAAGAACTTACCTCAGGGATTAATTTAATACAGTAAAGGAGATTTTGGATAAAAATCTAAGCTTTTGTATGTTTGTCAAAATGAACCTAGTTTTGCCAGAACCAGACAGTAAAAAATAAAGTGCCTGGCTCCTACAAATGTTATTGACTTAAAAACCATTAGGTTCTTTATATTTGCCTTTTGGTTCCTGAACCATTGTGACATGTTTTTAATTAAACCTGAGGGCTGTGAAGTTCAATACTGCCAATTTTAATAATATTATACGTTTAAGAAAAAGACCAAGTTGATTTATAAATTACAGGTATTGAAACAACATGCTTATATAAATGTCTTAGATTCATACTTCAGCTGTGAGAAAAGCATTTATACAGTCTGTTGGTATATCTATACTGCTCCAGTTTGGGGCCAGGTAAAGTTGTACTGAGACATGCCTAGCTCACTCTAGGTGCATCTACAAGTGCACTTTACAGCTCAGTAGACTAATTTGCTTTGGTGTAAAGTGCCACAGTCTACACGTGCCATGCTATTAGACCTCAGCAAATTAATTTTTGCCACTATCAGATATCAAGGGATAAACCTCAGCAAGCTAAGTTTTGCCATTATCAGATATCACTATCAGGGGATAGTACTATCTTACCCTGGTGAAAACAACTGCGCCTAAATGTGCATGCAAATGCACATGTAAATGCTGACCCACGCATGTGGTAAGCCAGGGCAGCAGGGAGTCAGACTCCTGCCTGCTGCCTAGACACAGAGGTCCTCATGCTGAGGCACGCTCATGCCCCTGCCAGCCCCTTGCTACCTGATGATGCCTCCCAAAGCCTGGGGCTGACCCCCCGGGTCCCCTGCCAGGCTGGGTCTAGGACACCTTGGCTTAAATGACTGTAGTTCCAGACACAGCATCTGTATATGCTCCCTGGACAGCACCAGTTTGACTGTCTACATGAGTCATTAAGGCACTGAGATAAAAACTCTGGTGCAAACTGCACCAGAGTTTATCTCATTGCCTCAATGGCACATGTAGATGTACCCTTTGTATGGAGTCCCTCCCAAAGTGAATCCCTTCACTGCAGTATTTATTGGTGAATGCACAGCATCACAGAGAGGCTCAAAAAGGTAGGGGTATTTAGTCTGGAAAAGAGAAGAGTGATGGTAGCTTTGATAATAGTCTTCAGAATACTTGAAGGATGATTACAGAGAAGATAGAAATTAACTTTTCTCCAGGGCCATAGGGGACAGGATTAGGAACAGTAAACTCGAGCTTCAGTGGGATAAATTTAGATTGGAGTTTAGGAGGGACTTTCTGACATGAAGATGGTCATCAAGGAACAATTGTGGAATCTCCATCCTTGGCAATTTTCAAGAGCAGGTTAGACAGACACTTACCTGGGATGGTCTAGTCAAGGATGATCCTGACTTGAGCAGAGGGCTGGACTTTATGACCTCGTGAGGCCCCTTACAACCCTACTTTCCTATGTTTCTATGATCATGCTGTATTTCCAGTTAGTGGTAGTGATTGTGGAGCAAGTGTGGTATATCTCAGTATTGTATGTCTACTTGTGTTGTCTTGTGGGGCCAGGATAACTCTCAGGATCTCAAAATTGCACTGTTAGGCAGGAGGGTGTGACACAATTGCACATACACACACACACTACCAACAAAAAAAAACACACAAAAAACCAATTAGGCACATACACACACACACTACCAACTCAGGCACATGCACATCCAAGATTACCAGTCTGAGTACATGCACACCTATCACCAGTTCAAGAACATACACACTATACACACCAAAAATTACACAAAAATCTATTGTCAATACCCTCACACCCAATACACATACATGGATTACTAATTCATATACAATGCACACAATGATTGATATAATTCCTAGTTTACAAACACATCTACACATACACACAGGTGAGTTCCTGACTTGGGTGGTGTGTTTGGGGTGCTTGGGGTACCTAGGGTGCTTGGTGACTATGGGAGGGGGAATCAAGCGTCAAAGATTTCCAGAAGGAGGGAGATGAATGTGGGTTAAGATGAGAGAGGGAAAAATAAGAGAGGGACATTGCCAGGTGTGAAAGTTGCCGGGCTGGGATTAGAACCGGCATACTGGAGGGGAAGCTGGGGTTACTTAAAGTCAAGTGGCCCTGGGGTTACTCAAGGTCACTGGTGCCAGGGTGGAAGCAAGGGAAAAAGCCTGGTGGCCAGGAGGAGATGGCCAGGAAAGGGACAGCCAGGACAGTACGTTGGGAGATCGGGGTGGGGCTGAAAACTGAGAGACAGAAAGCTGGGAGATTGGGAGCAGATAAGTGGTGGCAAGTAGACAGCCAAGAAAGAGAGAGGCAGAAAGCTGGAAGATCGGGGGGCAGGGAGGGGCTGGAAACTGAAAGGCAGAAAGCTGGGATTTCAGGGGGCAAATAAGTAGTGGCAGGAAGGAAACAGCCAGGAAACAGAGAGGCAGAAAGCTGGGAGATAGCTGGGAAATCAAGGAGGAGGGTTGGTAGGTCAATAAGACAAAAACCCAACTCGGGGTTTCAAAATAACAGGTTTATTAAACAGACAACACACTACACAGCCCCACAAAGTTATTGCTTCCTACACATACACCCACACTAGCACTCACATACACCCGCACACAATGGTAGCAAGAGAGAAAAAGTCTTGGTGGAGGGACTAAAGTCAAGGTGTGTAGGGACAGAGTCCAGGTTATTTGCTTGGGGAAGGAAGGTGGGTGATAGCTACCTATCCTGGGCTGTGTGTTGATCCTTGATGGCCAGTCGTGGTCTTCTCCAGAAAGGTGTTGTGCAGAGGGGGGTTGCCGATAGGGCCTCTGGGTAGATACGTGATGTGGCAGAGTGCTGGTCTAGATGGAGAGTGTGTCCCACTGGGTCTGTCTTCACTACCCTTTTTTACAGAAGCAGACTTCCTATGACCCTAGTGGCAGGGGCATGCCCAGGCAAGGGTCAGCCCTGGTGTACTGAGCATGTGCACTCCAGGCAAAGACATTCAGTTCCAGGTGTCTGTGTTGCAATAGTGGGTTGGCTGATTTCTGTAGGGTCTTTGTCTTTCAAATGCTAGGTTCATGGTTCCTGGGTGAGTCAATGGAAGGCAATAGTCTGGTCATTGAGCTGATGGTCCAGTCATTGAGTTCATTCTTCAGTACAATGCTACCATTGTATCTCAAGCACCCTCATTCATCCCCATTCATTCAGCAACGAATTTACATGAGACTGGTTAGACACGAGTCATAGGTTACACCTGGGCAGAGGACACAAGATGGAGGCTTGACATACAAAATGGAAACTTGACATTGCTTATGCTAACTTACACATGTAGGCCTAAATCATATAGTATCAATAAAAAAAAAAAAAAACCCAGTAAAAATCAGTAAAACAGTAATCACACAGTAAAAATCAATATAAACATAATCATGATGCAATATAAAACAGTGGATCAAAGGAGTGAGAAGAAAAAAAAAACTTGCTACAAAAATGCTAAAACTTATCCTATGTCTTTACTTATTCATACTGATCTATAGGGAATAGAGAGGGAGAGAAAAAGTCAGAAATAGTTGGGGAAGGGAGGGAATGCATTTCAAAATTTAAAAAAAGAAAAACTGGGGGTTTGGCTACACTTAGAGTCATAATCGAGCAGTTAAGACATCCCTTTTGAGTGTCTTTTTAAATCTAGGCAGAGCTTCTTCATTAAGGTGTGACCCATGGTTTCTTGTATTTTAAGTATGAACCTCTGGGTGAAACACCTTTACTTGTCTCTTACCCTTCCAGAGAGCTGTGTATTCTTAATAATGGAATTACATTCACTGTAGAGGGGTATATGGTATGAAACAATAAAGATGATGAGAAGGAACTGAGGCAATATAGGCAGCCTTTTCATAACAGAGAATAATTTATTAGAACACTATAATACAACATGCAGAGTTCTTATATTAGTATGGCATGTCAAACCTTAACTTAAAGCCATTTGCCCTGCTAGCTAAAGAGTCTTAGGGTGCATCCACATGAGTGCACATATGCCTCTTGCCCCACCTCAAACCCCTTTGAAGTGGGCAACAGGCACGTGCAGGAACAAAAAAATGTTCCCCGTGCTGCAAGTTTGCAGCACAGGGAGAAAATTAGACCCCTGGATATCCAGGGCTTCAAAAAAATCAATGTTTAAAAAAGCAGAGCAGGCAATTGGAGGATGGGTCCTCCATGGAGATGCTTTGCCTGGCCCTCACTCTGGTGCTGAAACACGTGGCGGGTGAGGCCACGTGTTTCAGCACCAGAGCTCTGGTGCTGGTGAGTAAGAGGTTGGGAGGGCTGGAGGAGGGGGGGAGGGGACCATGGGGGGACCCCTTCCCGACCCCCACCAACCTCCCTGACCCCTGCCGGGGCTGGCCCCTCTCCCAGCCAACCCCCA
>NW_005842169.1:2049038-2053901 GCF_000455745.1 Alligator sinensis | reverse complement strand
TGGAGCTGCTGTCTGGCTGACTGGGGCCCTGTCCGCACAGTACAGGGCAGGGTGACAGCCCCAGCCTGAACCCTCCTGCCCCTCTGCTGTCCTGTGCTACCTGGGGGACTCTGCCAGGAGGCCCCAGAGCACCCCCACCCCTGCTTCTGAGGTAAGCAGAGGCTTTTTGCCCCATTTTTTTTTAAGTGATGGTGCCTGGGGTTGTATGGGGTAGCCATGGAGGCCTGGGGGTGCAAGTTGCGGGGGAAGGGGCAGCAATTGAGGAGCTGGGGTGGGGCATGTGTGTCTTGCAAGGGGGGTGGTAGCCCCTGTGGGGGCCAACCCACATACCCATTGTGTGGGGGTTGAAACCCCCCATTGGAGGGCTGTACCCCTTGTGAGAGGGCTGAATCCCCTGTTGGGGGGGGTGAACCCCTTGTGTGGGGGCCATCGCCTTGTAGGAGTGCAGCAAAACATGTATTCATGAATTCATGAAACATCTATTTAGAGTTCACTTCATTATTATGATAAGAGACTTGCTTTAACATTGCAAGATATATCAATAAAACATTGTCAAACTGATCAGTGTCTCTGTCTTGCTTTTTGTCTTTATAGCAGTCTTTTGTTTTACTTGTGAAGGAACATGGATTTAGGTGTATTTTACAGAGTGACTTTGGGATTTTTTTTATCAGGGATTTTTCAGTTTTCCAATAGGGAACACCAGAATTTATGCTAGGGAGGCTAGTGGCAGGACCCTACTTGCTCAGAGCTGGCACCTTGGACCCAGCTGGCTGTGACTGACCTCCTGGCCAAATGGGGCCAGGAGGACATACTTTGACAGTTCAAAGCAGGCCACCACACCCGGAACATCTTCCAGGTGATAGCTACCCAGATGACTGGGCAGGGGCACGTGGCAGTAGTGCCGCACAAAGGCCAACCCTGCAACTGCAGTCCACTGGCAGCAGGCCCAGAGTGGCAGATGCCTCTACTGGCTCTGCAGTTCCCATCTGAGTCTCACAGGTGCACATCAGGTCCCAGCCAGGCAACAGCCCCCACTGCCAGACTGCTGCAGTGGGTAGAGGGTGCAGGGAACTCTCAGGGATGCTTTAGAAGTCCAGCTGGCACCAGAGGTAGTGTCCACAGGTACCAGTTGGCTGGGCCCCAGAAGCTCCTGAGAGCTAGTAGCCCTGAGTTACTTGCCAGGGTGACTTTTTATACTGCTGGGTGCAGGACAGGGAAGCTTTTTATACTGCTGGGGACAGCACAGGTTCTGACCCCAGGCTCTAGCTCCCCCTGGCTGAAGATCCGGGAGAAGCCAGGCAGGGTTACCTCAAGTGGCACAATTTGCTCCCCAACAAAGTGCATGTCCGAGCACATGCAATGGAGCAACAAACCCTGGCTCAAATCTGCACCACTTCTATTTGAGCTGCTGCAAGCGCATGTGCTTGCATGTGTCAACGCACTTTAGGGTTCATTTCCTCCAGATTCCTAAACTTGAGGGCAAAGGAATATATCATGTAGTAGCTTTAAAAACAGTTCCATCCCTTTAAACATTGCTCTCAATCAAGTTGTCTATGCTGGAAAATTCTGGCCTCCTATTTTGTAGATGTCAATGTTCAAATAATCCCACTAGCCATGTAAAGAAGATTCAGTTAAGCCTAGGTTTTGGGATTCATGATTTCTCAAGTGCTGTTTATACCCCTGTAGCCAGATGGGATAAGGTTGATGAGTTAGGAGATGGTATTCCAGTTAGGAGAGACTAAGGCAGATATTAGGAATAAAGGTGACTATTTCTTTGCCAGCTATATATTTATCCTGCTTGTCATCTGGGGTACAATCCAGATTGCCCAGCAATGTCAATTCCTTTGGGATTATCCCCTCCTAGTAGTAGAATAACTCAACAGCTGTCATAGCCAGGATTGTCAGTTGTCCATAAATTTATGGACCACTCCATAAATAAAAATGAACCCTAAAAACACATGTCCATAAAAAAATCTATAAAACATTTTTTCTTCCATAAAAAACAGAGGCACTACATTTTAAGCCCTGTCCAAGATGGGGGGAAAGGTGCTGCAGTGTTGAATGACAGGTGAGGCACAGCAGTGCTACCTGCTGTCTGAGTAGAAGCACAGCACCCAGCATGCAGAGCTCCTGTCAGGGCTTTGTACTCATTGAATCCTGCTAGCCCCTCTCCCCCCTTTCTAGAAATGTGCTGCTGCTGGGTCCTTGCATCCATCTCCTGCCTCTTACAGCTTTTGCATCAAAGGTTCAGGCATGGAGGCAGTGCTGCCAGAGTGGAGCTGCAGGCTGGGAAGGGGAGAGACAGTAGGTGGGGATAATGGCCAAGGACAGGCGGAACCCTTGGCAGGAGTTAGACTTGAAGGGCAGCATGGTGCAGATAGCAGTCAGGGGTATCAAAGTATTGGATGAGTGCGGGACCCCTGGCTTAGGGGTAGTAGGGTGTAAAACCACTGCTGCAGTTGCACAGGGACACGAACCTAAGAAACCTTTATGGGGAAAAAAAAAAGTTTAAAAAAAGTTTCTCTGTCAGTAAGAAGTGTTCAGATTGTAAGTAAAAAATAATTTCTTGGGTTGACAACCCTGGCCATGGCTAATTGTAGTCTATCAGCTGTAGATTGGCTCCACTATGACTCTAATTCTAACTGCAAAATTTCAGCCCTTAAAGCACTCTCCTTCACACAGGCCATTTACTGCTTGTCTTCACTAGAAAATTAGGTACTGATTGAACAACATAATAAAACTACTTTGCAGACAGGTTTTAGCCAATGAGCTACTACTTTAACTGTATTCTGGCTCACTGTGTTAATGTTATTGTCAGCACAAGAAAACAGGCCATATAACCATCATAATTGTGCAGGGCTGCACTTCTACCTGCTGTTCTCTGGGGAGGGAACAGAGCCCCAACAGTGTCTGTGAGAGTCTGAGATTGGGGAATGGGGGAGAGAAAGAGGCATAGACTGGGGAGAAAGAAGCAGAGACTGAGGAGAATGGGAGGAAGAGGCAGAGGCTATAGGGAGCTGGGAGTGGGAGGTGGCACATGGCAGGGGGGGCAGGAAGGCTGCAGGGGGAAGAAGTGAGGGGGGGAAGAGGGCAAGGTGGCCATCTGACTACTCCACCCATCCACCTGACCCTCCCTCTGCCCCTGCTTTCCCTGCCGTAGCAGTTAAAGGGGTTGGGAATGAATTCAAGACAGCCCTCTGACATTTAGGGTGCATCCAGACATGTGTGGACATTTGGTTCCCTGGGGGCAAGTAGCAGTGGTACAACTTGAGCTGCCGCTTCTTGTCCCCAGGGAATGCCTGTGCCATGCATGCTTTGGCACATGGCAAGTTGCCCCAGGTTGGGTAGGGAAGGCTGGGGACAGCACTGTGTTGGCCCCAGCAGCCTTACCTGGGGTCCTGGGGCTGCAGTCATGGCAGTTCTGCCACATGAAGCCTGGCTGGCAGTGGAGCATGACTCTGGGTGGGCAAGCTCTGCTTTTCAGCAGTATGTGCTGGCTGAGCGTGCGTTGCTCTGTTTCCAATCCCATTCCCCCTCCCCCCCCCCGTGTTTTTTTGTTCTGTTTTGTTTTTGTTTTTACCCCTGGATGTCCAGGGGTAAAAAAAACAAACAACACAGACCCCCCCCCCCCCCTCGGTGCAACACACACTTGGGCAGTATGCCCTTCCAACATGAAGAACATCAGACTGTGCCATATGTGGCACTGCAAACATGTTTGCAGCGCCACGTGCCACATGGCTCTGCTCATCTGGATGCACCCTTCGATTCTAAACGTAGAATATTATAACAAATGTATACATTTTTCAGGTGTCTAATCTAATTGCTGAGGGGTCATCTTAAATTCACGTTGTCTTAGATTTGAGTAAATATGGTGATAAGATCTTATAGTCTTTAATTAACATATTATGAAATATTTTTTGTGTGTGATGTCTGAATAAAAAGGTTCAAATAGACCCACTTCTCCTATTAAAAGCAAAAACTGAAATATAAAATGATTCCATGTCAAAAAAATATTTTACTTGACCCGAAACAGGAAGATTTATTTTGAAGCACTTTTAATAAAAGCCTAGCAACAAGTGCCAAAATCTTAAAACCAAATAAGAATTTATCCACTCCAAAACTGCATTTTAAGTGAATAGATTATTCCCCTTCCTCCATCAAAATAAATAAATACATAAATAAATGTCCCAGCTCTTTTTTTTCCTAAAATCAGAATCAAGCCACATGTGTTGACATTTAGTGGCTGCTTTTGGAAGACAGTTGGCAAAGTTGGGGAGACCTGTGTGATATCATTGGGTTTCTTTTCAAGATATAGATGTTTGGACTTAGGCATGTGTAATTTTCTTTTGGCTATGTGGAGAATTTGTAAATTACCACCTGGCAATTTACAAACTCTGGGTCTGCTTCTTGTGACTTCAGTGCAATTTTGTTAAAAATACTGGAGTTGCTTCTAATTTTATTCCACCATGATTGAATAAGAAGTCCATTTTTTGTTGTAGACCATTGGTTCTCAACCATCATGCTGGTGGACCCCTCAAGGGTGCCATCATCAAGACACCACGACAGCAGTCGTAGAAGTCTGGTAAAACTGCCTTGCATTCAGGGATGTTGTACACATATGTTCCTCTTGCATTAGGGGAAGTTGGCTCAAGATGCAGCCCTTCTAGGTCTGGCTCCTCACCTATATTTCCCCCAGAAATGGAGGCATGCAGGACAGCTCCACCTGCCCCATGCACCTCTGTTTCTGGGAGACACTGTGCACTGTGGAAGGGCTGGACCATAACCTTGCTCTCCTGCTTGCTTTAGTGTTATCAGGAGGGACCTATTGAACTCAAGGGGGAAATGTGTACCCAGCAGCCATTT
>NW_005842169.1:2046398-2049007 GCF_000455745.1 Alligator sinensis | reverse complement strand
TTTCTGTGGGGTGTGGTGTCCCCCCCCCCCCCCCCCCCCGATTGGTTAAGGGGCTCTGGTGGCCCCGCCCCTTGCCACTGATTGGTGGATATTCTGGACAGCCCCCAGCCAATCAGTGGTGACGGGCAGTGGTAGAAACCATCTTGAGCTGCCCATTGTGCTAGCAGCCCCATCTCTTCCCTACCTCTCTGGTGGGCTGTGCAATCAGGCTGCAGCATGATGAGGAATGGTGGCTTGCTCTGGGAAGCCAGAATTTTTTTTTCAGTAAGTTTTCTTCCCCCCCCCCCTCCCCCCCGATTTTTCAGCTTTCATGGTCATTCCCAACTTCTGAGGGCAATGCCAGATTTTGTGAAAACCACAAAATCACAATTTTGGTAGGTCCTTAGCTATCAGAGAGACCTAGCCCTAATGCAAGAGGAGTGTGTGTGCATGCCACAGCCCATGCCTGGCTGGCTATACAGCAGGTGCATGGGGCAGTTTTACTTGGAGACAGCAACACCCAGCTAAGAACCACTAAGGTAAGTTAAGCACAGCAGTGGTTTTCAATCAGGGATGCCACCACAATCAGAAAAGCTGTGGAGGGTGCCTTGACTCTGAAAGAGTTGAGTACCATTGTTGTAAATGTTTAGCCCTATTTAGACTAGAATGGTTCTGGAAAACTTTCAATATTCAATACTCTTATCTGCACTAAATGATTAAGATAAAGGGGACTTGCCTATTGGTAGTAAATTGCAGCTGAATTCCTCAGGAGTATGAGTATTTTCATACCTTACTGATGTCTAAGTTAGTTTAAAGTACCTAGCATATTCAAACAGATGCTTGAAAACCCTGTAGGATTAAGCACTATGGTTCTAATGATTACATTAGGCCTTGATTCAAAACCTACATGACTAGTCACATAAAGTTTACACTTTCAGAAATATCCTCCAATTAGATCAATTTTCCCGTATTTCTTGTTATTTCTTTGTTTTATGAAATGACACCGGTTTATTAAAAAAATGGTGCAAGACTGCTATATTTATGAATTTTAAAAATGCATATTTGTGTTGAATTAAAACTATGCGCAAAATGAAATAAATAGAAATCCAATTAATTTCCAAGACAGCTATAATATACTCTGGTTTTCCTATCAGTTTAAGGATGTCTTCTGCAAATATTAGAGTTTTTAAAGATTATATATAAATATATACTGATGAATTAAACATTTATTTAAATAACAATTATTTATTTAGAGTTTATAGAGGACCAGAAGTTAAATGTACTAATGGTTTTCCAGTCAATGAACACAAGCATAGAAAATATGAGTAAAGAATAGCTTGACCTTTTCTTAGTTTCTTTCATTTTCAATTGCTTTTCCCCACCAATATCTCACAGAACTCTTTCCTCCAAAACAAATGTTATATTTTTTATATTGCTTTGTGATCTCACTTATCCCACAATATCAACAGGGTAATGAATATGCTTGAAAGTATACCTGTAATGTTTAAATTAACAGGGCTATATGTTAAAGCTTTGAGCATCTCCAGCAAAATAGTGAGGACTCTGAACTCCCAATAAAGGACAGAGCTGTAACAACACACTGGTAAGAATGCAATGAATATGTAAGTAGCTATCCAGCCTGTTAGAGCAGTCGGATCTGAATGCTTATTAATACAGCCATAAACACTTCCATAAATGTATTATTATGGTGGTGCTACACAACGGACACAAAAATATAATTGACTGTGGCAACATGAAGATGCCTCAGTTCTTTTTGCCAGGGTTCTTTTCACAGAACATAGCTATTAGCAAGTCAATAAAAGCTACAGTGATGAGGATATGAAGAACTTATTTGGGTGATCTATATAGCCCCATACTTGCAAACACCAACTCTACTCTCTGGAATAATTGATTCTTTTAAATCAACAAGAAAAGACAGCTTATAACCAAAGGGCTCATTATAACATGGAGACAACCCTCTAGCTAAATCTGTGTTTTGTGTAATGGAAAGAAAGTATGAGTCATGCTCTCCTGTAATTCTATACCAGTCCTTGAGTTGCACATTGAAATTAAAAACCTAATAATAAAAAAAAAAAAAAAAAAAACTTTGATGTGTTGGTACCCAATATAAACTGTTCCATATTAGCAACATGGGCTTTTTTTTTTTTTTTTACATTTCAATACACTTTCAAAATCAATAGCTATCAGTTGCCTCAGTGGAAGTGGTATTAAATTGTATCTGTTTCCTTTCTTTTACATGCTATAACAGAACCCTTTCTATTCTGACAAAATTCTGTGTTGTTGTCTTATTGTTAACAAAATGCAGTCCACAAAACCTTTTTACTGTGGAAAAATAATACAATCTGTAATGAGTAAGGGCCTTGTAACAGTAATTTTGGTGTTGCTCCTGGAGTTCTTAACACCTGGATTGTCCTCATATTAACACCTGAAACTAGTTTTAAGCACTTGTTAGGAGGCTCAAAGTTATGCCACTGCAGGGCAGGATTATCTCTGAACCATGTTACCCAGCTCATTTACACTAAGTTGTGGCCACTCTAGGCTATATCATAGTGTAAATACCCCACATGCCTTCCCCTATGCCCTAGTGACCTGGGACTCGGTCCCCCCTC
>NW_005842169.1:2034934-2046365 GCF_000455745.1 Alligator sinensis | reverse complement strand
TCCCTCCCCTCTGCAACCCTGCTTGCTTGTGACTGTCTGCACTGTCTGTCCTATAGGAACATGCAAGGAAGGGTTAACTTCCTTGCCTATCTGCAGCCCCTACTGCTGTTGCTCTCAGGGCTGGGCTCAGTCTGGGGAAGAGGAGCAGTCCAGCAGTGGGGGGGGGGAGGGGCAGGGGGTGGGAACCAGGAGAGCTCTGGTGGCATAGGGGAAACCAGAATGGGATTTTTACCTTTCAGTCCTTCAGGACCCTGCTGGTCTGAACATGTTTCTAGTCCAAACTTGAGCTAGCACTTACACCGATTAATGTTTAAGTTGCTCAGTTTAACATGTAGCAAGGCCCTAAAATTCATCATTATGCAGAGGAGGAGGGCTAACACATTCTGAGGATTTATGTGAAATATAAGCACTGCATAATATTTATTCTGTCTCTGGATAAAGGTGAATATATCATAGGTTACCTGCCACATAGTGCCAAAGACACATAAATATGTGCAAATTATACTCCCTTGCATCCTTCCATTTTTTCCTCCTGGAGTACCTTGGAGAAACCATTGACACCGTCAGCATCCACTCATAGGTTCCTTGGGCTCATTCATGTTTCCTCTGCCCAGTTAAAGGGAAAAGTCAGGGCATTCCTTTGGGGGTACTATTGCTGTCTGTAGTGGAGGGGTGGGGATTGCTAGAGAATTTTCATGTGGCTATTGTAGGAGTAGCACAAGGTAGGACTGATGTAGCCTATGCTAAGTGTGAACTATCTTTAGGGTCCTCTAACCAGGAAATGCTTGAGCCAACTTCCCTCTGATAATTGTATAGGGGACATAGTGATATTACAGCACCAGCACCAGGATGCATTCCTCTGCTTGAGCTCAGGAGAGTGATTGAATCTGATAGACCAATGATGGCCAGCCTTTTTTGGTAACTGTGCCAAAAGGCAAGTCCCTTGTGGAATAGTGATGCTGATAATCAGTTACCACTAGGTATATACCAGTATTTGCCACATCTGATTTAGTGTTAAGTAGCTTACTTTAAGCTGCCTAAATCTAACCCAAAAGAGGTGTACTCAGGTGTTCATCACTGCCAGGTTAGGTCGATCTAAATGTAATACTTGTCACCACTGAGATGTGGCAAAACTGAATTCAGTGGCACAAAGCTCTGCAACTCCCATTGCTGAGGCTTCCAAACCCCCAAACCCACTCCAAATCTGACTCTCTTCCCCTCTCCAACTGCTGTTCCAATCTTCTTTGCTGTCTGAGTGCTACCCTAGATCTTGTCCCTTTTAACTCAACACCTGGTGCACATGTGCCAAATGCACCTCCTTCCTCTGCCAGTTGTGGCATACATGCTACAAGTTGGCCAATACTTTGGTAAACTATACATTGGGAATCAAGGGATAGGGGCTTCCTTAAAATTTCTCTGTGGAGTAGGGCACTACTTCAATCCTCAATATAGTTAATTCAAACAAGGAATTAATTTATAGATACCTCAGATACCTTTTCTGTGAAAATCAGTTTTTAACAATATTAAGACAATGGTCTAGCCAATCATTCAAACATTAACCCAGGACTATGCAATACTATATAAAAAGCTTGCAAATCAGGAGGGGTAGGGGGACTGAGTCTGATCTTTCAGTTCTTTCACATAGACCATTACATTCAGGACCAGACCCCTGAAGTGGAGTTTTACTATGCATGACTGCCAGCATTCTAGTATTCTTAAATCATTACTATATTCCTCTGTGCCTTCTACATGGTACTGCAGTCTGTTTCAGTTCCCTAGGGTTCATTCAGTTCCTGAAAACAACAATATTCAGGACACACATGGTATCAAGAGCCTAGACTGGAGTCCCTCCATCTACTGCTTTGTTCAATTTTCCTTCTTATTCAGTATTTCAGTCATAGCAGGAGACCTATGGCTTGCAGGCATTAACTTCTGTGGGGTTTTTTTGTTGGTGGTACATGTTGATTTTGGTATTTATGCTGCCCAAATAAATAAAGCAACCCAAAACACGTTTTTCCTCCACTTCGGAAGGAAAGTGAAAAATGTTATCTTGCCTAAACAAGGCCAATATTAAAGAACAGAGATTGACAGTTATTTTATAGTGACAATATGTTTTCATGGAGCAGGAACTCAAATGGATTCATTCTGAGTTTTGTTTCAAGTAGAGATGCATTAGACTATCTGAAAAATCTCACAAAAAGAAGGGGAAAGTGCAGTATCTATAAACCATCAAGCAATTTAGTGGATGCTCTGTTCTGTCCTCTGCAGTAAATTTCTATTGGTCGCAGCTGGATAGAGAGTGCCTCATTATTTTAAATGAGAAACATTCAAAGAACAATCATTTTTGAAATGTAAACAAGTAAAAAAATATATGTATGTATTATACAACTTGGGGATTGTAAATCCTTTTTCTGCTGGCCATACAATACAGGGGAAAATGCTGGCCCGATCAATAAAAAATAAAAATAAATTTTAAAAACCCACTTTGTCCTGCTCATTAGTAAGATACCTCAAGACTAACCTGCAAACTGGGACATCAGAAATATTATATTTTCATTACTTTTAGGGTATTCTAAAATTAATCGCTCACTGAATTTTCATCTGCTTAATGAGATGTCTTTCAAACTGATAAACTCAGTATGTTGCTATTGGATAGCTCATGGGAATAGGATGCAGAATTTTTTTTTTGCCTCTGTGTTACAGTGCAAACCCAGTTTATTTAGTAGTTAAAGTGGTTTTCATTATCACAGGAGAAGCCTGCAGTACCAATTTGAAAAGTCTGAAGTATGGTATTTGGATCAGTGCCTTGAGACCACTGTTTAACCAGACGAGTGGTTTTGGATGATATAGAATGGGGGAGCAGATACAAACCACATCAATAACAAGGAGTATAACACTGGGCATGCATTCACCTGCAAATCTACCAATGTCAAATATGCCATCACCTAATTACAATGTCCATCTGCTGTCTACATCAGGCAGACAGAGCCATCTCTATGGGTAACAACGAATGAACAGTGATCTGACATCAGCTGGACAGGCACAAAGTCCTGTGGCAGAACACTTTAACCTCCCAGGATAGTCCAGCACTGACATCTATTGCTGTTTTCAGGCAGCAAATATTTTTAAAATAGCTTGAACAGGAAATTGCAGAACAAGAAATCATCCACAAAATGGATTGTGGTAATTGTGCTTTAAACAGGGACTATGAATTCTTATCCCATTTACAATTCCTTTGTTCCTATGGGCTCTTTGCTTGTATGCCTTTCCCAGCACTGTCTTTCACCCACCCCCTTCCTCTCCTTCCTTCTTTTCTACCTTTTATATCCAAATCACTTGCTCCACTTTGGACACAGCTCTGTGCTGTCCTTTTATTCATCTGATAAAATGAGCTTGAGTTCACAAATGCTTATGCTGTATATCTCTCTTATTTAGGTAGTTTATAAGATTAAATCTACCCTGCCTTCTGCCTGACTTCAGATTAACATAATGAGCTACCTCTCTTGAATGAGATTTTGAAGTCATTGCTCAAGTCTGTCTATTTCAGTCAATACTAAGGAAGGGGCATCAATAGGCATTTGGCCTGAAAAAAGAGACTAATTTTGCCAGCTGTTGAACACTTGGTGCACCTATTGACTCAGAACAAAATTGGGTATGCTCACCACTTCTGAAAATTGAAGGACTAAGACAAAGGAACAAATCCCTGTTCCCTTACTCCAAAGTTGATTATCCATTTTGTATTAAGGTCAGAGGTCAGACCCCGGGACATGCTCCCTTCCAGAGCAATAAAAATCTTACTTAGTCACAGGTACCCTTCTGACCCCACATATCTTTCTCTCTTGGTTACCCAGTAGGTAACTTTCAACAGGGAAGATAAAAGTTGCTCTTAGGCCTGTCATGTTGTGGGTTAAGTTCACTAAGTCAGGAGCGACTTTAATGAAGATGTTTCTTAATTCAAGCCAGCAGCACCCAGATAGCCAGGAGACTCTTCTTCAGCTCTCTCTCTCAAACTCCACCCAAATCTTAAAGATATACAGTCCTCATAGGCCTTCCTAGCCCTGGGCTTGATGGTTAGGATTACAGCAGAGCAAACTCAGAAGGAAAAGTCCAGTTGCCCAATTGGGAGTAGGATCGAAAACTTGTGTAAATGGTTCTAAGGATTACATACTTGGCTACTTTTAGATCAGTAAGTATCACATAGAAGCTTAGAGCTAAAACTGGATCTGGATCCTAATATCTTCAGGTAAAATGTGAAGGGTAATGTGCTTTAAACACTACAAATAAGTCTAACTGCATTAGACACAGTATCTCGAAGTAATGGTCTGCACTAGAGAATTTATTGTTCATATTTAGATAACTAGAGAGAGTGAAATAGGTTGACTTCAAGAAGATTTCTGAGAAAGTAACTAAATCAAACTTTATTTGAGAGTAAGAAGGCAGAGTAGATTTACACCATATAGACTAACTAAAATGTGTGTGGAGGGAGAGAGTGTGTGTGTGTGTGTGTGTGTGTAGAGCATATGTTTTCATGGACTGGATCTCACTTCATTGGATAATGTAAAGGATATGAATAATGCAGTGTATAAGAAGGAGAAATTAATTTGAACACAAAATACAAGGATGGGGAAAGAGAGGGGGTGGGTGGGGGATGGGGCCAGTGCTGGAAAAACAAACAAACGAGCAACCCCTAGGAACAAAGGAGTCACAAAAGCTAATCCAGGTAATAGGATAAGAATCCATAGTTCCTATTTAAATGATACTTAATAGGGCTGTGCGGAGCTTCGGGTGCTGATTTGGTTTGGAGGAGATTCAGCCTGATTCAGTGGCCGAATCTCCAAATCTGAATTGAATCAGGGGACCATTTAAAGTGTCCAAATCGATTTGAAGCTCTCCAAATTGATTAGGAAAAGATTCAGAGAGCTTTGGAGATTTGGGCAGTCCCTGCTGGCTGCAGCAGGGAGCTGGTAAGTCGGGGGCAGGGGAGGGGGGCTGGAAGAAGAGGGAGGGGCCATAGGAGGATCCGTGCCAGGCCCCATCCCCTGCCTGCTCCCCCAGGTCCCCTGAGTGCCCCCGGTCTTTGCCCACTGTCCCAACCAAACCCAGGGCTGCCCCACCTACCCCAGTTCCCGGTTGTTTTTTTATAAAAACCCATCTCACCTGGTGCTGCCAGGCAGGGGGGACAATCCCCACTTCCCCCCACTGCTCCACGCTGTATGGGAACCTCTGCCATGATCCCCTGGCTCCTGCCCACATTCCCAGATCCCCAATTTCTGCCTCACCTGCCCCAGCTCGACCCTTTGAAAAAAAACAAACCCAGACTCACCGGCTGCTGCAGTAGCCTCGGGGCTTCTGGGGGCTCATAGCAGAGTGCCCCATACAGTGGGGGACAGAGGGAATTTCCCCCCACTGGGCAGGAGCCAGGGAGTGTGGGCTTTTAAAATTTTTTTTTAAAGGGCCAGGAGCTGGAGCAGGTGTGGAAGCGTGGGGTGGGGGGAGGGGTTGGGAAAGTGGGCAGGGTTCTGGGGGTTTTGTGGGAATTGCCCTCCTGCTGGGCAGCAGCCAGTTAGTTGGGGCTATTTTTTTGTTTTGAAGTGCTAGGGCAGGTGGGCAGCCATTGAGAGCAGGCAGGGGATGGGGCCTGTGTGATTCGGAGATGCAGCTGATTCAGCAGCCTCTGAATCAGATTCGGCTGAATCAGTTTGGGACAGTGACTTGAATCACTGAATCGAATCACTGTCCCCTGAATCAGTGGAATCTAAGTCCAAAGCAAATACTAGCCACTTCACACAAGCCTAATACTTAACACAGTCCAGTCTGTGATGATTTCTTGTTTCTCAGTTTCCCATTCAAATTTGTTTCTGAAGGTTTGCTGCCTGAAAACAGCCAGTCTCAGTAATGGAGTGTCCTGGGTGGTTGAAGTGTTTTGCCAGATTGGTGTTCACTAATTCTGTCATGTAGGGATTGTGCCCATCTGTTCAATGTAGACAGCAGAAGGAGGCTATAGGGCAGGGGCATGCAATTATTTTGGGTGGAGGGCTGCTTAGCCACTTTTGGCAAGCTGTTGAGGGCTGCATGGGTAGCCCTGACCCCTGGTCACCATCTTGGAACCAATGTCTCAGGGCCAGCACTGGTGGGGCCCAGAGTGGTGTGCAGGCTTGCAGGGGTCTGTGGAGCCAGGCTGGGCTGTACCAGCAGAGAGAGGAGGGAACTGGTCCAGTTCCATAGAGCCCCTGCCAGCTGGGAACCAGTGCTCCTGCCACTCTGCTCTGGGCCCTGCCAGCACCAACCCTGGGATACTGGTGTAGGCCCCATGCACCCGTTCACTCCCAGTGCTCCCCCAACCCCATAGTACAGACTGGGGTCAGCATGAAGCCCCAACGCCTTGCTCCCCAGCAGGGAACAAGCTGGGGCTAAGCATGGGGAAAAGTGACCTCTCTCCCACCACGTAGCCGGTGCTCCCTGCTGCAGTCGATTGCAGCCTACGCAGGGCTGTCCTGACATAGGCTGTGAGCAGCTGCAGCATGGGGCACCGGCCATGGGGTGGGGGAGAGGCCACTTTTCCCTGTGCCCAGTACCAGCTTGTAACCTGCCCCAGCAGCCAGCCTGGATCACATGCCAGCTCCGGGCTTACCTGTTGGGGCTGCTCCATGGCGGGACCAGCTGCAGTGCCCCCCCCCACCTTCTTGCCATTCTGGAAAGTGTTTGCCACTGCTGCCTCTGGGCTGCCCAGCGCACGAGGTCCGGGTGGGCAGCAGCAGCAGCAAACAATGCCTGACAGCATGCAGGGGGGCCACAGATGCTGCTTCTGTGAGTAGCCTTGACAGGTGAGCCTGGAGCTGGCGTGGGGCCCAGACTGGTAGTGGGGGTGGGTTACAAGCTGGTGCTGAGCATGGGAAAAGCAGGCCCTTGCCCGCCCCATGGCCGGTGCCCCATGCTACAACCACTCACAGCCCACATGGGGCTGCCTGTGCCTGCTCAGGGCAGCCCCGCGTGGGCTGTGAGTGACTGTAGCAGGGAGTGCTGACCATGGGGTGGGGGACGGGCCACTTTCCCCAGGTACCTTCCCTGCTTGGGGTCCTCCCCCGCCCTCCCCCCCTTACCTGAGATTCTGGTGTGGTGCAGCCAAATGGTCCCTGCTGGGGCTTCTGGCTGGGAAAGCAGGGCCGGGTGGGCCCTGCTGTTGTGGGAGACTGCCAGGTTTCCCTTGGGTCTTACTGCCCCAGGTTCCTGTCATTTTGGACAGGAACCAAAGACAGATAAATATTAATTCTCTAATTTTTTTAGGGGCCCCACAAGCTGGATAGAATGGCCTTGCAGGCTGTATTTTGCAGACCCTAGCCCTAGGGTGCCAGGGCACAAGAATGGTGGACAATGAGTGCATCTGTATAGCCAAAAACACACTGAATGGATCCAGGCAATGCCATGATGACACGCAAAACCTGCCAAGAATATCTCCAGTATGGACATATCTTCACAATACAATACATATCTCATGGAAAATACATGGAGACACTAAGCAACAATTGTGCACCAGAATGAGAGCACACTGAAAAACTATCAAAGACAAGAACAGAATACCACCTGTCTCCAATCTCTCAGGCCTGCTCCTAAAGGGAATTTACAAACACTTTTCACAGATGAGCCCATGAACTTCACTTAATCAACCTCCTAGGTACAGAAACTCATGGACTTAAAATAGACATTGGATTTATGACACACTACAACTGGCCAGACATCTGACTCCCAAGGTCCCTCTCCACTTTTACCTCCCAAGTTACCCCTCCGCTTTTCCTTGTTCTGCTACACCCCCCTTCCCCCCCCACCCCAGCCTGTCCCTCACTCCCTAATGCCTCCATTTCCATTTTGACTGCCTGGCTTACATGCCTGAATTGCATGCACCCTCTGGCTTTACTATTCCTTCCATCCAGGAACAGCATACACACCAGCTGGAGGTGCTTCCTCAGCCTGACAAAGGTTTTTTCAACCAGAAAACTGGCATCCCAGGCAGCTAAACTGATCTCACTCGGAGCCTCACAACTCCACTGCAACCAGCAATCCTCAGGCCTCTCTAAGACATGATGGGTCTGGGCTTTTCCCAGCCGGGACTGTGTGCATGGATGTGATGACTGGAAGTTATGGCACCTTCAACCCACCTTTCACCATGGAAATCCTCAGTCCTGGCATTTCCTGGGGCTGCTATGCTACCGGCAGTCCCACCAGGCCTCTCAACCCTGGCAGGGTACAGTTTTAGTGGTCATGTCCAGGACCTGGGGTCTCCTCCTTCCCCATAGCCCCAGCCCATACCTCCAAGTTCATCCTAGCATGGGAGCTCAGCAGGGACATTTTCTTCCCTTGCTGGCTGGTGATGCAGTGAGTGCCCACTCCAGCTTTGAGAGCAGGGCATTAAATGGTTTTAAAAAAATGAAAAAAAGGAAATAGGTACGGATGGAGTGAGGAGGGTGACATTCACTCTGTCTGCACCTGGAGCTTGGGAAGCCCCAGCAGTGGGAGGTTCACCTTGAGGAACACCAGCTGCTCCACCAAACAAGGATCCAAGGAGGTGTGGTGGGGTGTCACTACATCACCAGTATTGCTGAACACCCTCTCACTTACAACACTAGTCAATGGACAGGACAGGTGTTCCCAGGCAACCGTGGCCAGATCTGGTCGCATGTGGCTGTGGCTTACCGAGTAGGCCAAGGGGTTGCACAGCAGTGGCTCCACATTCTCGGTGAGATAGACAGCCACCAAGCCCTGAGCGCTAACTGCCTGATGGTGGGGTTTGGTGCCTCTGGACCCCACCATGGAAGTCATGTGCTTGGCCCATATTGACAGCACCTGTGGTGGAGAAGGGGACTGGCTGGTGAATGGCATGCTAGCATGGGACAGTGGATCACCCTCTTCCACGTCCCCCCACCACTGCCATTCTGCCTCCCTGAGTCTTCACCAGCACCTCTGTCTGCTGATTCTGGCTTTGGCTGCTGCATACACTGCCCTTCACCCTTGGATCACACATGGCAGCCAGCATGTGGACCATACTGGACCGCAAGGGATCAAGCCATTTCCTGATGCCCTCCTTCAGCTGCCTCACCAGTACCTGCACATCTGGTGACAGCAGCTTGCCTCAGCCAGGAACATTGTTCCTCTGGAAGCTCTCCATTTGGCTCTGAAGTTCCCACACTACAGGAATCACCTGGCTAAGGACCACCAGCACTGAGGGTCTCGGTGGCCTCGAGGAATGGCTTGAGGATGACCAAGATCTGGGAGATGGCACTCCACTCAGCTCAGTTAAAGGGATCTTGCCCCCGTTGATGCTCCAATGGAAGTAGCCTGCCACCTTCCTGCATTTGGAAATGAGCTTCCTGGTGGTGCTGGCACCATCACTGGCAGCCCTGCCCCCCTCCAAGGCGTCCCTGACAATGAGGTGGAACTTGTGTGCGACACAGCAGATGTCAACAAAGTTGGCATCACGGACTGCCTTGAGCATATTGGCCCCATTGTTGGTGGCCATGAACCCACGGGTAAGCTTGCTTTGCCCAATGAGCCACCCCTGCACCAAGCAGTTCATGGCCCCCATGATCTCTGTTTCCGTGTGGGACTCATCCATCACCTTGGCTTGAAGGAGAGCACACCAATGGCCTGAGTGATCACATCAGTGCCCTGAGGGAGAGGTATTCATGAACTCCACCCTGGCTGCTCCAGACATCCGAGATGAAGTGTAAGGCCACCTGTGGACCTGTCTTGTGACCATCCTCCCTCAAGTACTCCCTGCATGCCTCATACAGGGAAGGCAGCACCATTCTGCTGAAGGTAGTGCATGTGGGCACTTTGTATTATGGGACCATGAGCTGTCTGATACCTGGCCACTCAACTAAGCAGAAGGGTTGGACATTGACAGCAAGCATCTCCCTAATGCTCTGGGTGATCTTCCTTGCCCTTGCAATGCACCCCCTTTTCTGTCCACCTTTTCCCCCACTGTTCCAGGGTGGTCTGCCTCTGCTTTGGGGGAACAGGGGCTTTGGAGTGAGAGGGGGACTGAGGCTGAGAAGGAGCAAGGGCAAGGGGGTGGTGCTTGTGGAGATGTTTCAGCATCCCTGTGGTGCTTGTGTTATGTTCCCTTGCCCTGGATGGCTTTGGCTCAGCAGTGCAGGCAGATAGCAATTGTGGGATCACCTGCCAGCTCAAAATGATCCCAGGTCACACTACCTACTTTCATCTGGGATGCAGGTGCATGTGTAGATGCTGCAATTTCCCCCTCCTCATCAGGAAGAGGCACAGCAGCATGAGAAAAGGACTCAGCTGAGCCACTTGCCTCTGCACCCTCTACCTCAGCCTTCTCTGAAGTGCCTTCTGGGGAAAGAGACCTAGCTCTCGGGGAAACTTGAGGTCTGTGGAGCACAAACTCTGCTAATTCCCACTTCTTCCCCAGAATTTCCCTTGCTAGGGCACCGAGATCCAGATCCAGCTCCAGCTCTTCCTCTGGCACTGGAAGGCTCAGCATGGGAAGTGAAATGGGGGGGGAGGAGACTGTCATGCTGTTGCTGCTGCTTGTTGTCATGGTGGTGGTGGTGGTGGGGGTTATGGCTGGTGCTCTTGGAAGGGATGCAGGCTCAGGCATGGACAGTGGCACTGGCACTGCTACCCTTTCCTTGCTGCCTGTATAACTAGTGGATGCCTCATACCTGCTTGTTGTAGCAAAGAGAGGCTGCATCTCAGTTTGGGGGTGGGGAACTTACAACTCTCCCTCTACCCCCTCTTCCTCCCCTCCCTGAAGACATTGGCAATGTATCCCTTGAGATTGGCTGTGCACCCCCTGGAAGCGCCAGCCATAAAACTGGAAGTGTCAGTGGAAGTGCACTTCTGGTTTTGCCACTGATGGTTCCGCACTTGGGGATTGGCCACTAGGGGACCCTTCCCCAGTCAGCAATCTGAAGGCTTGCCAGTCTAAAGGCTTGCCAGCTGCCTTTCCAGCATGCTTCATTGTTGTGCGGGCCGGGCGCGAGCCGGGCCCTTTTTTGTGCTCTGCGCGGGCTGTGGCCAGCAGCCCGGGCACGCGGGGTCGGAGAGAGGTGCGCGACAAGCTAGAATTAGGCACAGACTCATAGCGGTAGATTTAAAGATTGTTTACTTACACCAAAGATGGTCTTGGTGTAGGCTGGAAAACTTGCTTGAGTTGCGGTTACAGACAAAGACAACACGAACGGTCACGTGGAGTTTGCTAGGCTCCACAGAAACAGAGCTCTGGATGCCCTGGGTAAGCGCGCCACCAAAATCGGAAACTCGTAATTACGTCTTATAAAATTTGTCGGTCGAAGACGGGAAGAGGTGGGCGATGGATCAGGTCGCCAAGCTCCTCTGAATCTCACACAGGGGTCTTTATTTCCCTGCCGTGTACCCAGAGTCCCCACGAGATGGATGTGGAGTCCTCTTC
>NW_005842169.1:2029741-2034917 GCF_000455745.1 Alligator sinensis | reverse complement strand
TTTGCACCGTGCATTTCTCTTGCAACTTGAGCAATGCACCCTGCAAAGGAAGCTGCAAATGGGCGGGAAACTCCTTGCACCGGGGTTCTCCTCTGCAGCAGAAAACTCTCCCGTGCAATGAAGCTGTAATTTGGCGGAGATAATTCTGGTGCCGAAGCACACACAAAATCATACCTTGGGTTATGACATTTGTGTGTTTCATAGTATCTTGTCTTTGCCTTGGTGCACTAGAAAATCTCTCTCATCTTCTGTAATGTTATCTATCTGATTTATGTAATATATGTAGATATTAAGATAATCATTTGTATGTCTATTTATGTAATGCATGTATGTTTGTATGTATGTATTCATGTAATAAATAAAAAAAATATATACATGTATGTATGTGTTTTCCTATATAAATTGTATATTATAATATGCAATATAATTATGTTGTGCTTCCCTGGAATGCACACTGTGAGAGAGAGCACAGATTTGAAAAGAATCAAGATAGGTTAAACAAAAAGATGATTTGGGGGGAGGAATAAATTGAAAGGAATCAATGAATGAATAATAATAATAATAACATTAAAGGTTATAGAAAGAAAGCAAAAAGTATTGCTGAATCCCACTTGCTGGGCTAGCAAGCAGGAAAAGAATGGTAGCCTTTATTGTCTAACACTGCTGAGCTTCTGGAAGACAGCTCAGTAACTGACCCCAAGGCAGAAAGCAGCCCAGTTCAAACAGTGCTGCTTTTTATGCTGTTTTTCCATCCTTCCCCCAGAGCATTGCAATTGGAAGGGACCTCAGAGAACAATCACAGTCACTGGCCAGCTACACAGTCAATATCAGAGCAGTCCTTCCTCCCTCTTCCCCCCTCCCTCTCCTTACTTTCTGTTTCCCTGCAGGCAAGCTCACCTTCAGCTTTGAAACTCGAAATGTTTTGAAACTTTTGAAACATTTAGACTGTCCTCATTTCATTTTGAGGCTGTGTGAAGCCATTCATTTTGATCTCACTGTTTTGAGCTCAAAACAAGCTGAAACAGCGCTGAAACGAAACAGCTGGTGGAATTTCGCACAGCCCTACTATACATAGAGCCTTGTTACACCTTATATTGTGAGCTGCACAAATGTTGGTCAGTGAGTGCTAGCTTGGAGTTTGGAACAGTTGTACCCTTAGTCTGGAAACCTTCTCTTGACTGTCCCCTATCTGTACAGCTGTGACTTGCCACTAGAGGCCTGGTGAGCAAGGACAAGACTAGGAGTTATAGCTATGAGTTGCCACTAGAGGGCTGGTGAGCCAGGACAGGCTTCTCTATGGTCAGGGGTATAAGAGATCTTGAGATACTGGATGACTTCAACTTGGGCAGCACATCTGTGATGAGTGGCCACAACTTAATGGAACAGGAGAGGGGTTGTGTGGATCAGAGAGAATCCTGACCTGGAGTGGCATAACTTTGAACCACATAATGAGCTCTTGAAACCATTTCAAGGTGTTAATGTACAGACAATCCAAGGGTTAGCAGTTCCAAGAGCTGCCCCAAATTATTGTGTAACAAGGCCAATAGTAATTTTGGAAGCTCTGTCATTTTTGGCTGGTTGATTTATTACAACGTTGACCCTAAAACATGCCATTAGCATCAAAATAATGGTAAAATAAAAGAATAAACAAGCAAATGAAAGCTATTTATTCTTTTTTCCAATTGAGTGGGAGAAAAGATGGAGACAGCCAAAGATTAAAATGCTCATAAACAGGTTTGAGTACACTGACCTCCCTCCTGATTTTGAAGATCTAAATAGAAGCTGAGGACTGCAAAGTATCTAATTACCTGGATATATATTCTGTGAATAGAGATTACAGCGTGAGAGCTAGCCCTGAATGCTGTCATATAACTAGAATTTTGTGATGGTAAAAATGAGCCGTACTGAACCTGAAACTGTGCCTCTTTGGTCTCAAGGACTTTTCATTAAATGGAAAATGAAGACCCTGATTACTGAACCTCAATCCAGGTAGTGAAGGTAAGCAGCTCAGCTAAATTCCAGTTAAAAATCAGTAGGAATTTATTTCAGTAGTAATGAAGCCAAGCACAACTTTCTAAAGGTTTGTCTTTTCCATTAGTTTACTAGGATACTGCTAGAGCAGAAGAACAAAGAACAGCACCTGAGATGCTTCAACATTTCTCAAGTACTGTGAGAGAACTTGAGTATTTTATTTTAAGAATCTAAGAAAGAAAGAAAGAAAACAGAATGAAGAGTTTATTGGTATCATTTCAGTTCTCCACTGCTCCATTTCCTATTCATTCTTTTGTCACTTTTCTGAGAAAAGACTGTGAGGAAGCAGACCCCAAACATCTGAATTAATATTTCAGGTCCTCTTATGCCACACATTGTTCATAAGTATTTAAATTAACTTCTATTTCCTGGAATATCATGTAAGAGAATGGGGATAGTGACTGGAAGTGCAGCTGTTCCATTTCCTTTTAGTTTTCCAGCTAACTTCATCAATTTCTATAATTTTCACACAAATTAAGTTATATATCGGAGGGGTATAAGAAAAGATGCATGCAAAATAAAAATATTGTTTATATGCATGTTATTGTTAATAAAAATCAGAAATTATCACATTAAACCAGATGACTTTCATACAGTTTTAATGTAAAACAAAGCTGAATTACCAACCATGAACTGAGATACTCCTTGCCGAAGTTTTAAAAAAGGAACAAGTGAATACCTCCTCCCAAACCTGCCCCCACAAAAATAAAAATAAAAAAAAAATCAATTTGAGCTGAGGTTGTGTCTTATAAGCCACCTTCACAGTGGTAAAATATGTCATGAGAAGTAAAGAGAGTAATGTATATTGTTAGGATCATTATTTCTCACAGAAGTTTCCCTTATTTCTGGCTTGGAACTGAAAGGCTGCAAAGTCATACATTATTTAAGCAAAAGACCACTGACACATCAATGAAATGTTCATAGCTGCTGGAGAATTTTGCACACAAGTGCCCTTGTATGCTACTGTTTCAACCAGACTGCTGAAAGATGCTCTCAGCTCACTAAGTATCTGACATTTACAATTTATGGAGCACTGAAAAATATTCTCTTAATAACCAAGGCAAAGGTTAGGTTTGAAGGTTAGGTTAGGTTTCTGTTCCTGCTTTGAACAGGGGGTTGGACTAGACGACCTCCTCAGATCCCTTCCAACTCTAATTTTCTATGAATCAAACAGAAGTAGAATAAGTCTTACTTTTACCATTATGGCTTACACATTGCATTGTTTCAAGTTCTTCTGCCATTTTATAAACTCTCTTAGAAGCAAGAAAGAATTTAAGTTTTAAAAGTTAAAAATCAGGAAGAAAAAAATATTCCTATTAACTCCTTTTAGTTTAACTAGTTATGCCTTAGGGCCTTGTTACATGGTAATTTTAGACGACTCCTAGTGCTCTTAACTCCTAGATGGCCCACACATTATCACCTGAAACTAGTTTTAAGCACTTATTGGGCAGCTCAAAAGTTATGCCATTTCAGGGCAGGATTGTCTTTCATCCATATTACCCGGTGTTAGACCTCGACTCCATGCGATGCCCAATGACTAGAGAGACAATGGATCAATGCCATCATGCATCACCTGCACACATTGCTCGTCAACAGCTTTAGAAATGGAGATGGCTTCGGACTAGCTCCAACAAACTGGGGAGTCACCACAAACATTAGGTTTTTTTTCCATATTTATATACCTTTCTTTATGCTTATTAACATTTACCCCACCTTTGTCTCACCTTTGTTCCACCCTTAGTCCTTCCCATTTTAAGCTCTGCCTCTGTTTACTATTTGTTTCATTAGCATGGAATTGCCTGTATTTCACTTTTTGACATGTCTTTTTGCTATGAGAACATGCGTAAGACCCTGACCCCTGCTTCTTTCAGTCACGTAGGCAGACTTCAACCAAAGCTTGGAAGCTTCTGGAGGCTTCTTTACCAATTACCATTCACCTTTTCGCATATTTTTATCTTGGATTCTGTTACCAGTTATATGTTGTCTTTCACATGCCAGTCTGTTTTTTCAGTCTCAGTTTGTACCATCTCCACATTCCTAAGACTTCACCTCATTCACAGCACACAGACTTACATAGACTCACTTGCTGCTTTTTTCAGAAAACGGTTGACACAGTTAGGATGGCTACTTAACATAAGCAAATGGTGGCTTAGCATAAGCATTCATAAGCAAAATCTGTTTTATCTTCTAATGATAGCCAGTGGTCTGCCTCCTAATTTTTTACACCATGAACTGTATATCTTACAACACTACTATATTGTTAGGAAAATGCTTGCCTAAGCATCTTGCAATGTTACTTTTAACATACCATTCTGCCTTGTGGCTAGCAGCTTACTAGGCCACAGGTCATAGCCTTTTTATTCAGCTACAAATGCAATGCTCCCCAAGACCCAAATACAGTCACCCTAAAACCCAGCTTATGTTACACTAAGGTATAGTCACTGTAGGCTACACTTTAGTGTAAACACCCCTCCCCCCCCCGTGGCTCAGATTGGGTTCATTTCCCCCCTTTGCCCTCCCCAACACCCCAGATCCCCACTTATTATCTGCCAGCTTGCCCCCCTATCCACACTCCTGCTTACTGGTGACTGCCTGCAGTATCTGTCCCAGGGAGCAGCCAATGAAGAGTTAAACTGCTGCCAGAAGAGCAGCAGCCCAGCAGCAGTAGGGCCAGGACAGGAAAGTTAACCCTTCCTTGCCTGTTCCTTTGGGACAGACAGTGCAGGCAGCCACAAATAAGTAATGCCTCAGGAAATAGAGGGGAACCCCAGAGGTAAGGGTGCAAACTAGAGGAGACACAGCGGGGAGGGTGGGCAGAGGGCAGAGGAAAAGCCTGGATTGGGAGGCATGGGGATTCTTACCTTTTAGTCCTCCAAGCCCCTGCTGGCCTGAACCTGTGACTGCTTCAAACTTGAGCTAGTGCTAACATGATCGACATAAAATGTAACAAGACCATTAAATTATATATTCTGAAAGATTTTTGTTTTAATTTCCTTTAATCCTTTAGGTTATTTTATTTCCCTTTTATATTTCATTCAGCTTGGTAGCCTCAAATAGAATGACCTGTTTCACATTTCTTTAAAGTTGCTTTCAATTTTTGGTTCTGCAGTAGCATAGTTATACTAATAATTTTCATGCCCTTTGT
>NW_005842169.1:2021571-2029731 GCF_000455745.1 Alligator sinensis | reverse complement strand
GGGGGGGGGGGGGGGGGTGTTGGTCCAGGGGTATTCTTGAACACTTGAGAGCTGGGAAGAGAGAGGATATGCCAAATGCTTACAATGGATACTGCAGCTGCTTCTGCAGCATTGGCCGCTGCTACTGCTGTAGCAAGATTTCTGAATATATTCAGGTGCTCTGATAGCATGGGATCCCTGGGAAGCTGCCACTTGGGCACCTCCATTACATTGCCCATCTCTAGTTATACTACTCTGCATTAGCACAATGGATTGCTTGCAAGACTGCAAGAAAACATTTAAAGTACTCAATTCCCATCTAATATACCGCACGGCTGTGCTCGCCTGGACATTGTCATTTATCTGAAAAAGCCGTTTGCAAGAATCATAATGTTAATCCTAGTATTCTAGGTTGCCACTTATCAGCTACATTTCTGCTGCTGTTCCACTTGGATATAGATTTTTTTTTTTTATTTTGTCCTGTACTATTCTTATTTATTGTAAAACTGCTGCTACATTCCCCTCAAGATAAGTCTGTTTCTCAATGACAGGTAAAGTAATTCCTATATACACTATAATTTCTTCACAGGAATTCATTATTTTTCAAAGGTAGTTGGCAATTCTTTATTAAAAGTTTATATAATGGGACAAAATTATTCTTATTTAAAAATTATTTATGGGAGTTTTTCTGTCTGTATTGATCTTTAAATTGTTCTTTTTTTTACTCCCCGCCCCCCACAACATGCATGCTTTAAATAGTTCAGAATTTACTTTTAGCTGCTAGTTACATTAAATCTTTATACATGCACTATATAACTTAAAGGTTCTCTGACTTTGAAGTGCTTCAATGACTGAGAATTATATATAACAGTAAGACTGATGCATCAAACCATATGCTTGAAAACTAGAACATTAGTGCTAAGACAGTGTCTAGATATATATTGATTATATGGCTGTTGTCCTATAATCCACCCTGACAAGCAGAATACGTACTGTACCTCATCTGTAAAATACATTGCTACCACTAAAATGCTAACAGTCCAAAGGACGATCAGTTATTTCAAAAGGCATTGCCAAGACCTATTGCAGGAGAGAGAATATAAAATGAGGATTGGTTGTAATTGGGTTTAAATATTCATATAGTCTTATAAAACTTTTACAAACATGCTGAAGTATATTCCATTTAATATCAAATAAATGTATCAAAATCAGTTTGTGCAAAACATGGAAGTCTTGCATATTATGTGAAAATGATATTTTCCACAATATTGCATCAACCTGGTAAGGACCTCTCAACAGAAGACTACTTTATCTTTATACTTCATATCTCTAGTAGTATATTTTACTACTACTGCCCTCAGGAAGCTATTCTAAGATGGCTGAGCTCTACATCTTCCTGAGCCACTCCTCACTTCAGACATGAATATGAATGTTATTTCCCATTTGCCTCCATACAATTCATCTGTGCTACTCCATATATCTAGAACTGTCTCCCATTTCAAATTGCTGGCAACTAAATCAACCTTTCCCATTCTCCTTTTGAAAGTCTGTTATGAGAAGTTTGGGGTTAAAAAGTCTACCTGCTTCTCTGCATTTTTATTTAATTGTTTTGTATTGTGCTAGCTTGTGCCTGAGGCTATTTGTTCTACAGGGCTTTGAAATGTTCCTATCTGACACTGCCCTCTTTCTGTCCTGTGTCTTGTGACCCTTATTACACTGCATAAACAAGGCATAATAATAAGATGAGTAAATAAGTAAATGAGAAATGCTTAACTTTATTTTATTGTGTGGATATTTATACAGCAAAAGATTCTCATAAGACTTAAACAGAATCCACAAGAAAAAAATATAAAGTTTTATTATGGTGTCTTGGTGGCTGCACAATGTTGTTATTTGATCAGGTTACCATACGACTCCAGGGAGTCACCAAAAGTGTCAGAGCAGACTCCGTCAACATTGTTAGGGAATTAAATGTTTCTGGTCACATGAGGATCCTTCAGTTGCTGTGGTCCATGCACGCACTATTAGGATACCATCTGTGATGCTGTGACCCCAACAACTCATTTTAACAAAAAAGGCAGCTTTGGTTCTCAGTAACAAAAAGCTTGCCCAATTGTATTGTTCACAGACAAGCCTAGACATGGCCAACCAGTACACAGTGACAAATGGATTACTTGTATGCACAATCATAATATGCAATGGACGTGCCCTCTAAGATCAATGTAAAGTATTAAGGACCTTAGATCCCTTTTTATTCACCAATCATAACTTCATGCTTCTACCATGCACATTCAAGTTCTCACCAATTACTAAAACATCTTTATCTTACATCATCTACATACTAATTCTCACCAATTAGTGTGACAACCTGCTAGGTAGGGAAATCTGGTTTTCAGATCACTTTGGTCTTTGTTCTCTTGTCCTGTACCAATCTTATCAGCTCACTCTCTATCTGTTTGCCTTGCAAAGTGCATGTCATGACTAGCAAACTATTTATGTGCAAGCCATCTATGGTATTCCTGGTTCTATTTCCATAAGACCTACTTTAGTTCATGCTGTTAGCAGGGCCACTGTGTGTTGTGTATATAAACTGATTAATGGTTGCATTAATCTATGTTCCAGTGAGGCTTACAGTTACTTCAAGATGTCTTATCAGCCCATGCTTTTATGGGACATTATGGTAAAACAGCCACCAGCTGCAACTGCGCTCTCGGTCAGCTTTTCTCAGAAAGGGTTAGGCCACATGACAGTGTTTGAATGTTAGGAAATTCTCCTGGGTCCTGGCCAACATACCGTATCTCAGTAAAAACAGGTTGTACTTGGCTCAAGGGTGAATATATGAACTTTAGCTGATGGTAAAATGGCTGTATGTTTTTCAGTGTGCATGCCAGCAATGCTGTTCCATGCTGGGCCTCACTTTTGTTTAGTTCTCCTTTAAGTTAAGTGAACCTTTACCTAAAGCAGTGATGATACATAGGGGGTGCACGAGCAGCATTCCCTGCTCAGGCAGCAGGCAGGGGGTGCAGGCAGGAGTGCTGGTGCCTCCCCTGAGAAAGCCGGCCAGGGAGTGGGGATGCTAGAAGTGCCACTGGCACTTCTGGGCCTACCCCTTGCCTTTCAAGGCATGCCGTTGGCACTGGACCCTCCTCCCCTGCAGTTGGTTTGATTGGCTGTAGGGGGGCCGCATCCCAGTTGCTGACTGGCCACTGGGAGGGGGGAGCAGGTGTCCTCCCCGCAACTCAGGAGGCACTAGTCCCCCATGACCTAAAGAGTACTTCTGTATTCAAGGAATATATATTGAATAAAGAAAAATATGTTATTAAGTGTATAGAAGCTATATTCAAATAGAATTTTAAAAAATCACATTTTTTCTAAATGGTAAAATACCTTAAGGTTTGAATTTCTGGACTCTGGGTTCTATTTGGACTTGAATTTACAGTCTTATCAATAGGCTTTCAGGAAATAGTTAAACACTCTAGACATGTCAGAACTGGATTGATACGGGTTAAATGATATTACAAACTGATAACATTTTGCTATCTTGTATAGAAGAAGCTGATTGCTTCAGGCTATTTCTCTAGTGTATAAGCATCTAAACATCCACACAATTAGCAAAAATCAACACCATTGTTTGACGTCTCCTTTGGATCTGGAAAAATGGGACAACTATGATTTTAGGGGTCTTGAATCCAATTAGCCAACACCTTTCCAAATTCCAGCTATTATGTGGTGGAGGAGTTTTCTCTGAAGAATGGCATGTACTAAAATAATCCTAAAATTAAGCTCACTGCTTGATTGGAAACAGGCATTGAACAGAGGTGAAGAAGAAAAATTTTCTAAAGACCCGGCCATAACACATAAAATCAGCTATTAAAAAAAGCCAGCACCCTTCATTATGTGGCACAGTTAGGGTGATGTTATAGCCATGATGGCCCACAAAAAATATGAGAGAGAGTTTTTTTCAGAGTGATATCTTATATTGAACAAACTGTACACTTGGGAGTGATATATACAAGCTTTTGGGTATAAAGTACCCTTCCTCAGGCCTTTCTTGAGCTTGATGATAACGTTGCACCCTGGGACTCTGGCAGCAACTGTGCTGTCCACATAAGCACAGGTGGCCTGCCCAAGCCTCTGTTGCAGCCTGGCACCCACGGTGATGGGCCCATATGCTGCATCAAGGGCATGGACTTGCAGGCAGCCCCTGCCCAGTGGTTTTGGTCAGTGATAGTGACCCACTGTGCCTGCAATGCCTTGACCTGGCACCAGCCATGCCTGTACTCCCACTTCCAGCCTAATAGCCCCTTGTAAATGTGGATGTTGGAGCACCCACCCTTGGCCTGCTGAGTCCTTTCTGCCACAATCCCTGCCGCCAGCATCATTGAGCAGCTCCAGGATCCCGAACCAGTACCTATCTGACCAACTCTGCAGGCTCAGCCCCACCCATGAGGCCAGGCCAGCTATTGGACTGCTGGCTATCAGCAGCTCCAGCTCCTCCCCAGAGGGCGCCCCTGCCCGGGCAGCCAGATGCTGCACCTCTGCAACCCAGGACACTGCTGGTGGCTGACCCAGCCCACCAAAGATGTCTGGCCCACCCACCTGGTAAGCCCCACACTGGTGGGAGTGACCTCCTCGCCCCAGCCCCTGCTTCTGCCTTTGCCCCAGTTCCCCTCTCCACCCAACCAGGCTGAGCTCCCCTGGCCTCCAGATTCCTCCCCACAGCATGCAGGGAGATGGGAGACGGTGCAAAACTTTATTGAGCAGCCTGTTCCCCCACAGCTAGGTGAGCACAGATCTCTCACATGAGCACAGATCTCTCACATGCCAAGGGCACACACAATAAAATAAATAGTTAGCATAGGGAAGAGGTTATTTTATTGGTGATGGGTGGGGTGGGTGTTGGAGGGGCTCTATGGAGAGGGAGGGAGGCAGGAGGGGCTTTGTGGGGAGGGGGATGGGGCACAGGCTTTATGAGGGAGAGAAGAGGAATGGGGTCTGCTGTTGGGGAGGAAGTGGGGAGGGGGCCTGTTTCTGTGGAAGGGAATAAAGTGTTTTTCTGAGAACTCTCCATAGTGAGCATGGTGCTAAGGGTGTGTGGTGGAGTGGGGGCTCATGGGTGGCCATCCAGGCTATAGTGGGGAGCATGATGAGGCCAGCCAGGTGGGCACTGCACGTGGGTGAGCTGGCAGCAGCCAGACTGCCCTGGGCCAGATGGTGGTCACTGTGGTGGATGAGCAGGGCCAGCACCATGGTGAGCAAGAACCTGGGGTGTGGGGCATTGCTGCCAGGGGATGGAGCAGCCATGGCACAGGGGACAGAGGCCACAGCATGCTGCCCCCATGCTCTGCATGCTACTCCTGGCCATAAACATGGCTGGCCAGGGAGCAGCACATGGGACTGCCTTTTGCAGATGGCTGCAGGCCTGTGGCTGGAGTCTCCAGCTGCCCCTAAGGCTGGGGAACAGGAAGGCTATGCCAAAAGGGAGGAGAGTCTTACCAGCAAGTCAAATACCCCAGCAGTAGCTGCTGCTGCTGCTCCTGCTGCCATGTAGCATCTCCCAAGGACCACCATTCTGGTCCCCACTCTACATCAGTGCCCAGGGATGGTGCCCTGCTCACCTACCCCCAGTTATGCTACTGTCCATACCAGCATAACTGACTGCTGTATACAGAAAGGCTAGTGACTACTTTTCAGCTACCTAGAAATAAGGCACACAAATAACCTCCTATTGTTTGCATCCATTTTCCCTTTAGGTATGTGAATAGTATCTCAGTTCACTTGACAAATGCCAAAAATTAGCCATTTTAATATTTACATTATTTTTAGGGAAAAAAAGGTTGAATTTTATCTGAATTTGACTGATGTGAAATTTCATATATTCAGAATAATCCCATTTGTGTATCTTTAAGTTAACTGCTTCAACTGGAATAAAAATGAATATAAAGAACAAGGAAATGATCATTAACACTTTTACCTGAAACTATTGAAGGGACTGGAGAAACTCTTACTAAATTTATTGGGTGTGGGATTGAGCTAGAGGTAGGCATCCAGCACAGATGAAAGAACAATTCTTCCTCTGCCCCAAGCATTATTTATTTATTTAATATCCACAATAAATGGAACGGCAATATCCTTGGTTCAAAATAATTTAGTTCAGGGGTGCTCAACCCTCTTGCCTATAAGCCAGATCCAGCCTGTGGCCCCGTGTTATCCAGTTCATGAGGCTCCCTATGAGTCTGGAAATATGGCAATACGGGAGCAGTTACACTAACAAATTCCAGACCGTGGGAAGCCTCAGGCTCCATGTGCTGGATCTAGTACCATCTCTCAATCCCAGGGCCCAATCCTGGCACATGGAGGCAGTGCCAGGTCACAGGCCCCAATCCCAGTGTGGAAGGCTGGGTGGGGGCAGTGTCAGCTCTCCGAGGCCCAATCCCAGCATTTTCAGCCAGAAAGGGATAGCTCCAGGCCCCCAGGGCTTGATGCAGGGCTCTATATGGCCTGTGGAGGCAAAAGCTTGAGCACTGCTTGTTTAGTCTAACGTGATTGCAGGGTGCAATTAAATGAGAAGTGAGACAGGAAAAAGAAAAGAAACAACAGACATACAGAAACTTCAGCAATAAGACGTCAGCAATAAGATTAAATAGTTACATGCATAGTGTCTTTGAATGTATATAAAATATATAAAGACCAATTTCTTACTGTTAATAGTATTTCTCTGAGCCACTCTATATCAATAAAGATACGCAAAAGCTTTTCAAGGCTGGATTTCCTTTGTGTATACAGTGAGTTGAGAAGCATGGACTGCTGTTTTGTTTCATGTTTGTGAAGTACCTATTTGCATAGTACCTAGCACTAGCTGGTCTATGACTAGTCAGCAGGCTACTGCTACTGGTACTGATGATACTAAAGTTCAGCTAGACTTGCATATGAATTGAAGATGTTTACAAATACAGTAAAAGTCTTGGTTGTCCCTAGTAAGAAGGCCTTAACTCAGCCTTCAGAGAGGGCCATTATCTGTGTTCTGAAACACTGTATTTTTTTCAGAAACATAAATTAAAGATAACCAGTGTGTTCTAAGTAACCTCAAACAATGCAGAAAATATTTGGATTCCTTCTGTCAGTGTAAGTGAAATATTCCCTAATTACTGCATATGTCACAAGGGGTGAAAACAACAGTGGAACATCTGTGCTAGAGCTGCAAGAGTTTGTAAAAACCTGCTAGGCCAGCAAGTGCTCACTTTCTCTTTCTTGCTTTTTCCTTTTAAAGCTGAATAAGCTCATTATATAAACTCCTGGGATGAAATTAAGCAAAGGAAACTTAAAGCTGAACATCAAGGAAAAATTCCATTTGTGATAAAATCTATTAGACAGTGAATTAAATTCCCCAGAGAAATGGCAGAAGTCCTGTTGTTTCAGTTATTTAAAGTTAGTCAGGACAAAACATTGAAAAACTTACCACAGAAACAACCCATTCAGCTCAAGTTTTGTGCATCATAGTTTCTATGATTTTAAGATAATCGTAACCACACTATGACAATTTACTTACAACATGTTCATTCTTAATCTTGATACAACTTTGAATTGAAATATGCTCTCATTATTTAATTCAGAAGATCAAAATCTCTTCAAATTCTTTTATCTTTTATGTTCATTCTTTAGTTCATAAAACATAGAGGCTAAGTACAGACAGTCAAAAAGCCTGAGGCTGAATCGATTCAGTCTTTGCAGGTTAGTGCAAGATGCACAGATTAAATTGAAACAGAATTGAATAGACATTTACCTTTGATTCAGGAAATGCAACCACATGCCTACAGTAGTTCAGGCCTGAAGCTTGGCACATAGTCAGCATGGACTGTGTGTTCACTTCCTCTTCCTGCTGCCCAAAGTCTCTGGGATTTGCCCAGACTTACAGCAGCAGGACTCTACAGGGCTGCTCATCACTTCTTCCTCTTTCCAGTGCCTCTGGGATTTGTAGTCCACAGTTGCAGCCAGCAGTAAGTTTGAGCAGGGGAAAGGCTGTTTAACCCCCGTCCCTGGCCTCAGACCCCACCTGGGGTGTGCCTGGGGGGCATCCCCCCCACCCTCGCAGAGTAGACTACATCCTCAGCTGGGCCTCACCCCTGCCCCCCCCCCCCCCCCCCCCCCCCCCCCCCCCCCCCCCCCCCCCAGGACCCCAGC
>NW_005842169.1:2015836-2021518 GCF_000455745.1 Alligator sinensis | reverse complement strand
AGGTTTATCTTAAACCAGTTTCAGCTATTTTGAAACTGGTTTATGTGCACTGAGCTTCTCTTCTGTTACAGGTTTAAACCAGCTTCTTATCACTTAAACTGGTTTATGTGCAACTTCTGTCCATAGCCTAAGTGTGTAGTAAAGTGTTAGGATTTATTCTAAAATTAGGAATAGAGTATGTGTGTGTTCCAGATCATACCAAGAAGAGAATCTGGTTTATGTGCAACTTCTGTCCATAGCCTAAGTGTGTAGTAAAGTGTTAGGATTTATTCTAAAATTAGGAATAGAGTATGTGTGTGTTCCAGATCATACCAAGAAGAGAATTACACACACACACACACACACACGCATGTATATGTATATGTTCCAGATCAGACTATATATATATATATATATATATATATATATAAAACCCATGGGATTTTGTATTCCCCATCCCTGTCATGTAGCTGGGCAGTAGGGGAAGAATTTAAAGCCAGGGAGGCAGGAACTAGGAATTAGGCTTGAGGACATTTTCCCAGAGTCTGATTCCCAATCCCCGGGAATCTCCCATTGTTGCAAGGCTGCCCAGACAACCTTGCAGGGGTGGCACAGATATCCTCCCCCTGCAACATACCTCCTGTTTAGAAGGGACAAAGAACAATTTTCCCACAGCTGCAAGGCTGCCCAGACCTGGTCAGCTTAGCATCAGTGACATAGCTGTCCCCAACATGACTCTGGTTCTACCAGGAGGTAAGCAGGAGGAGGTCAGAGGGGGCACATGGAACCTTGAAGCTGGGAGAGAATTGCGTCCTGCCTCCCACTTGCCTTCCATTGGAATTGAAGAAGTGCACCAAGGTGGGTGCTCCTCTTCCATGGTAGGAGAGAAGTGTACAAATGTTCAAGTTAGATTGGGAGGAGGAATGTCTTCCTTATAGGGAACTGACCTAACTTCTTGCAAAGAGCCATTTTTCTTCTGGAAGGAAGCCATTGAACATCTGTATGCTCTCCTTTTTGTGAAGGAGAGAGGCTTTTCTATTAACACAAATGGAAGTTTTGTATATGGTATCTGTTTCCTTTCCAATGGAGATGTGATCTGATGATGATGCATACAATTGTATGGTAAACTGTTTAGCCAGAATTCTGTGTATGTAGCACCTCTGCCTTCCCTCCTACACAGAATGAGCTGTTCTTCCCTTCTTACCCTTGTATTCCACTTATCTGTGATTTGTCTTGCTGATGCTTCCTCAGCGTGCTTTCAGAAAAGCATATTGCAGTTGTGCCCCAATAAATTTAAATTAATCAAGCACACACCTTGCATGTATGCTGTTTTATTGTTGTTATATATCTTTTTATAATATATTTTGAGTCTAAATATCTCATGGCTATGTCATCATTGACATACAAGTCCTTCAGTTGTGCTAGTGTCTTTTGTCACAAAATGATGGAGTACTATAAAGAAATGAATTGTTCATTTTGCAGCCTCTGAATATCTCCTAGTTAGCTACCATGAGACCATTTTTAATTTGAAATTGATTGTTGTATCAAGCATAATATTGCTTCTTCTTAACATAGGGAGAAAAAAATCATGCCTGTAACACTTGGGTTTTTTTATCATCTCTTTTTCAGTGATTCTCTAAATGTCCTTAAGCAATTTACTGAGACTTGAAACTTCACTATTTAGATTTAAATGTTATATATTAAGCACCTGATAAAATGGCCTGAATTTTCAAAATTCTAAGTATTCTGGATGCTCAGGATTTCAGAATATCCAGTACTTGTTTAAGAGTTTATATATAAAATTAGGCACCTAACTTTAAGTTCCCAAATTTGAAAATGTCTGTGTAACAGCTATTTTTGACATAGTTTGCATCCACATAGCTATTTCATAGACTTCATAGACATTAGGGCTGGAAGGGACCTCAGAAGATCAACAAGTCCAGCCCCCTGCCCCAGGGGTAGGAAATCAGCTGGGGTCATAAGATCCCAGCAAGATAAACATCCAAATTTCTCTTGAAGGCCTTCAAAGTAGGTGCTCGAACCACCTCCGATGGCAGGCTATTCCAGACCTTGGGGGCTTGGACAGTAAAGAAGTTCTTCCTTATTTCCAGCCTGAAACGGTCTTGGAGGAGTTTATAACCATTCAACCTAGTCATCCCTTGGGGGGGACTCATGGTGAACAAATGTACCCCCATATCCTGGTGAGCACCCCTTATAAACTTATAGGTGGCCATTATATCACCCCTGAGTCTGTGCTTTTCCAGGCTGAAGAGTCCCATAGCTCTCAGCCTCTCATCATAAGGTCTGTTTTCCTGACCTCTGATCATGTGTGTGGTTCTTCTCTGCACTCTCTCAAGCTTCTCCACATCCTTTTTGAATTGTGGAGCCCAAAACTGGACTCAGTACTCCAGCTGCAGCCTCACCAAGGCTGAGTACAATGGGAGAATGACATCCTGGGATTTGCTTGAGAAGCATCTATGGATGCAAGCCAGAGTTTTGCTTGCTTTACTGGCTGCAGCATCACATTGAAGGCTCATGTTTATCTTGTGATCAAATGTCCCTTTCGCCCATAGTGCTAGCCAGCGTAGCACTGCCGAGCCTGTAAGCATGCTGCAGGTTTTTCTTCCCAGGGTGGAGAACCTTGCATTTTTCAGTGTTAAATACCATCAGGTTCTTGTCCACCCATTTCCTGAACCTGTCAATGTCAGCCTGGATCATGCTCCTGTCCTCAGGTGTGGATGCTTTATCCCAAAGTTTGGCATCATCGGCGAACTTGGCCAGTCTGCTTCTGACTCCAATGTTGAGATTATCCAAAGGACTACATTCTGGCCAGTCAGGTATACAGCTGCATATGCACATATAGTAGTTACATACTATATGTACATGTTACATATGTAGCAAAATCACTTCCACTTTAACTCTGTTTCATGCAAGGTCAAATTAGGGTGCCTATTGTTTATGGTTTCAACCTCATGCAGAGTAACCAATCAGGAAAGATGATACGTCCTCTCAAACATAAGCTTCCTCTCCCCTTTTAAAGTTACAAAAAGCATGTTTGTCCATATCCAAATATGACCCAATGGGATAAGTTTTAACCTTATTCAATGCAGAATTCTTTTCTTTAGACTAATTATTAAAATGTGAAATGTGATTGATTTACAGAAAGGACCTGATCAAGACCAAAACACATGGTAGTTTGGGTTGAGAGTCAGGATTTTGGTTGTATTATTATATGATAGGGATTGGGAATAATGTTTGAATCCTAATCACAACCATTCCTAATGCCTGTATTTATTTGGAATGCTAAGGAGCATTTTTCAGACCAGTCTACATTGATAGTTTAAGTCAAGAATGTCTAGAAAGCTTGGACCCATTTTGCTAATGCTACAAAAATATAAAACAAAACATGCAATCTTAAATTAGACTTACATCTAATTTAATAGAAATGCCATTTACTAAGGGCTGATTATACTCTTCCTATTATGAATAGGAGGGATTAAAAAGTTTTGGTATCTCAGACACCACAACGATTAAAACACTTGTATCCACAATTTTTGATACATCAGCACTTCCTTGTCTTCCACCATGAAATTAGATTGACATGTCCTTTCTGGGTTGACCCATTCAGTCATAAATCAATATTCACACAATACTTTCATTGCACTCAGCTGCCAGGCCAAATTTTTCACCTCTACTACAGCAAGTACATTTGGGTATATATATATCTATGTGCATATGTACATACAATTTTAAGAACTCTCTAAACCCATTGTAGCATCCTTCTCTTGTTTTGGAAGTCTAAAAAAACCTCAAGTATCATTGTATATTTTCTGTATTTATTTCAATGTTGTGATTGCATTCAGCTGTACAGATATCAGAGTGATTGGATTAATAGGGTTGTAATTTGAAATAAATATGGTACATATGTATATAAACATCACATCCTAACCTACATGAACTCCAACAAATTAGAAAGACTGAAGGCTGATTCATAAAGATTTTAGAAGCAGGGAGGGAAGATTAATAACAAACTGCAAATGAAATTGACCAATCAGGTTTCAATATCTACCCAAGTGATATGCATAACAGAATAGCAAGGAAAAAATAAAGGTTAAACAAGAACCAACATTCAAATTAGACTTCAAATTTCAATTTAATCTAAGTTAAATATTTTAGTGATTGAACTAAACCAACGTACCAAGTTCTCTATTACCTGTAATTTATTTACAGAAACAACTATCAGGGATTGATATATATTTTAATTGCTAAATTGTAAATCAGGTGTAACCCTATTGAAATTACTGAGATTAGAATATAGCCCCTTCAGAAACACCACATTTTCTTCTTAATTGGACTTTGTTCAAAACCTTAGGTAGGTTCTTATGATTTTTTTTATATAAATGGATCAAATTTATTTCTCCAGAAATATTACTGTTTATATATAGTGGTCAGGGGGCCTACTCAGGGCTGGGTCTCATCCTCAGCCTGCCACCTGTCTCTGGGGCTGTCTGCCCTGTCTCACCTACCATAACCTGTTGTATACATATCTGGTGTAAAAATGTTTGGAAGCTGCCCATTTAGTGCCCCGATGCCTGGGGCATTTTACATGGCTCCAACCTACCGTATAACACGTGCCATGCCTTGCAGCTGGCATCCACTATGTGGCTTCAGCCCCACACTTGGCCACAAAGTCTGGTATTTGGACCCTGACTAGATCCCTCCTAATCAGGCAGACTCAGTCCCCACTATTATGCAGGGCTGTCAGCTCCCTAGACCTCTCATGCAGAGCTGTCAGTTTCTTAGACCTTTTTCCCTCTCAGGCATGGCTCCCCTCTGGGACCTTTGGCCACACAAGCCCTGGCCCACCTCAAGGCCAGTCAGAACCCCAGGTCTCCTGGCTCTGGGCATCCCTTGTAGTGGGTACTGTAGCCCTTTTGCCCATTGAGGGCATTGTCCTTTTGTCAGGATCCTGAACTCAATCATCTCATGGCCACTGCTGTCCAACTTGCCATCCACTTCTACATCCCCCGCCAATTCTTCCCTGTTTGTGAGCAAGAAGATCAAGAAGAGCATAACCCTTAGTTGGTTTCTCTAACACTTGTACCAGGAAGTGGTCTCCAAGATCTCCAAAAACTTCCTAGATTCCCTGTGCACTGCTGTGTTGCCCTCCTAGCTGATGTCTGAGTGATTGAAGTCCCTCATGAGAACCAGGGCCTATGATCTGGAAATTTCCACTAGTTTTCTGAAGAAAGCCTCATCTACCTCACCCTCCTGGTCTGGTGGTCTATAGCAGGCACCCACCACAACATCATCCTTGTTGCTCTCCCCTCTGACCTTAACCCAGAGACTTTTAACAGGCCTATCTCCAATTTCATACAGAAGTTATGAACAATCATACAGGTCTTTTATATACAGTACATCTCTTCATCCTCTTCTCCCTTACCTGACCTTCCTGAACAGTCTATACCCATCCATGACAGTACTCCAGTCACGCGAGCTATCCCACTAAGACACTGTTATTCTAATCACATCATAGTTCCTTGACTGTGCAAGGACTTCCAAGGACTGTGCAAAGGACACCCGCAGCATCCTTATAGGCTCGGCAGTGCTATGTTGGCTAGCACTATGGAAGAAAGAGACTTGGGGGTCATCATTGACCACAAGATGAACATGAGCCTGCAATGCGATGCGGCGGCTAGTAAA
>NW_005842169.1:2007545-2015436 GCF_000455745.1 Alligator sinensis | reverse complement strand
ATCCTATGACCCCAGCTGACTTCCTGCCCTATGGGCGGGGGGCTGGACTCGATGATCTTCCGAGGTCCCTTCCAGCCCTGATGTCTATGAAATCTATGAATTGTTCCTGCTAGTTTCCTAGGCTCTGTGCATTTGTGTACAGACACCTGAGGTGACTAGCCAATTGCTCTACTTTCTCAGGAAGAATGTGGCCTTCCATGCTGCCCCCTCCTGTTTCTGCTTCCTCCAGGTCCCCTGCTTCACCACTTATCTCAGGTTTTTGTTCTTCATCTCCCATCAAACCTTGTTTAAAGCACTCCTGACAACTTTAGTGAACCTATCTGCAAAGATGCTCTTGCCTCTCTTCATCACATGGATCCCATCTCTTCTTACCAAGCCTTCTTCTTGGAGTACCATCCCATGGTCAAAGACACTGAATCCCTTCTGGTGACACCACCTGTGCTACCATGCATTGATCTGTATATAATGAAGGCAGGGAAGAACTACATCTCAATCTGTTTATGGATTTCATTGGGAAAAGTGCTTGAACTTGAACCCATATATAAAGAGCCTCCTACACATCTTCCCAATTTGAGAATTGTATACTGTTAAGCATTTTTAACTAGGTGTTACATATTAGGCACTACTCCAGGTTTATCTCTCCTTTGTTGCCTCTTCTCTTGTTTCACTGTGACTTTTTAAGGGATAAAATGCATTTTTATTTTCTTGGCTTCTTGATGTGGAGTTTCTCAAATCTCACTTCCTGTTTTTCCCAGAAGGTACTCTAAATCTGGGCTTGTGGTGTTCAAAACTGTTCTAAATCCAAAGTTCTCTTTCCCCCCTTCTTCTTTTCAGTAATGTAGTTTAGACTATCTTATCTTAACAGAACATATGCAGAGTCCTTTTCTTGGATTACCTGGGTTTAGAAGCTAAAGTAGAATAGAGGTATAAATCCCAATACCACAAGCCTTACTTTGCATACCCAAGACCAAAAGTTTCTTTTGACAAACAGGAGGTGCCAGATCCAAAGCAGCAATGTTGGAAAAGCAGAAAGAAAAGGGCACATTTGGCAGTCATGCATTTAGCTTTGGCAGTCATGCATTTAGCTATGTAAATGGTATGCTTATGCTTGCTATTTATTGCCTTGAAATATCATAGAACTTGCTAACTGTGCAAGCAGCCATTTGTGTTAATTTCAATGCAGAGCAAGAAATACAATTTTATGAACTTCTTATGCAAGTGCTTCTTATTCATGGCATATGAACATTTATGCCTCTAGGTTCTAATATGATGCCATCACTTTAATATAGCACCATCAGTATAATACTTGAGCACTATGGAAATGCGGTTTAATTAAAAAGAAGGATATTTGAAAAAAAATATGAACAGAAGCATAAAGGCTACATAGCTAAATATTCCACTGTTGGATGTTTGTATGCTGTTCAGCTGTTCCAATGGTTCTCTTTGCAGCAGTCAAATAAGAGTGTTATTTCCCAACAGCATCATTTTGGTGTGATTGGCAAAGGTTATATTGTTCAAGAGCCACTTTTAAATGAACCTGAAGGACAAGCTGTGGCAGGGGATGAAGAGAGAATAGGAGAAAAAGACACAGTCTTGTACATTCACTAAGCTGGTATCAGAAAGTTTGCAAATACCTTTCTTTGGATTTTTGATGAGCCAGTACCAATTGTTTTTTATTAAAGTTTCGCTCTGGGTTTTTTCTTCTTGTCCTTTTTTTTTTTTTTTTTTTAATCAATGAAATTAAAGCCGTTCAAAACTTAAACAAAGGGAGTCTTTATTTAAGCGTGTTTTATGTCTTTGCACAAGACTATGTGGGCACATCTACATGTGCTCCCAACTGCATAGTTGTTACTGTGCAGTAGTGTCAGCATCAGTGTTCATGCCTGCCAACGCTACGTTGCTGTAGCTTTGAGCTACATTGCCATAGCTCACTGGTATATCAATGTACGTTCTCATGTAGATACACCCAGTGCTGATAACATGATATAAAGAAGAAGGTATTGTATATGTGAATTAGGCTCTGGAACGGTTTTATCTGGGCTGGTAAATAGTGTCACATACACATGGATAAGGGGAAAGGGGAAGAAGGAGATGGGGGCATAATTTCCAGTCTATTCAAAATCACTTAATAATTTTACTTAACACTTTTTTTTATCTAGCAACATTTAAGCTTCATAGAACTTGGTTTTCTTGTACTTTGGCTCTTAATTATGTATCTTCAAAATTGTGAGGGGAATGATTCTTTGATAGATGATTGCAATCAGGATGATAATATATAATTTTGATTAATCAAGGGAGTTTGATTAATTTCAGTGTTGATTTTAGGATAATCCTATGCTGGAAAAAGATGCTGTTTACTGTCATTCAAGATGAGTAATAACAGAGTTTTGGAAGCACTTGTTTAAACTTATTGAGATGCTGGGCTAGAGCTTTCCTACATTTTCTTGGGAGAGGATAAAAAAGAGCACAAACATTGCATTGATTAAAATAGTTCATTGAACTATACATTTGTATACACATGTACAGGAATTGGTGCTGACAGCCTGAGAACTCAAAGAAATACTGCATCATGAATAGACCATGATGGGCTAGTTAGGATGATTAGTTTGAATCTGCATATAGTGAGTCTACAGCCAGGTGGAAGAACTATATCTCAATCTGCTTATAGATTTCATTGGAAAAAGTGCCTGAACGTGTTTCACTTTCAGGTCTCACTCCCACAGTAGTTGCACAAGCTAGAGGCTAAATACATGTGAATCCTGAAGGAATAGGTCTTAAATAATTCAAAGACTTGGGCTGCCAGAATTTCCCTCATCAGGCTAGATTTTACTAACAGATTCCAACATTTAAGATTTGTTCCTAATAGGGAGCCTTGATTTTCCATTTAGATCACTCTTGAAGTATGCTAAACAACTAACTGCTATGCTAATGTTATAATAATTGCCACTGGAGTCAATATACACTAGGCTCTTTCACATGACTGAGTTGTTCATCCTTGAAACCCTGACCTAGGCCATGTGACTGGAGTCAAGAAATACAGTTTCAGTTATAGCACTTGTGAATCAGCCACTTATTATATATTCTTTCACCCCTCCACCCCCTTTCCTCCCTTAAATTATATGTACACATTTGGCAAACTAACTTTGTAAAAGAAAGTATAGATTCTGAATGCCAAGTAGGGTCTGACCTACCTTCAACTGTTTTTATCAATTCAGGTTTTGTTTTCTACTGTACATTTAAGTAGAAGTGTCAGGGTTAGAGGGGCTAGAAACAGGGATAAAGATACCTTTCAATCTCTCTTTGTGCATGCTCAAAGGGAATGCAGGGCACTGAGCATCTGTTCGAAACCAGAGAGACACATGAAGGTTATAACAGAAGCACTGCCTAATGTTTCCTCCTGGACACAGAGGTTGGCCTTTAGACATACTCATTTCCATTGCACATAGCTATGAAAAGCATGCTAAAAAATCTGTCATGTTAATATCACCATTTACATTTATGGCTCAGTAGAAAATTGTTATATATTATATACAGAGACTTCACAAAAGTTAAAATGTTGAAGAATTCCTTCAGTGCCATCAGGATGGAATAGTCACACAACACTGAAGGTCAGATGTAAGTTGATTTCCAAAAATGAGGTATGAGGAAGCAATGCTATTTTTATGTGACCTGGAACCATCCCAACAGCAGTCAGGAAAAAAAAAAAAACATTTAAAAATGTTGAGAACTAACACTTGGGATTAAAGAATATTATATTCAACTCACAGTGGCTTTTTCTGTAAGGTTTGTTCATATCTATTGTAGTTCACATTAAAGGATAAATAACATGAATGCTGAGATGAAAATAGCCCTTGACAATTCTGCAGAGTTAAACATTCTGTCTTTGAAACACTTCACTCTTGGTGTCCATCCAGCAATGGCTTTCATATATGAAACAAGATGGACAACTCAGATTCTACTCGCTGATATGAAAATGGATATTATGTGAAAATGGAGTACTTATCCAGTGGATGGGATTCCTCTTTGTCAATGCTGCATATGCTCCTCAAACATACCTGCCCATAAAACTGAGAGATGCCAGAATATATAGCTTTTGATTAGAATCAGACAGTCATAGAAGCATAGAAAAATAGGGTTGGAAGGTTCATCAGAGGCACGTCCAGACAAGTGCAGATATTTGTTTCCCTGGGGACAAGTAGTAGCAGCACATCTTGTGGCACACAGGAACACCCTTGCCATGTGTGCTCTGGCGTGTGGCAGTTTACTCTGGGTAGGGTAGGGGAGGCTGGGACTAGCAACTGTGCTGGCCCCAGCAGCATTATGCAACACTAGTCAGGCTGCAACTGGAATACTGTGTCCAGTTCTGGGCGCCGCACTTCAGGAGGGATGTGGACAGCATTGAGAGGGTCCAGAGGAGGGCCACTCGCACGATCCAGGAACAGCAGGGCAGACACTATGAGGAGAGGCTACAGGACCTTAACCAGTTCAGCCTTCACAAGAGAAGGCTGAGAGGGGATCTGGTGGCCATCTATAAACTTATTAGGGGGACGAGCAGGGATTGGGAGAGACCTTGTTCCCCCAAGCGCCTCCCGGAGTAACAAGGAATAATGGCCATAAGTTGCTAGAGAGTAGGTTTAGACTAAACATTAGAAGTCACTACTTCACAGTCAGGGAGGCTAGGATCTGGAACCAACTTCCAAGGGAAGTGGTGCTGGCTCCTACTTTGGGGGTCTTTAAGAAGAGGCTTGATGTTTACGTAGCTGGGGTCATTTGAGCCCAGTTTTCTCTCCTGCCCAGTGCAAGGGGTCAGACTACAAGATCTACAAGGTCCCTGCATCTATGAATCTATTACCTGAGGTCCTGGGGGCCTCCTGGGGCTGCAGCCATGGCAGGAAGCCTGGCCGGCAGCTGGAGCATGGGTCTCACTGGCCAGGCTGCAGTTTTGGGCATTGCATGCTGCTGCCCAGTGTGATCTTTCACTTTTTGTATGTGTTTTTTTGTATCCTGGGATCTCCTCGGGCCAACTCCCCTCCTCCCCCAAACCCTGTACTGCACTGTAGCAGCATGGGAACCCCTGCATGTGCAGTATGTGGCACCACAGACATGTCTACAGCACCACGTACCACACATCCACACTTGTCTGGCTGGCATCCAGCAGGTCATCTAGTCCAACCACTTGCTCAAAGCAGGACCATCCTCAATTATATCATCCCATCCAAGGCTTTGCCTAGCCACGTGTTAAAAACTCCCAAGGATGGAGATTGCACAATCCCTAGTCACTGCAGTACATACTGAAAATAATCATTTAAGCATTTCAGAAGGGAGGAAACCAAATTTTTAATGATATAACATGAAAAATGGGTTCAAGATCTCTTTACTAATAAAATGGACTGCCTCAGAAATCAACACAAACATTTACATGGGCCTTCCAGACCTATAAACTACTCAAAGAGCTTGGGAAGCTTTTCTTTAAGAATCATCAAATGGATTATAAAATATTACTTTTAAATTTTCATAGCCCATTAAATTTGTTTCAATGCAGTATTCTTCTGAATCAGTAAGTTTTGAATGCAGCAAAGTAGCAGCATAAGCTGCAATTTTCATTACAGGGAGAGATCATTATTCAAATCGGTCTATTTTACCTCACTAAACAGTATTAATTTCTCAATTAAAAAAACATGGAGTAGGCTTCTATTTACTAAATAAGTAGGCATTCATCAATGTGGCTGTAGATAAAACTATAGAGTTTACACTTTATCTCCACACCTTTGCATGTCATGCTCCAGTTACTTAATACTCCATATATATATATATATTCATATTTGGTGCAAAATAAGTATTCTTCCCAGGATTCTTCCTAGAAAAGTCTCCAGGTCAGCATCCAAGCAGAGTGCTATTTGATATTACTATGTCCTGCAAGTTCAGAGTCACTTATAGAAATCCTTAATGAAGGAGCCCAATTCATACAGAGTAAAAACATCTCAGTACAGCAAAATAAAAAATACAAAGCAAAAAATTTCAAAAACTGAAATCGTAAAGTTAGATTTCAAAATCTATATTTAGGCACTTGGATCCTTGTTTTGAAATGATTTAGATGAATTTAAATTGTATTGAATACCCAGTCAACTACTTTTTCACCTATTCTATGCAAAATAATTGGTTTTGATCTCACATATTCAACTAAGAACATAAGCCAAGACAAAGATTAACCTTTCATTCACTTCAGAGTGCTTTGTATTGGGCCCTTAATGAAGAATAAATCCAATAAAGACACTCACATTACACTGATGAAAGAATCAGGATAATCTTTTCCTTATTGTATATTTAAAAAATATCATACTCTATGGTAATAGTCCTGAACATTATCATATTACTATTATGTAATGTAGCGCTTTACATCATTACTACATAATCCTGTAGAACTTTCTCTGAGCTCATAAAACACTATGAAAGTTAGGGGATTAGTTATTTGAGTTTTCATTTAAGTATATTTCTAACATCAGCTCTTCTATTTCTGAGATTCTTCTAGACTGAAATTCCTCTTTAAAAGTGAACTAAAAGTGTAATAATCAACTGAGAATCCACAACTAATCATAAATTATTGACAGGATATGTTTACAAGCAATAAAAATATATATTTCAGTAGCTGCTATTATTTTTTATTTCAATAGTATCTAAAAGTCTAAGACACTGTACTGTATATATTCCTAGTAAGATACAGTCTCTGACTCAAAAATCTTATGATCTGAAAAAAGAAGACATGTCAGAAAAAGAACTGAGGAGGGGGAGGGAAGGAAGTCTTATAATTTCTACTTTATATGTAGTGAAGTGAAGCATAAAATAACTGATTATGTGGCTTGTTTGAGTTCAAGCAAGATCTTCATAGAAAAGCTAGGAATTTAATATAAATTGGTTGAGACCTAATTTAATACCAAAACCCCAAGGCCAAAATTTCTTTTGAGTTGGAGGAATCAAAAGATGTAAATAGGAATCCTTATGGGTAGGGACAAAAGTTACACATAAATGGGTTTAAATGGTCAGAAACTATTTTAAATCTGCAATAGAACACAAGTTCAGTGCAAGTGAACCTCTTTCAAAATGGCTAACCCCTGTTTAAAATAAACCTGGATGGATAGAGTATCAGACTTAACTGATTTGGGTGAAACCAGTTTATGAAACTTTTCTGCCATATTCCCTCCCAATTCAAGTTAACTCACAGTCCTTCAGCATCCCAGGATGCCTTGCTGCTTTGGGCTGTGCTGTCTGCTCCAGCAGAGCAGGGTTGGCCCCACCCCCAGCTGTCACAGAGCTGAAGCAGTAAAGATTCTGCTTTCTTGCCTGCTTCCTGCCCGTCAGCCCAATGGGAAGTAGGGGTGGGGCAAAGAAAAACAGAAACTGAGGCCTGCCTAGCCTGGATGTGCAGAGCATGAAAAGAGGTAAAGCCCCAGCTGTAGGGGCTTTTCAGCCCCCTACGGCCCAGGAAGCTGGGCCTGGTTCTCAGCCTCACCCACTCCCAGCTGCCCATCTCTGACAAGCAAGGAGGTAGGGGAGGGAACGTATTCCCCTGGCACAGCACTGCCTCCTTCAGTCAGGGACTGCATGGCCTGGGTAGGAGCCCCCACCATCAGGGCTTTTTGCCCCCCACTGTCCAGCAAGCCAGGCTGGGATTGCCTCAGCCCTGCCCCCTTCCCAGCCACCTGCCTCTGAGAGGCAGAGGGGGAATGCACCCCCCCTCCCAGCCTAGCCAGGCAAGAAGCTGTGGAGGGGTGGGACTGAAGTGATCCCAGGTGATTCCAACCCCCCATAAGACCCTGAGTGGGGGATCGGTGCTGGGGTGTGGGATGCATTATCCCCTCCTCATTGTCAATCAGGTGTGGGCTGCCACTGCGCT
>NW_005842169.1:1964262-2007514 GCF_000455745.1 Alligator sinensis | reverse complement strand
AGCCTTACACAGTGTGACCATGAGGGGTGGTGAACGTGAGTGCCCCAGGCTCCTGGCCTGGGCCAGTGCAGGCTTCTGCCTGTTTTAGCCACCTGAACACTGAACATACATTCAGTTTGTTATTGGTTCAGTCTATGATGTCTAGAAAAACCTGTGAAGATTGAATTGATTCCACCTTGGGTTTTTTGAACCTCTGTACTTAGCCTGTAAGACAAAAAAAAGCTGTGGAACAAATCTTTTATTCTTCCATTTACACCAATGTATTGCCTATTCTACTGTTCATCTTTGTCTTAATTCCTAGTTCACAATCCTTCTCCATCTCTCCAAACAGACTGTTTGTATTTGTATAGAGTCTTTTCTTTGATATTTAACTCAGTCTGTCTCTGCTTGACCTTCATACCTTAGGAAGGGCACCTGATGCCTATAAACTTGTCCAACAGCTCTTCCAATTACACAATGGGTGCATCTGCATGTGTGGTTTACTGCAGAGTTGACTAATTAGCACTAAAGTAAAGCATCGTCATCTACACATGCACCCATATTAGGGTGCAGTAAATTAATTAACTCTGCTATAGGATAGTACTGTCTGTGACAAGTACTATACTACAACAAAATAATTTACACCACCACAAAGCATATGTAGACAGTGACCAGGGCTGGCTGAGGTATGAAGGTGCTACAGTGTGGAGGATGCCTGCCATCTAGCTCCACACTGTAACACCCTTGTGCCCCAGCCAACCCCTTTGCCACTATCCTCTCAATGCCACTACTCTGCCATCCTGGGGCTTCTCCACCCTGGCTCAAAGTGCTGCCCAGGCGCATGTAAAGACACTGTACCCATGAGCAGCTGACTCCAGCATGAACTGCATTGGTTCAGGTGCACTAATTGCACGCGTAGATGTGCCCAGTTAGTCTCAAAAAGATAAAACAAAAAAAAAGCCTTGTTTTTAAAACTATTAACCATTTTAGAATTTCTTTCATACCTAAAAACTTCACTGTATTTCTCATAATATAATGTATACTCTTCTCTCATAAATGTGTAGTGCACCCTTGGAGCTACCTGTTTGGGCTCATCAAGGGCAATGTAGTCTAACCACTACAGTCTAGAAATGGATGGTAGCAAGTGATTATAATGTCATGAGGCAATGGGCTACAAAAGGATATTCATTTTAATGTTGAATTCACTCAAAATCAAGTGATTACATTCAGCTCAACACACCACAGCAGAGCATGTTGGCTTCTCAAATGCCAAAACAAAATGGCCCAACATTTGCTAATCCCGTACCTTTATTTCATTTTATTCAGACTATTTTATTCTGGAAAAATAAATGATCTTGTTCTGGTTCAGGAGTAAAAAGTTCCCCCTCCCCATATTCTAGGTTTCCAAAGTCTACTTCTTTAAAATTGACTATGTTTTCTTACATATTTCTAAGAGGGGTTGGAATCTCCAGGTAGGTAAGCTCTTTTGAACATCAAGTAGTTCATGCTTGTTCCTTCTCCTAGTAAACATAATCTTGGTCATTCTAAGAGAGAGTATACATAGGGAATTCCTTATATTCTGAGACAAGAGCCATTTACACGGGCAGTTCCCAGCTATTTTTCCTCCACTGAGATATTATAAATACATCTCTGGAGCAGCCACAATGTCTTTGACTGGGTAGAAGTTGCTATGGGGATAGTCAGAGAGGCAGTACAGATCTAAGGAGCTTGCCTCTTGCCTAAATGTCTGTGTGAAATTCAAATAGGATTCTGGGCTTTCTTCTAGGTCCCAGCCTCTCCCCAAACTGTATCTATTTGGAGTCTCATTGAAAAGACAAAGAAATGAGGAATGCTTGGGGAGACCAGGCCAAGGGAAAGGGGGAGACCTCTGCATGGAATGTCTCCTTCATAGACAGATGTATCATCATACCGGGGGGGAGGGGAGGACAAAAACTGCCAAAACAAAACAGAAAAAAGAGATCCATTCAGAATTTTCAGACCCTTAGATACTTTAATATATACTGTACTTCTAAAAGTAATTATTCCAATAGGTTTTTCCCCCTTGTTTAATATTTGAAAAACCCAGCTATAATTTTCTAAAAAAAAATCTTTATGATCACCAGGTAAAATGTGTCATATGCTTCCTTTAATTTTCCAAGTTTTAGGCTTCCTTTGACTCTGAAGGTTTCTCATCCCAAACAACTGAGGATGGTTTACATTTTCCTAAATCTATCAAGACAATTTAAGAGCAACTGCCTGGACCACAGATGGCAGTGCATGTTTAAGTATGAATGCAGCATCTCAATAACTCAGGTCAGTAACATGCAGCAGAAAAAGTGCATTTGCTAACTGCTTGTCCCAGTTTAGCAATTCCAGGTTAAAAACTGCATTTTCTATTCAGACTACATGAGGTGCATGGATTATATTGCAGAGGCTTCTTTAAACATAATAAAGTGCAATGAAAAAATAATTAATCTCTGGTAGGAACAAGAAAGAGTTATGTCCCAAAGTAACAGTGGTGTAAAAAATCCTGAACAAACAACCCTGTTAAACAAAAATAAGGTTAGGCTGAAATCTTATTTTACAATTTTTTACCAGTACTTCCAAGCAAATTAATCAGATTGTCAAAAGCAGATATAAATGGATCTATTAATGAGCCATTTTTTATTCAAGTTCATTTAGATTCCAGTGGTCATCTGAATTTACACTGCTCTGCTTGTTTTGGTTACAAAAGATTATTGATAGGTTATAGACACCAACTGTCTTTTAACTGAAGGCAAAAGATACTGAATGAATACCATATAACTGCAAATATTCAAGAGCCTAAGAGCCTATCTTGAAAGAGTACAGAAAAATAATGCAGGCTACCTTCCTGCTATAACTATTAATAACATTGGATAAATAATTGTATTCAGAATAAAAGTAAGAAAGTTTTAAACAATTGGGATCTACTTTTTTTAGCCAGCCTAAAATAAATGGAATTATAAATCAATACAGTAAAATAAAAAATTTAAAAAAATTGTAACTAACTCTGAAACAAGACAATAGAAAGTATTAATAATAGTTATTTTCTTTATTTGTGACTTACGTTTATATACACTTAAATCTACAAGACAAAAATAAATGTGATATTGAGAAAAAGTGAAGGTAGAAATGAAAGTAATAAACAAAACTGACTTCTATTAAAATGAATGCTGAATTTTATAGGCCATTGTTATGTTTAACCTCCTAGTACACTAAATTTTGATATCCAGTAAAGCAAGAAGTTAATGCATATATCATCAGTATTGCTACATACATTTTTCAGGAATCACAACTACCTAAGCATTATCATAGAGATCATTAGTTATGGCCATATATTTCCCAAAGGTAATAGTTTTTGTTTTTTTCTTAAAGTAGACTACTACTGTTAAGGGAGGATAAATGAGTGGCATGAAACAACATTATTATTCACTATTCCAAGAAGTGAATACTTTTCTATTAAATCATTTGCAAGTGATTTCATACTCACTTTCAGTTGCAAGTATCAGACCCATGTACTGATGGTAATAAAACATTGGTGGTAACAAATTATTTAAAATCTAGGGGGAAAAATGACTAGTCAAAAAAAGTGTTTTAATTTGGTAACAAACCACTGTATTTTACCCTAGATGTAACACATCACTTCTGTAGTACTTGTTATCCAGAGTTGTCAAGCCACTAGATAAACATGAATTCTTGCAACTTTCCTCTCAGGTAAATAACATGACTGCATTATTGTCTTGTACAGAGGCATGAGACAGATAAGTGACTTCTTGCACTGACTAGCCACCTGAAAGATAAAAACAGCGAGGGTGTAGTTTTGTCCAGGATCATATTGAATCAAATGGGGTGAATCGGTAAGAAAGGGTAGGCCTCTTGTGGTCTTTCAAGGTCATGCATAACAGAAGCCTCATTTGAGAATTTAGTGAAAGGACGTTCTTTAGATGATTTTCTTCTTGATAGGGTTGCATCTCACAAGATTAATACAGAGGTTTTTCTAATCAAGACTACACTGTAGAGGGTGAAACTAGGGGAGATTTTTCCCTGGGGTTGCTGAGAAAAGGCCTGAGGGCTTTTAAATCAGACGTTGAGAACTGAGATAAGATAATTGGCTTTTTTAGGAGGTTTTGCTGTGTGTTTTGAGGCACACTTTTACTATTGTGGTTTAAGAATCTAGATTAAACATACCAGGAGTGGAAAATAGAAACTATTCATGGGCAAAAAGCTAAGAATATTAGGCCCCCACCAGACATTACACTTAAGATGCAATTGACCATTTAATTTCACCTTAAAGTGTAACCCAGTCACGCATTCAGGCAATTAATAACATGACAAAAAGTGAAACCATCCATATGTGTAAAAAATAGGTCATAATTTTTGTCACTGGTCTCAGTTGGAGGTTAAACTGAATGTGTGGTTGGGTACATCTCACCAGGGCTTGAATGGGCCCTGGAGCAGTCCCTGCTAGCTGTCATTTAGCTGACTGGAAGCACACTGGAGCTAGCACAGTGCCCAACTGGGCATTCAGTCCAACTGGGGATTGCACCAGGGCCAGTGCAATGGGCCCTGCTTATACTGCCCTGCAATTAGCTTATTGGGCAGCACTGGGATTGCACTAGGGATCATGCTGCCCCAATCAACTAATCTGGCCTGTTGGGTCCCTAAGAATTGGCTGATTGTTGGGCACCTTTACAGTGCAAAAGGTGGTAGAAGGCTTCCCCTGTGACAGGGCTCTGATCCCAAAATCACACACCCTGCCATGCACATGGCAGGAGGCACATTGTGTACTGTTCTCATCCTCTTCTTTATTGATAGTGCTTCACAAATAAAATCACTAAATTCCATTAGCGCACTCCTGCTTTTTTATGTCAACATCATTAGTGAGAACATGAAAAGATGCATTTTAAGAGTAAGTTCAATCTCTAAATAGAAAATTTAAAAAAACAATGTTGCATAGAAAACAAATATAGATACTGCAAGCATTCATGGAAAAAAAAATCTGAATAAAGTTATGTGAACGTATTAAAAGTACTTGAAATCAGCTTTATGAATTTCAGTTAAATCATAAACCAACACCACTTTACTCAAATTATGGTCATGATCATTGGATGACAGTAGAATATTTTGACAAATCACTTAATTTACAGTTACTTTTATATTTTTGTTTCATTGTTAGGAGCTGGATTTCTTGGAAAAGATCACCCAAGGTAAGTAATATAATTGAAAATCTATTAGCATGATTAATTAGATTTGCAAGTCATTTCCATTTGATTTTAAGGATGAAAAATAATTGAGTTATAATACTTTACCTACATCAGAGAAACCTTTTCCTACTATGCTAGGTATCAGAATATACCTTAGGCTGTGACTCTTTACCCTCAGTTAATGAAGAAATACCTGCTAGTATTCTGTATTTTGAGTCATATTTTCATTTAACATAGTAAAAGTGAAAGTCTATGAGATCACATTTTACTGATATTTCAGAAATAAGTATTCTGTATTTCTATAAAAGTACCCATAAACCATAATTATTTCAGAATTCTCCATCATGGGAAACACTACATCTAAAACACCATATCAGGGTTGATATCTCAAATTTAAAGAGGAAGTGAGGCATGTAGTGATCACTGGGCATTTCTAAACATGCATTTACATCGGGTTAAATTTACTGTGCAGTAAATTACTGTGCAGTAAATGGGAATAGGTTGGTGTCTACACATTCAGGGGCTAAAGTTAGTCTCAAGTCAGTCCACACACACTGTTACTGTACACTAAGGTGTCTACATATGTGTTACTGCACAGTAACTAATCAGGCAGTTACTGTACACTTAAGTTGGTGTAAGTCACCATATTTATTGCACAGTATGGGCACCCATACTGCCCTGTAATTTTGGTTACTGCACAGTAAATGCAAACATATAGATGTGCCCAGTATGTTCAATAAACACAGGCATACATGAATGAGAAGAACTAAACAATTGGCTTTATTTGTAGAGCAGTAGGCAACCTCTGTAGGTGCTTTGTCTGTCTTTCTCATACTGACTGGCTACTTAACTGAGGAGCCATTTCCCACTTACCAGCTTCATCAGTCTCCTTAGTTAGAATTACAGAATTCTAGGAATTGTAGGGATTGTAATTCCTAGAATTACAATTTATATCACTACATCTTCTCCCTTACGAATAAGTACAAAAATCAGTAAATATCCATCTACAGAAGAGAGGCTAATAGCATACCACTCTAAAGTGAGTCTTTAACACTCACTTCACAATTTCCCCATTCTGCAGCTCCTTTAGCAAGCCTGTATGAGTCATTCAAGAATTCATTTTCTTCTCAGGCTGATGAAGTATCAGATACAGGTTCTTATTTGCTTCTTGGTAGGAATCTTTTCTTCCAAGTCTTGATAGATTTGAATCCTTACACTAGAATCTGATTGACTTGCACTTTTGGCAACTGTGCTTTGGCACATGACACAAAGTTCATTAGCTACAGACTGCAGAGTTCATTTCCTCTTTCTGCATGATAGCATTTGTGTCCATAGGAATATTTATTTCCAGAAGGATGTGATTTGCTTCTTGTAATCTGGAACAATTGTTTTTTTCCTAAGAAGATAGTTCAGTTTTGGGTAATGACAGCCAAGTGGATCATCAGGAGGTATGAATGTCATGTGTTCTCATATTGTAAGCACACACTTAATTAGATTCAGTTTCTGAGATTATGCCAGACCCAAATTTAGTGTCAACTCCCTGGATGAAACAATGAATGGGAGTTTGTACACTCTATTTTTATACTGAATATTAGCAGTGCATCTCCCTTTCACTAGTGCATTTGTTCCTGAATAGCCTCCTATTTTGATGTTTGGCAGACTCATTCTTTGTCTCAATTTTGATTTGCTATATTCATGCTCTGGTAAAATATTAACCTGGGCTCTAGTGTCCAATTTTCATTGAACTCTTGTTCCACTGAAAAATTCCAGTCCCTCTCATTGATTCAGTCATACCAAAATAATTTTTTATGGTGTTCTCTCAAGTGTGTGCACTTGAGGTTTTTATGTTTGGGAACTGCAGCCCCACAAAATAGTGCAAATTGTTACAGTTAAAATAGAGTTTTCTAAATGTAGCACAACATTTGGGACCAAGGTTACCTTCCACATTTGGGACATGTCAGCTTATTTGCTCTCTCTCCCTTACTGGTCTCCTTACCAATGGCAAATTTCCATCCTGTGCAAAGGTTCTAACCACATTCTTTCATGCTTACTGTATGGATGACCCCTTTTGATGGATTCAGGTTGGGCTGTCACAATTTTCTGCCATGTACTTTTGGATAGACTTTTCTAAGGATAAGTCTTTTCATATAATTAGCCTTTCTTGTAACGCAATGTCTGCAAGGCTAAAAATAATCCTATCTCTAATTAAAGATTCTGTCAAGTTCCCAAAAACACAGTTCTTAATCCATCTCTATAGTTCAGTAACACACTGATCTATGCTTTGTTTTGTTTTTTGTTTGCACATAAAAAATCCATGCCTTTCAAGAATCTCATTCTTTTATGACGTGTAATACTCCTTGAATTTAAACAGTATTTTACTTAACTTTGTATTCTGACCTTTTTAAAAGTAAAAGTGTCTTAAACAGCCAGGGTTTTCCTCCCCCAGGCCCCTCTGTCCTCACAATATGCATCACAGAAGTTTGAGGATTTGACTTTTGTTATTTTTCTCTTCTACCCCTATGTCTGCTAAGTACCATTCAAACTTTTTGCCTGAATGCCCTCCAGTTTTCTGTTATATTGACTGACAACAGAAAGGTAGGTAAGATTTGCAACACCTCCAAGATCAATGGTCCTTAGATAATAACTGTGCAGGAAGATCACTTGCAATGGTCCCTTGTCCTTCCACATGGCTATGTAGCTCTACTTGTTCCCAGTGTGACGGGCTAGCTGGCAGTGACCTAGCCCAGGGGTTTTGAAAGGGCAAAAGATGATTGGAGGACTTTGGATTCCCTTTCCTCACCAATCAGGCCCCAGATACTTGCCCCTCATGTCCCCTGATTGGCCCCTTGGGTCACCTGGAGGGAGATAAAAGGGGCAGCATGGCTGACTCAGGGAGAGACCAGTGAGGGACCGTGAGGAAGGAGTTTCAAAGAGCTGGCAAGATCTGAGCCAGCGGGGCAGAAGCAGTTGCCCCAGAAGAGCCTGAAGGAGCAGGACCTGCAGGCAGCAGTTGTACCCTCAGCAGCACAACATGTGGCTGGCAGGAGAGGCTTTCTGCTGGGCTCCAGGATCCCCTACGGGAGGCTGTGGCCAGTAGGAGAGGCTTCCCACTTCAGCAAGGATCTGAGCAGCGACCTGAGGGGTTCCCAGCTCGGCTTCCAGCTCCTCCAATCAGAGCCCAGGCAGCTTGATGTGAGGCTGGGGCTCCAGGAAGGTCAAAACCCCTAGCAACTTGAAGCAGTATCAGTACTGGTGGCTGTGTGGCAGTGTTCCTGCCTACAACATGGGAGATCCAAGTTCCAGCTTTGGTGAGTGAGTGAGCTAACAAGGAAAAATTTCTCTTGCAGTGGAAAGGGGCCATTGTGTTTTCTCCCTTTCCAGGTACCTAGGCCCTATATTTCTTTGTCCTTTGACATTTTGTATTTTTTGCCTTTTTATATTTCCCCAACCAGTACTGTTTGCTCTGCTGTTTGTATTTTTATATTTTGTTAACCCTGTCTTTTGTCAATGACTGTAAGTGTCTAACCTTTGTTGAATCCTGCCCCTTGGGTCATTGTAGTGTGCACTATACCCCCTGATTATGCCTGTTATGTTCCTAGTATTGTTCCCTCATTAAAAGGTATATGGTTAAGTCCCCAGTGGTGGTCTGGCTCTGCCCTATAGGGGGAGGAGAGTCCCTACACCTCCCATAGCGCTTGTGCACCTGCTTTGATCCCTTCATTTGGAGAGGGGGTACCTTTTGGAGTACCGCCCAGGTTACACCAGGTTCCAACTTCTTCTTCACTTTGGGCATGTCTCCATGTGACATTAATGCACAGCAGTAAACTCTGGGGCTAGTTGCTTCACAGTTCATTGGTCCCAGAAAACTCCCTGGTATGCCCAGACTGCAGCACATTGAGCCAGGTTACAGCATTGCCAGCTGCCACAGGGCCTGGGTGGTCAATCTGCCATCCTGGGGCTGCTCTGACTGGGTTGAAATGTTGCATGGGGGCTGGCTGGGACACAGGGGTGCGTCAGCATGGGGCTAGCTTGGCAGGCAGCCTCTGCACTGAAGCACCCTTGTGCCCCAGCCAGTCAGGGCAGTGTCTACATGTGCAGTGCTGCTGCTGTACCTGAGGAATACCTGAAGGATGTTTATAGAGAGTAGGGATAGACTGTTCTCAGTGGTGACAGATGACAGAATGTGAAATAATGGTCTCAAGTTCTAGCAAAGGAAGTTTATATTAGACATTAGGAAAAACTTTCTCACTAGGAGCGTGTTAAAGCACTGGAGCAGGTTACCCAGAGAGATTGTGGAAGCTCCATCCTTAGAGGTTTTTAAGACCCAGCTAGACAAATCTTGGCTGGGATGACATAGTTGCGGATGATCCTGCTTTGAGCAGGAGATTGAACTAACTACATGACCTCGTGAGGTTCCTTCCAACCCTAATTTTCTATGATTCCATGATTCTAAGAGCCATGAGAATAATTAAAGTATTGAAAAGCTATCCTTACATTGAGAGAGTCCAAGCAAATGCATTTATTTTATGAAAGAGAAGGTTAAAGGCTAATTTCAATCATTGTCTATAATACCTACCTGAGGAACAAATTTGTGATAATGGACTCATCAAGCTAATAGTCAAAGAAGGGAACAATCTGTCATGTCAAAAACAAAGCAAAATAAAATATAGCAGGGAGCCTAGTCTGGACCCTGCCACGCTCACTCCTCCGGGTGAGCCCGATCTGAAAATCTGGCTATAGATGAAAACCAGACAGGTGGCCGGGAGTTAAAGCCAGCACTCTACAGTCCAGCACACCTGGGACAGACTCCCATGAGACCCCGGGAGTTCTGGTCCTCTTTAAAATAAAAGTAAACCAGGAGCAGTGGCATGTCTCAAGCCCTCCTGGAAAGGGTAAAACAAGGAGAGTTACTGTGGATTCCACACAGAAGCATGGATAAGCCACCATAAATGGGAAAGAAGAGCTCCAGTTGTCAGAGAAAGTGGGAGATGGATCCTGTGGTCATTGCTGTATCCTGGTAGGGAGATTGTCCCTTCAGTTAAAGGCATGAAGGGAATTCTGATCTTCTCCCCAAGTAAGCACATGCTGATCATGGGAGAAAAAAGAAAAATAACAGAGAGTGAACTGTTGAGCAACTATTTCCAAACCCAAATTATATAAGAATGTCTGCTGAAACTAATTGAGGCCAGATAAGGAAGGAGATTGCTTGATCAGAACACGGACTGTATTATGTGTGGCTCTGAAGTAAATTCAGAGTTAGATAAGGGAAGTGATTGATTGATCAGAGCATGGACTGTGTTATGAGTGGCTCAGAAATGGAGTAAGGTCTGACCAAGGAATAAGAACTGATTGATCAGGACACAGACAGTACTATGAGGCTCTAGAGTCTGCCAAAGTCTGGAAAATGGGAAAGTCAGTTATGCAGAATGTGGGCTGTAATTACATGGGAATCTGAAGGTGATTGAATGCAAATTGAGAAGGACTGGTCAATGAGATGGACTGCCTAATCTGTAAATTAGAGTTAATTGAAGCTAGTTTGTGAAGGGGGGTTAAGTAATCTGAGTGGACTGCATTAGTTGAGATGCAGTCACCAGTTTCAGACTGACCAGGAAAAACTTGATTAACAAGAAGATATCTATTTGGGTGAGGAAGGGCCTGAATCACTCCAGGAAAGAGATCAGGGCTACAGCTTTTGATGGACCAAGATTGAAAATAGATCCAGCTGAGGGCTAATTTAAATGAATGTAGGACCTCTTCAATAGACCACGAGCCAGGATTTAACTCTGGGAAGGTCTGAAAGGCATAAGGGAAGCTTTGTGGAGTAGACCCAGAGTCTAGAGGAACACATTTGCATGAGTGACAGGCCAAGGCATAGGGAAGAAGGAGCCCTGGAGAGGTCTATCTCAAGAACTTACACTGGTCAGCACCACTAACTAGGCAGTCACTCTCTCTGTTCATAACAGTAACATCATAGTGTGGTGGGAAATAAATCAGTGAGCATTGGAGAGGAGAGAGCCAAAAAGAAAGAACTGGTGACCAGTGAGTGTCCACAAAACAATACCACTTAAAGTCAGTTTGAATAGAGGTTGCTCAGCAGTGCAACTTCTAACAGTAGATACATAATAGCTACCATATTTGCCAGTTTAATAAATGCTTTGCTGGCATCATATTTCTCTAACTGTAAAGCACATTAAGATGTCTTAAATGTGAATACTTCCTTGGCTCTACTTTAGCCCTGTCTTTGATTCTTGGGTCAATAAATCTTGGTGTTAGTTTCAACAAATGCCAATTCCTGCTTGGTGCCCAGCTGTTTTTGTACAATAGATATGAGTGAAACATCTACTATTCACTATAAGGAATGCATTGTTAAAAAAGGTGCATTATACCTAGTACTGTTGTTGACAGTCACTATAAACCAAGTAACTATCAATTTACTTTGTAAAATCATTGAACATATTAAGTATCAACAGAGATACGGAAACTTAAATCATGAAATGATCTACCAAAAATCTTTGGGTCATGTTGTAGCTGAGACCACAATAGTTTCTGCTGCAAAGGAAAATTGCTAACATAAAATTGTCATGTAGAATTTTTAGCTCCTTCCATACCCAGAAAAGATGTCCATCGAAAATCTCTGAAGCATGGAGTTTATTCAATAAAAGTTACCATCCCAAAGTTACCTTGCCTTTCATTTACATCCTGGAACATCACTCCAATACTGCCTTGTTTTAGTAAACTATTAAAGGTGAAATAACTCTTAGATGGGGAAAACGTCACTACACAAATTCAGTTTTAATTTAGGAACTTGGAATATGAATCCAGGTAATACTTAGCCTTACACTGTGCTTCTGTAAGATTATGAAAGGAGTCCAGTCTTCTTTCTTTGGGATTACAACTCACATGGGCTTTTTCAGACCTTGCAAATGCTAAAGGAAGCTAGTCCTCCAGATTATTTGAGGCTTATCCACCACTAACTAGGACATAAACCAACAAAATATGGACATGATAGGGTATATCCATAACTTGGATGCAAATTGAGTAAAGAAAAGGGAAATGTGAATTGGATAAAGAAAAAAGGAAATCCATAAGTCTCCTTGCGCAGCAGTTGTTAGGACATTGTAAATTGTATAACCACTCCAACTGAAGTGGCTCCTGCTGAGACGGAGTGGTAGGTAAAATAAGTAGATAGTGTGAAATCATAGAATACTCAAATATGATCCGCAAAGTAGTTTTGAAGCATCATTAACAAAGTACAGGGAAACTGCAATCTCTGCAAGTATTTCAGCAAGTAGCCATTTGAATACCACAAAAAAATTATATGTATACTCCAAAGCAATCCCAAAGGTGGGGTGCTGGAGTTCTTTCCTAATCTTGTACTATTCCAGAGTTAAGCAAAACATTATCTGGATGCATCATGAATGAGGCTTCAATATTTAGTCATGTATTTCTAAAAGTGAAGGATTAGTAACAATGGGCACATCTACACTTGCAATTAATGTGAAGCAATAAATTCCAGAGTTTATTGCTCCGGAGTATATTGCTCCAGGACACACTGTTTGAATATTCACCAGGTAGCAATAAACTCTAGAGTTTATTGCCATTTGAGTGTGTGCCTGGGAGTGCAGCATGTTGAGTTGGGTCAGAGTAGCCCCGCCTGACAGGGAGATGGGAGGAAGGGGTTGGGGGGTGGGGCTGGGAATCATCCTGCCAAGCCAGGGCTGATCCTCCTGGCTCAATATGCCATGGAGGGGTTGGATAGGTCACGAGGGTGCTTCAGTGTGTGGCTAGCCATCAAGCAGCCCCCATACTGAAGCATTGTCATGCCCGAGCCAGCCCGGGCAACATCTACATGTGTGCTAATGTGGAATTTTTTACTTTGCAACAGGATAGTACTTGTAAATACTTATTTGTCAAATTAGAATAATATGGAACTAATTGAATTGGTGAAAGTATTGGGAGCATCTACATGAGATGTTTACTGTGAAGTAAACTAACTACCTGTGCAGTAAACCTCTCAGTGTCTACACGTGTGCCCCTATTAGGCTGGAGTAAACTAATTTACTCCACAGCAGGGTAGTACTTCTAAAAATAAGTCATATATAAACCTAAAATGCTTAATCACTGGTAGAAATTCTTATTGCCATCTAATCTTCACAAAGTATGTCACTGGTATAAATTCTTATTGCCATCTAATCTTTACAAAATATCTCACATGGCTAGCTGATAACTAGTTTATTGGACTCTTCATCATACATGATCAAAGTGTCATTAAAAATCATATCTGTACCAAATTTCTCCTGTTTTTATTTAATTATTTATTTTTACATCTATATAAACCTTTTTTTTGGAATATATAATTGTCCTATGAATTTCATAATAGTAGAAGCCCCATATACATTAATAATTCCCAGAAAAAAATTAGCAGGGTTCTTCCCAGGCACAAATCACAGGATTTTCACTGATTTGCTTGATGTGAAATTTTGCCCATTTCTCAAAATATGTTACAATTTGATACCAGAATCATTTAACCTAAATTAAATAAATAAAATAGAATATAATTTGAGATTGCCATTAGAAATATAATAAATAATGGAGTGGCTAGTTTGGATACTTATCCAATAAGAGTTGGTCTGAATCAATTACTCCATATCAACTAAATTAGGTAGGGTTGTATCCCTTTAAACCATTTGAGACTCTTCTAATGACACCTACTATGTTCTGTTTTAGAAACTATGAAAAACCTGTCATACAGTTAGCACAAATGATTTTGGGAACATAGTTGGGCCTGGGTGGCTTTTGTGTATTCTTCTTGTTGTGTAATAATTAAAACACACAACACAAAGGCCAACCATATGTACAAGTCTGAATTTGCAATATCCAACTGAAAAAATTGCATTCTTCATTCAAAGTCTGTGAATAATCTGAACACTCCTATAAAATTAATGTTTATACTGTGGGTTTACAACAAACCCTGGAAAAGTAGCAATAATACCTGACATGATGGAAGTTTTTCCGTATCTGAAAGGCTGCCATTAAGAAAAGGGGGAACAACTATACTTCCTTCCTGCAGAGGGTACAATATGAAGCAATAAGATTAAACTGCAGTAAAACAGATTACATTTCAGTGGGAAAAACAATTTCCAACTAGAAGCTGCTCAGAAAAGTTGTAGAATCTCCTTTGTTGGAGGTTTTTAGGATTAGGCTGGATAATTAGTTGCCTGGAATGCTATAGGAATAGCTTTTTGTGTGAGCAGATGTACTAGGACCCTTGAGATCCCTTCTATTTGACGGTTCTATGTTTATAGATTCTCCTTGGAGCACAGTAGTGGTCCATAGTGGATTCAGATATATTCCTCTTTTATTAATACAGGGGATGTCCTCGTGAGACTTTTACTGCACAGATGAGTAATTAACTTTTTGGTAAGCACCTCGGCATCTACACATGTGCCCTTATTAGGGCACACAAAACTAATAAACTCCATAGCAGTGTAATACTTGTAAAGTACTTGTAAAATAAAAGACTTTGCATGTGCAGCAGTGAATGTGTAGATGCTGTCCAGGCTGGCTGGGGCACAGGGTGCTTCAGTAAAGGGCTAGCCAGCAGGTAGACCCCACTTTGAAGCACCCTCGTGCCTCAGCCAGCCCCTGCACAGAACATGGAGCCCCATTGGAGCAGACCTGAGGTTGGCATGCTGACCACTCCACCCCCATTCCCCTGTCAACCCAAGGCTGCTCCAACCAGGTTCCATGTGCTGCACATGAATAAACTCTGGAGCAATATGCTGCAGAATTTTTTGCTTCCAGGTGCACTCAAACACAATGCCCAGGATCAAAAAACTCCAGAGCAGTAAGATCCAGCGTTTATTTGTGTGCATTAATTGCATGTGTAGACATGCTCACAGTGTCAATAATCTTGCCAGCTTCACACTCAGAGCTCACCCTGGTGAGCTAACATTTTGGAGGGAAAGGGTATAGTAAAGGCCAGCCCCCAAAACAACTGCACTGGAGGAGAAAGAAAATTGAATCCAGCAGAAATTGCCCTTCCCTACAGTGCTTCTTTCAATTATATTTATAGCCCATATAATGCCTTTAAGAGAACACTACATCCTCCTATTTTTTGTATGGACCTATAACATAGATCATAATTCTGTCCAGTATAAGAGCAAAAGAAATGAGATAGTATTTCTAAACATGAGTTATTGGAAAGAAAGTGTTTATTTTTAATAATTTGTTGGACATTTCAGACATTTCATTTGGCATCTGGAAAGTTGTGACACAAATGTATTTATTGTGACTATCTGAAATTGTGAAGCCATTTCAGTTTGATTGATCTATAATCTGTTAATTATAAATTCTCTGAGCATGTGATTGATCTGTCCTTTTTACAGGCTTTCAAATTATATATTTACTCAGTAGTCATTAGTGACTCCAAAACAATCATTTAAAGATTAAGTCTAGTACCAAGGTTTGTTTTGAAAGTTCATAATGTAACCTGGTATTTTACTTTAGATTTAAAAAAAAAATGGTGCTATTGAAATGAAACTGCTAAAACAACATTCAGTTTAACTTGTTTCAACGGTCTAATTTAATTTAATCAATACACAGAGAAATTCAGAAGCAACAGTTGCACAGGCAAGCTTGCACTTGCATATTTTGCTTTATGAGTTTTAACTAACAGCTTTATTGAGTTGGGGAGGCTTAAACTGGATTTCACATTATCTCTGATACATTTTGCTTTAGAGAACACAGTTTAAACTCTGGCTAAGAGCAGATGGACTTTTATTAGTAGATGTTTAGGATTATGAATCCAAAAAAGATGACAAAGCTGGTATGGAAATACATAGCAAGGAACTAACAATAGAGGGATGGGGGTGAGGAGGGGAACACAACTAGGTTACAGGAGATAGAGTGTTAGCCAAATAAGCCCAGGGGTGGGGGGAAGGGGAAAGGGGAAGGGGAGGGAGGGGGTTCATGACGCTGAGAGAGAAAGAAGATAAATACACACAAACCCATTACAATGGTCCGCAATGGTGGAAGAAGTGGTTCGAAGAAAAAAGTGTCTCAGTCCATATAGAGTCTCATTATGGCAGTCCTCTTTGGGCGGCGCGGGGTCATCCGTTGTTGAAGAATCCTCTCAAAGGTGGCCTGTGATGTGTTCCACGTAGATGTTGCAGGACCAATGAATGGTCACGGCAGTGGACATAACCAGTTTGAAAATGGCTGAAACTGGTTTCCACATAAACCTGGTTAAATTTAGTATCAGACTAAAACTGATTAACCCAATGTCTGTCCCAGACCCCTTTTTGGTTTAAGTTAAATCAGAGTCCCCCAGCATCCCAGCATGCTGTCTAGGCTGGGCGGGGCTCTCTGCTCCAGAGAGCTGGACTGACCCCTCCCCTCTGCTCCCTGGCTGCAGCTCCGGAAGACAGTGCAGGTACAGCAGGGACTGCCTGGCTTCCTCCTGCTTCACCACATCTCCCCGCTCCTTGTTGAAGCAGGGATTCCTTCCTTCCTTCCTTCTGCCTTACACAGACACCTCTCAGCATTAGCTAGCATACCACATGCTGGCTACTGTCTGTACTGTGGGAGACAGGACAGAGGCAGACAAGACAGTGTTGGCTAAGGGCTTTTTGGAGCTAACCAACAGGTCAGCTGGTAAAGTCTCTCCATTCCTTGGAAAAAAGTTGTTTAAGAAAATCTTGAACTAATAAGAGAATAAGAGAGTTTTCTTAATGGGCTGATAAACACTGAGTAAGGGGTGATAAACACTGTGTTATCAACTCCCTGCTAGACTGCTTGGGAGGGGGAGGGAACCCCTAATCAGAGCATCCTACCAGGGCCTGACCACACCCACCCTCAACTCAGCACTGTGGAATGGAAGGGAGAGCTGCTCTAGGCCCCCCTCTCCGGCTTAGCCTGGCCACTGCAGGCATGTGCCTGCATTTCTGGAATGAAAAGGGAATGTCTATCCACCTCCAAATCAGTTCAAGCTTTTCAGGTTAGACTAACCTGCAAAGATTGAATCAATTCAGACTTAGGTCTTTTTAAATATCTGTCCCTAGCCCGAATGATAATGATAATCATAGATGAGGTGCCCAGTTACAGTCTCTCAGTATTCCAGTGCTGGGACGCTTGCAGTTGTATAAGCAGTGAAGTGCTCATCGGTGCTGTGAAAATGGCGGCTGCACACTTTTGAACTAACACACCATGGAGGTGCTTTAGTTCAAATGCACACCACCACCATTTTCTGCATGCTGACACTCACTTTGCATGTGGCACAGCACTGTTTGCCTTAGCTCATGTGCAGAGCTGACTTGATTAATCATGTCTGCTCCAAAGCGGCAGATCTCTGGCATGTCATGGGGAAAAAAAGTATGTGTATAAATGTCCCTAGGTGACTAACTCAGGACTACTGCTTCTACTGTCAGGGCCAGGTACCTAAGAAGTTGGTGTTATGGTGGTGAATATCACAAAGTAATTTTGTAGATCTAGCTCTAGGTTTATTAGCTTAAAACTGGAGGTAGTAGGATATTCAAACTATTTCCTGTGTTCATGCCACTACAGGTGGTCAAAAGACCAGGTTCTTTTAGTGCATGTACATTTTTTTTCTTTTTTCTTTACCTTCTCACTAGTTAGAAAAGTTGGATCAAATAGTGGTTTTGCCATATTTGGATGAATATCCTCCTGGGAGAATATGTGGATGGTATGAACTGGTGTTGATACAGTCATACCTCAGTGAAGTTCTGCTGCTTGAGATAAAGAGGACATCAGTCACCAAATTTAACTACAACATTGCAAACAGCCTTCTGCAAAAAAAATAAAAATAAAAGAGTGTGTGAAAATATCATTGAAATTATGCAAATATTACAGCTAACTCTATCCATTTTAAACTCTATCCATCTTTAATATTTATACCCTTATCTTACAAAAAGAATCGCCACATGAAGGCCTGTTGACCTTCAGTTGTACTACTTTTGTTGGTGTGGAAAGTTACAGCTGTGCTTTGTATTTGTGAGGATTTGAATATTTGGTCACTTTTTCCATGGATGTCTCAATTGTGAGCAAGACAGTTAAATGAATATGTTACTGTATTTCTAAAGAGTTAGCTTAGAGTCCAACAAAATATTAAGTATTGAACAAGGAACACTATTTATTCACTGTATTGTTATTTATAACAAGTTACAAAGAGGTTATCAGTAACTGAGCGCAAGCATCTTGTTTACTTGTAGAAACTAAGAAATACAAACAGATAACCAATGTAAGACAAAATACTTTAGAGGCTATTGAATCTGCAGTCTTCTTTCTGGCACGTTTTGTAGTACATTTCATTATACAATGCTAGTACTACAAAGGGGAAAATAGGAGTATGAACACTGAAGCATGCTACATTTTTCTGCTTTGCTCCAAGCAAATGTCTTGCTAATTCACTGGGTAGTCTGCTTTCATTTCAATAAACAAGTTGAATTACTTCATAGTGAAAGCATTTCATGTGAAGAGTCATACTGGTGCACCTGGATGAAGAATAAAATCCCAGTAGTTCTGAACGTTTCTGTATAAGCTGTCCTGTTCTTAAGTTTATTTCATTTAACAATATAGCACTGAAACTTTTCCCATTAATCTAGTGGCATTCAAAAGACTGTTATTAGGAGGTCTTGCACTATGAGCCCTGTTACCTGTACTTTGAGCTGCTCAACTGTTGATCGGTGTTAGTGCCAGCTCTTGGTTGGAGCAGTCACATCATAAAGCTAAAAAACCTTCTCTAACTGACCACCACTTGCACAGCTGTAACTTGCCATTAGAGGGCTGGCAAGGAGGGGCCAAGCTAGGAGCTACAGCTTTGATTTTCCATTAAAGGGCTAAAATTAATATGTAACAAGGCTCTCCCTCTCCTTCAGTTCTAGTCAACTAGAAGTCGATTTTGTTTTCATATTTTAGATATAATGAATCATACTTCATCACCCTTTCAGCTGCATCCATAAGGCATGATTTACATGCATACAGAACACTTGAATTGTGGTTTTCAGCTGCAGTCTGTACCAGCATGTGTTATTTGCTGCAACAAAGCAGTATATTTTTGTGGCCTTAAATAACAATGTATGGGGATAGAAAGCTTAGGAGCCACTGTATCAATGATCAAGGCAAAAGACCACCACAATGTGCCACCAGTTTATTGGCAAAATGAACTACAAGTTGCAATGCATGTTTTATATTAGAGATCACTAAAATGGAACACATTATAGTTTTCCACACCCAGAACTATTACGCTATTTCTTTAAAATGAAATTCACTTCAAATTACAGGAGATGGTGATACACACATGAAAAAAGATGTGGTTGTCAGTAACTAAAAACCTCCTAGCAACAAGATCCATGGTGTACCAATCTGTATTCAGAGAGCTAGATAGAGACAACCAGTACCATGGTTGTCAGGGTACCTGTGAAGTTTCAAATTACTGTACTGAAAAGATTACACACACAACCACTAAGCCAGTGAAACACTAATATTGCATTGAAATAAACTGACTCAGGGCTTCTGGAGGCTCATGGCAGATCCCATCATGTGGCATGGGGCACTGAGGATAGCCCCCTGCTGGGCAGGAGCTTGCGAGTGGGGCTTTTTTTTTTTTAAGGGATGGGAGCTGGGGCGGATGGGGCAGCCATGGGGGTGAGGGGGCTGGCAGAGTGGGTAGGGGTCAGGGGGCTCATGACAAGTGGCAGGGGGCACCGTAGGAGCAGAGATGGGTGGCAGCTGGGAGGAGACCAGAGCACAGGCACAGGCTTAGCAGTTTCACAGCTGCCTGAGCCTGTGCATCAGAGAGAGCTGGGGGCATGGCTTCTGAGCAATGTGGGCTGCTCAAAAGGTGCCTGGGGAACCATCTGGTGGTGAGCTGGGGAGAGAGGAGTGGAACACCAGCTGGGAGATGCCAGCTCTGGAGGTGGGAGGCTCCAGCTCTAGCCCTAGCTTCCCAGATAAGGAGTCATCTGTCTACCTGGAGACCCCAGCCAGCAAGGCACGAGACAGGCTTGGGGGTCAGCAGGAGCCAAGGAACCCCGTTGAGAGGCAGCAATCAGGTGGGATGCCACTGGGGAGCAGCAGGGCTCTGACCAGGAGCTCTGGAACCATGGCTGAGGACAGACCCTCAAGCCCGCAACCATCCTCGGATAGCCCCAGAGGGAACAGATCACAGGGAACCACAAGCCTCCTAAAGGGGGAGAGAAATGATGCCAGTGAGAAGGACCAGGATGACAGGACCTCAGGTCAGCTGGGCTCCAGGGCAGGAACACCAAAAGAACAGGTTGGAATGGAGCACAAGGTTGCCCCCAGTACCCCGGCCTGTTAAAGGGAAGGGGACAAACAAGTGCCCTGAGGGGGTAGAAAGGAGCTCAGAGAGAGAGAGAGAGAGAGAGAAGCTCGGGAGCTCCACCAGCAGGTGCCGGCATTTTCAGTTGAGTTACAGATGACCCCAGCAGGAACATGGTTATTTTCTTGAAGAGGGGAAAACCAGCCCAAAGACCAGGTGTGAACCCCTGAAGGTTCATGTCCAAGAAGACCCAGCCCTTGCAAGGTGGGCAGAGTGGAAGACCTGCAGGAAGCAGCATCAACCCAGGTTGAAGGCGTAGTAAGGGTGGGATAAAGGGGAGGTTTGGAGCCCCATGAAGACACCCCCAGGATTGAAACCCCTCCAGGCCCCCAACAGTGAAATGCCTCCCCAACAAATAACACTGAAGACGTGGCAGGGGAGAAAAGGGTCAGAGCCCAGACCATCTAGGTGGCACCAGAATAGGGTTTCACCCTGAGGTCGCTGGGGGGTAAGACACTGACGAAGAGGTCCTCAAAGCCTTATAACACTTACCAGTGACACCTACTATTACTAATAATGAAAAGTTATTTATATTGGGGGTTCCTAAGATCCATTCCCATCTCTTGCTTTGATTCAGGTTCTAAATTTTCCTATTACACATCACCGTTACATGTATTGTTTAACAGTGAAAAACTTGCAACACATTTTGTGCATATTCACTGCCTTTTAATGGTAATCAATGTCAATTGCCAACTCATTACAAACCTTCTTCATGGATCATCAGAAATTCAGGACCTGGGGGCTTGCCCCTTTTCATTCTATTGGAAAGCCATTGTACCTGTTATTTCCTTAAAAAAAAAAAATCTAGAAATTAGCACACCAAAATAATGAGTACATCACAATCTTTAATTATTTTTGCTGGAGAACTTGACTTTCTGGACATAAACACTCCTTAATGATCCTTAAAAGACAACAATTTAATGGGCAATGTTGTATTTAAAGAAATATGCTTTAGCCTTTTTTTGTGTTTGCTTTACATTGTGAGTCTAGACATCCTTGTTTCTTCCTCATTTTTTTCTTTGTTTTTTTCTCTTGTTTTTGTGACATTGTTTATTAGACCAACTGTATAATTAGAAGAGATATTGAGATAGGCTTCTGGGCACAAAGGGTATGTACACACATGCTAACTTTCTGACAGTTAAGCCAACTTAACTTTTTAAAGTTGACTTAACTGTCAGAGCGTACACATGAATATGGAGCAGAGTCAACTTAAATAGAGCACAAGATAGTACACCTCCAAGGTGTATTATCTTGAGTCACATTAATTAAGTTGATTTAGCTCACAAGATTGCTGCTACCATGTCAACGAGCTGTACATGTGTATGTTCCAATGTGACTTAAGTCAACTTATTTTAAGTCAACTTAGTATGTGTTTACATACCCAAAGTGTCCTGCCTCAAGGCCTTTCTTCCAAAAGCATGCTGTATTCAACAGACTGTGGTAGGTGATCATTTTAGGCTCTTTATTTAGCTTCTTAGAAAGATAAAACCAATCACCTTTCCAAAACACTTTTTGTTGTTTCATGATATTTTTAAGGGCACAAGTATTTCCTGAGACAGAAAGAAGAAAGATTGCAACGACTAAAACCCATATTTTTCTTTCAAGGACAGGAGATTCAGCTGCAGCAGTAAGCGTTCGTTGAAGGTGGGTTCATATCACCTGTATAAAATGCCTGAATTTTGGAGCAGTCTGGTGGGTGTCACAGACCCATGACATTATTCAGAAAAATCCAACCATCCATTCAAGATCATACTGCGTGAAGCATTTCTCAATGAAGTTGTTCAGCAGCCTAAAGTAGCCAGATTAGGGCCATGCTGCATGTTATTCTTAGGGCATGTTAACTGAACTTCAAATGGGAGCATCTGCATGTTCAAGCAATAAAACAGACCAAGCATGTTTGTGTTGTATCAAAGTTATGACATTTTGCAGGAAGAGTATCTCCAGATTGTTTTAAGTAACACATGATAGGCTGCTCCATGGAGATAATACAAGTTCAAACTCTGATTCTGGCATCACACCAAGCCAGTTTGAGACTCCTGTGCAGTGCCACAGCTGGGACTGACAATCCAACCTAGCAATGCACCAGTATTGGTTCAAGACTGCCAGCAGCAGAGATCCAGCTTTTTTGCATATGCAGTGGCAGGTACAGATGTCACAAGTGCAGATGTCACAGAAGTGACATCCTCTCCCAGGCTTGATTCCCTGTGCCTCCCTCTGCTAACAGCAGAGATTCAATTTATCCCAGCTTGCCAGGAGCAGGTGGGTGCAGGGTCCAGGTTTGGGGACTGCTCCAAAATTCAGATCCATCTGTGGAGCCTAGTGTTGGGTTCAGTATCCATGAGGTGGGAGAGAGAAGGCATGGATGGCTCCAGCCTTGTCCAGTGGGCTGAGATCATAGTAAGCAGTACTGTGTGACTGCTTAGGATGCATTCGAACTTCATACATGTGCTAAGTGTTTCATGCAACTAGGCCTTTACAGAGTACTTTACTACTGCTAATCTCACCAGCGATACAGCCCCAGTACACTGTTCTAGAGCCATAGAGGAGGGAGAGGTTTTGTCACCATGTGGAGAATTTCAAGGCCCCACAGGAAATCCCATCTAGAGAAATCCACCTGTGTGGAAGCAGAATGGTGAGAAATTGATGGACCAGAGCTCAGATTAGTGCCTCAAAGGTTTAGTATTATTACAGCACAACTCTGGGATTTAGGACCCCTGGGTGCTGAAAAAGAATATATTCTTATGATATGATAGATCTGTAAAACAAGCAGGCAGTCATGCAGTGTTATGGCAGTGTATTTTGGTTCCACACAAAAACTATACTACCAGCCACTCAGTCTAATATCTGACAGCAGCTCTGAGCATTGATCTGACTATTGCCATCATATCTTATAAAAATTCTACTCAGAATAAAGAGAAGCTTAAAAAAAGAAGGGTCTGTATAGGCAAACAGAGGGAAAGATAAGCAAAAACCATGAAAACAATGTGGATTTATTGACTTTTACTGCCCCCCCCACAAAAAAATATTGTTTTTTGATGGGCAGTAAGGGAGAGTAGGAGAAGGTGGAGTAATTGTTATAGGGAAATCACTAAAATCAATGGATATGTAGCAGAAATGAGCAACCCTTACAGCCTGTGAGCCAAATCCAGGAGGGCAAGTGACTTCATCTGGCCTAAAAAGCCTGGATGTTGATGAAATTTTGGTAGTGGAGCAATTTGTCAGCATTGGCATTGGAGAGGTGGGGGCAGGAGGGAAGAAAAATTCTTCAGTAAATGACATTCAAGTTGCACATGAATCAAAAGAAATTTGGGGCTGGGGAAAATGGAGTGACTGGGTTAGAAGCACCAACCTGTTTTAGGCTGAGCTGTATTATTTCAGTATGCCACTCTATAAAGTTTGGTGATCCCTAATGTTTAGTAATCTTCAAAAAGACTTTAATTTGATCTCTCATTTCCTATACATATTCCTGCTCCCACAAAAATTTGTGGTTACCATTCACAACAGGAAGCTATCTGATTTGCAGGTGGAGATTTCATTGGTGCTATACAATGTGCCCCAATTTTATCCAGGGATGCATATATGAATGCAAAATTGAACATCACTTCTTAAAATCTGTATGATACCATTCTTGCAAGACAGACAAGGGATAAGGTAGAGATGGACTGGACACTTAGTGGATTCAAGTTTAGATGCACACCTTTTAACTACTGTAGTGGAAATTGGAAACAACACGTTTATACCTACATAATCAGCCTTTACAACCATATACATGCAAAGACACACAATGGAAACCTTTACACTTGTAAAATGTACTGAATCTTGTGTACTATTAACCTAGGTAAATACAGGGTTAGACTGAATTGTTGTAAGTTACACCAGTGTCAGTTCTGCGTGTCTGTTTCCTTCCTGAAAGCAGTGGCTGGGTATAGGAAGGCAGGCTATTGCATATTCTCCTACCACCTAGTGGTAAAGCACTATAATTGCTCCTGTTGTGAGAAGCAACCTTGGAATAGCTTGTTCTTAGTCTGCTCCAGCTTCTGGTGTAATTTATATTAGGATAGTAAACTGATGTAAGAAGTTCCAATGAAAATGTGTCCAGGACCTGAGACTAAAAAAATGATCTCTCTGAATGAAGCATATCAACTGTGCCACAATGTTTTGCAGCACAGTTGATCCCTTCACTGGATGAAACACACGTTGTCCCTGGTCCTGCCCTTGATTGTTCAGGACAAGGGGCAATGTGATCTCCCCATTTTCCCTGCCCACCCAGACATGATTCCCTTCTGTCGCAAAGGAGCAAATCTGTCTGGGCAGGGAAAAACTCCACTTTCCATGGGTCTGGCTGGGCAGGGAAATGTCCTTCTCTGCCAAACCAGACCTGGGATATGGGTCTGGCTGACAAGAAAAGTGGGAAGATCACATCTCGCCTTGTCCCGCACCATCAAGAGGAAGTGGGATCTGGATGAATGGGAAAGGACTCTTCCCTGACTAGCCAGAGCTGGGGCTTAGAGATTGTGGGGAAGTGGGTTTGGCTGAATGGGGAAGGACTTTTCCTCACCCAGCCAGAACCAGGGCATAGATCTGGTTGAGTTGGGAAAGTGGGAGCAATTGCAGAGAAATGGATCTGACTGAGCAGGGATAGCACCACAGAGATAATAGATGTCCATCACAATAAAGCAGCAGAGCCTATTACCACTTTTTGTTGTACCACTGATTATCATTTCATTTTGTGCAACAAAGGGTATCACTGTCTATTTGCTCAGCATTTGTGCCACCATAAACATTTTTATGGTGCCACAAATGAGACATGAAACAACATTTGTTTCTACCCTAAGTCTTCATGCAGTACCTTGAAACCTTGAATTTCTGTTAGGACATATTTTTTTCATAATGTGTCCCAAATGGCGCACTGGATCTGGACAATCTATGTACTTTAAGTTTTATGATATTCATATTGTAGCTGCATACTATTTTTAAAAATACAGAGGTGCTGCAATGCTTAATGCATTCTTTCAGATTTATCTTGGCGGTTTCCTGTGGCCTTGTAAACTACTATTCAACAGTCATCTAATAGCATTTTAAACAAGAGCAACATGAAATAAGTGGTGTATATTAGTAGTGGTTTTATAAAATTCAGTCATATACCATGACCATGTAATGGCAAATACTTTCCAGAGCATATTGCTGAAACTACCAGATAAAGTGAAAATCTATACAGTCTCTGTAGACTTGCTCAATTTTTAAATGGTACTTTTCAAGGAGGCTCTAATAATGCTTCCAACTTGGTAATGATTTTCTTCACTGTCCTCAGCAAATTAGTCTGTTCTTTTGATAAGTAATCAATGATTGCCACATCTACTGTACAAACACACACACACACAAATTGGGAGTGATTAATGGGGACTTCTTTGATGGAATCACTTTTCAGTTTCTAGAGTTATTTTAAAAAGCAGTGTCATGATTGCTGTACACTTATGAACTCAGGGAATTCCCTTTTACAGCCACTTGACATGGTAAAGTCTGGTAGATTGCCAACGAGTACTCTTTGGACATTCTTAACTTTGTTGAGTAGACATCTGTGTACTGTTCGATGTCATATTTACAAGGTAATCAAGACATTGTGTTAGTACTTTTCAACTAGAATGTGGAGCCTTTGAAATTAAGGACTAGACAACTGTGATTGTGATGAGATATAAACTTGAACTAGCTTTGCCTGTACTCATCAACAGATAAGAGACATTCTGATCATAGAATAGAAAACTCTGTAACTCTCACCATGAACTCAGGAACTTTGGAACTGAAATGCTTAAAGATAATAGAAAGATGGAGTTAGTAAAGTAAAAATCCATATATTAGAATCAGTAGAACTTCCATAAAATATATATTTAACTCAAAGTTTTTACAAAGGTATAAATGTCTCCTTGTACATTTTCCTTATTTGTATGACAGTAGAAGCACATTATGAAATATTCTACAAGGTTTAGATTTGAACCCATGATGTTCCAGATTAAGGTTTATAAATTCACCCTGCATGCTGTCCAATCTCTAGGTCCAAGCTCTCTCAACTTTGCTTGATATTATTACATTTCCTGAAAAGGGGGTTTGTGGTGACTCCAGTCACTACCTAAGCACACATCCCTCAACTAGTACATCTCTTTCAACCAGCTTTTGGGCATGACTGCCAGAAACAGCTGCCAATGAACATTTTTCATTCTTTATTTTTAATTGTACTGTTAAAGAGGTCTGATATTCCCACCTGGCAACTGCTTGACATAAATGAAAAGAATTTTAATTACTCCAAGAAAGATGATTGATTAGAGCTGCCTGTTGTTAATTGAAGCTTCATTCATTGAGGCTCTGACATAAGTGATTATTTTTTAATTACAAAACCTTTAACCAGTTTTGGAGGAAAGTAAGCAGAATGTTTGATACCAATATTTATTTCATATATGCATAGCTTTCACTGTTGTAGTTAGTAGACTTTTCATATCATATGAGAATTTGTATATATTCCCATGAGATAAAGATGTATTTCCAGCTTCTTCAGTAACAAAATGAATTGGAAACATTTGGCGTAGTTTATGTGAGCAAGGAAACCTGATCCTTTCCATTCAAGTACCTACAAATTGTCTCATATTGCGTTTATGGTATAGAACTGTTCCTTATATTGGCTAGGAAAAGAGTGGTAAGTACTATAAAAAGGCACAGCTGTACCTTTTTGTATGAGCTACTAAGATTTAAAATGGGTTTAAGGCACTTTCCCCATGGTTGCAAAGAATGTAATTTTTTCAATATTTTTCCCCCTTCAGACAAAAATTTAGCATGTAATACACAGTGCAATACTACAAGAACAGATGAGCTTTTGCCTCCATCATAATGGCTTTTGATCTTAGAAGCACAGGCATGGGTTGTAATGTTTTGTATCTGCTCTGGTATGTATTACCATCTGGTGTCGACTTAGGAAACTACAGTAAAATGCATATTTGTACATGTATACATTTTAATATATCGCCACCTGGTGTCTGGTATTAAAATAATAGACATGATTAAGTAAGAGTTGCACCAATGGAATTTACGGCAATAAGATTTTGGAACATTTGACAAACCTGTTTTTAACTGTGTAAGGATTTGCATATTAAAATTCACTGGGAGCCAAATGCTTATCTTACACCCTCTTTATTATTTTTTATGAAAAAAAAATATAATGCTGGGTCTGAGCACAAAGAATGGCTTTGTGATGTAGTTATTAAGTTGGTGTCCAGGGTATATGGGTTTTATTCCTGTCACTATTAACATTATGTTACATAATAGCTAAACTGTTCAGTAGCTGCCATGTTCTATGTAGGGGGTATCTGGAAGGTAACTAATTCTCCATTTCCATTCTCCATTTGAATTAAATGACGATTGTTAGTGGAGAAGTTGTTGATTTGCAATAAATCCATGGCATCAACAATTTACACAACACACATGCAACTTGGGTAACAGAATTCATGAACTTGTATTCCAAAACTATAAATCTCTACTAGACCAGGTGAAGGGGAGTATAAATTACTAACAATATGTGAGGAATTATGTCTGCTTTGCTTGGTATTTTTCTCAATCTCATTCAGAAAGGAACTGTCATCAGGAACACTAGTGAATCTTTACTTATATCCAGCAAAAGTCAGTGACATACCAAAATGCTAGCCTGTACATTGCAATCTGTTCACTGGGAATGGAACCAAAACAGTGAGGAATCTATGAAACTGACTGACCTGATCCATTTTTCACTAAATAGAGAGGCAGATACCAGATGACACTGAAATCAGTCAGATAAAACATCTCACATGGCCATCAGTTGCAGCATGAAGGGTGACAGCCAATGTAGAGTAAGGCAGGAAGCAAGGCTGGTTTTGTGAGAGATACAATATGCTGTCGTCATCAAAAGCTAAATTTACAAATAAATTGACAATACATATTGCAGTCTCATTAATACCAGATTAATGCATCATGATTAATGTTGTTATAATGAACACCAAAAGTATTAATAGTAGTTAACCTATTTATTACAAAGTGTTGCTGACTGGGGTACTATTTTGCAATACTGGTACATGATATATCTGTCTTTTCTATTTTTGCAGACAAAGATACAGAATATTTTAGGTTATAATTGCTATATGTCTCTAAAATATATTCTGAATGTATTGGGCTCCTTCATTACCCAATCGTGAAATCACCACATTTTGATAAGAAGTTTATAAGAGTAAGATGGAGTTGTTATTCATTTCTGCAAACCACTGTGATTAAATAGATTATGTTCCCCCACCCCTGCATATTAGAAACAGTCAGACAAGTTGGCTTTACTTTGATGATTCTTGTTCCAAGAGTAATTTAAACCACTGTTTATAAAACTCAAGGATAGTTTGAACCTCCAAGCATATGGTTTCTGTGTTTCCTTCCCATATGTACCCAGAAGACACCCAAGTTTCCTGAAATTGTCTGAACTGTCTGCACATCAAAACAGTTCTTCATGCATGCCATTACACACATGCTTACATCAAGGCAGATATGGGACCCTAGAGATTACTCAGTCCTGAAATGAGAAGGGTGACAGTTCTTTTGCTGGTCCTTTGCAGGCAGGCTAAGTATATATCCTCTGGATGATATCAAAACTGTAACTGCCTTACACTTATTTTCTGTGAAGAAATAAATGGGCTCTTTCAATATTAATAGTACCTAGCAAATACATAGCTCTTTACATTTTCAAACTACTCCATAAACATTACAGAAATACATTTATCTGACATGTTTTATAATGGAAATTAATCAAACAGAGAGTATATACTTAAAATTTCTCTAAAGAGTCTTTTTTGTTCCTTAAAATCTTTACTGACTGAATAAAGTGGCAAAAAACAAACAAAGCTTCCAGTGCTTAAATGAAAGAATAATTCAAAGAAACTAGCAAATGGCTGATCACCAAGCAGATCAGCTCTAATGGAAGAATGAGAATTATTTCTGTTAGGTGTGGGGAGAAATAAACATAACATGCATTGTAGCTTATCATTTCTGTGATTAAATATGTGATTTGGAGGTAAAGTAGTACTGCAAATATGGCAAAACAAATGTCTTCTCTTTTATGTAGAGGAGTAATTAGACATATGCTCCAAACAATTCTGAAAGCCAGAGACAGGGGGAGGGGAAGAAGGGTTTCTTCTCCTCTCCTCTCCTTCCCTTTTCCCTTTCCCTTTCCCTTTCCCTTCCCCTATTTTATTTTTTTTAATACAGGATTAAACTATGCCAAAAAGCTGTTATAGTTCTTTATTTTTCTGAATTAATGAGCAACTGAAAAAAAACAAACAAACCCTCTAGACCCAAGACCACAGACATATTAGAACGGTTGTATGTTCAATTACTTGTTTTTACAGGGAAGAGCTTTTGCAGTTTTTAGCATTTCTTTGCTATTGAGTACTTACATGTGTAATTTAGATTGTGAATTGGAATACACAACTATACACAGGAGTAAAACCATACCTTATGTCATTGTGTAGACACTGGACCTGAATATATAGGATTAGCCAAGTACTAAACATCAACTGGTCCAAGGTTGCCCAACCCATAGCTTGTGTGCCACGAGTGGCATGAGCAGCTCCTGTAAATGGCATATGAGCCCCTGCCACTTGGTAGAATGGAGGCGGGTTGGGCGGGAGATGGCAGGAAAGAAAATGCCACTCTGACAGGTGGTGTGAGATGTCTCCACCAAGAACCAGGTTAACCTTTCCCTGGCCCAGTAGTAACACAAACCTACACCCATTATATGGGGGGAACCAGTATACTCTGCATAATAATTAGCCATGCACAGTTATATTTGAGTAGATACCTTTTATCCAGTTAATAATTTATTTTTACATTTTTACATTTATTGTTCAAACTGTTGAACAATACCAAGTTTTATGTTTTATACAAGTCTGTGGATATTATCTCACCACTCTTACTTTTACTAAACAAACTGTAACTGGAGCTGAATAATTATTCTTTTAAAATAATTTTTCAAAAGAAAATTTCCTTTAAAAATATGAAATCCCACCTTGTCTAATTTTTGATTTTCTGACTAAAGAATCAAAATGATGACTTCCCCTGACTGCCTGAAAGTCTTCTGTCTATTTCACTTTAGACCCTGCAAAGAGAAAATAAAATTGACATTAGCCTTGTGGGCAGGCAACTGGTAAGCTGAGAAAAGTCCATTTTGGGTCTCAAAAAAAAATATATTTTTTTTTCTAAAAATATATTCCAGATGCAGGATGGAAAAGTATGAAAAAAATACTAACACACATTTTTCACTGTTATACATTAATATTTTTCAGAACTCTATTTGTAAACTGAAAAAAATGCTAGTTTGGCGAAATCTATTTTTCATAAACCCATGATATTCATCCTGAAATATATTAACCTTATTTATTTATTGAGTCCTTTATCACCTATTTCATTACTTTTTTAGGGATTGATATTAAGGTTGATGGACATATAATTACCGAGAATATCATTAAGACCCAGAAAGCTCCTCATCCAGTTCTTTTAAAACTCTTTGATACAATTTAGCCAGATCTACTCTTTTAAGATTGTCTGACTTTTTTGTCTTGTGCTTAATTTCCTCCTTACTCACTGTTGGAATAAAAAAAAATATATATATCATAATGTTTTTTGATATGACTACATTATCTGGCTTTTTCCTCAAACACAAAACAGAAACTTTTACTGTACATTTCAGTGCTCACATTGACAATTCTATCATTTTCCTCTAACAATGGCCCAATGTCATTATTAAGATTCCTTGTGGCAATAATATACTAGGACCACATTGCTCCCAGCCCTATGATGGAGTGTTTCATTCCAAGTGCCAGAAGGATTTTAACTTGATTGAAGGCCTTAAGGGACATAAGGTTTTAAAGGACGTAAGGTTTATAAAAGCTAATACAGGTAATGGGATCATAGGAAACTAGTGCTGGAAGGACTCAAAAGGTCATGTCATCCAGCCCACTGCTCAAGGTATGATCACCCCTGACTAGACCATCCCAGACAAGTGTCTCTCTAACCTGCTTTTGAAATCTTCCAAGAATGGAGATTCCACAATTTATCTAGGTAGTCTGTTACAATGCTTGACTACCCTCATAGTCAGAAAGTTCCTCTAAACTTCAACCTAAATTTCCCCTGTTGAAGCTTGAATCCATTCTTTCTAGTAGTGTTGTCTGTGGTATTGGAAAAAAAAAATCTCTATCCTCTCTGTAATTACCTTTCAGGTAGATGAAGGCTACTATAATTTATAAGTCTTTAAACAATATCATATAATTATCCCTCACATTCTTCTCTAAATTAGGTAACTCTAGTTCTTTCAAGATTTCCACATAAATCTTGCCTCCCAGGCCCCCAATAATTTTTAGTGCCTTGCTCAGTCTTTCCAAACTGTTCACATGCTTCTTAAAATGTAGGGCCAGAACTGGACACAGTATTCCAGATGAGGCCAGTGCTCAGTAGAATGGAAGAATTGCTGTTCTTGATTTGCAATAGACCTTCTGTTAATACAGCCTAGGATGTGCTTGGCTTTTTTGCAACAAAAGCACACTGTGGGCTTCTATTCAGCTTATGGTCTACTACAGGGTGTGGCCAGCCTGTGGCTCTGGAGCCACATGTGACTCTTCAGAAGTTAATATGCATCTCCTTGAATCTTTGCACAAGCACACAGTGACCGGCCTCCAATGGTATTGCGATGACCAATGGAAGCTGGTCACCATATGCTTGTGCAAATATTCAAGGAGATGCATATTAACTTCTGAAGAGGTGTATATGGCTCTAGAACTGCAGGCTGTTCATCCCTGGCTTCTATAACCACCAAGTCCTTTTCTGTAGTGCTGCAGCCTAGCCAGTCCTTCCCCAGTCTGTATTTGTACATGCAGTTATTCCATCCCAAATACAGGATGGATATTTTTTGATGTGTGTTCAATTCCTCTTTATCTGTCAACATGAATTCTAATATTGAATTTTCCTATGTTTGGCATGACACCTTTTGATAATATTAAATTGGCATCTGTAACTTTTAGAAATTTCAAGGGCATTTTAGTACTGGCAGCATGCAACCTCCAGCATATGTTACTAAATTTGAAGTTTTCTATGTCCACATCTATGTGAGATGCTGACTCCACAGTTATTACTACACAGTCATTTAGTACTTGCCTACTCAAGTACTAAATTACTGCACAGTAACCAGCATTACTGCAGAGTAGCATCCCTGCATAGCTCTGTGGTGACACTGACGGAGCAGTAGCTCATTACTATTGCGCAGTAGAATTGCATCACAGTTCATGCCCCACCATGCTACTGTGCAGCACTAACAAGCTACTGTGCAGTAGTAATGAGCTACTGCACAGAAAGCATCTCATGTAGATGTGGCCTGTGATAACACAAGTTCCTTCCCTGCCCTTCAAGATATTTGTTTAAGAAAACACAGTCGTTGAGGTTGATGGTGTGAATTTGTTGTCTTGAGCATATACCCACTAATACCCAAGGCCGGATTAATGCATAGGCAAACTAGGCACATGCCTAGGGCCCTGTGCTGCAGGGGGCCCCACCCACCTCCCTTCCCTTCCCTTCCCCTCCCCGGTGTTGGCCTCACCGCTACAGAAACTGCTTCCTAATGGCAGCTTCAAGCCCTGCTCCCCATGGGTGGCAGCACTGGGGTGGGGAGCAGGGCCTTGACTGGCCCAGGACCCACAAGTTTTTTGTGCGTAGGGCCCACTAAAGGGTTAATCTGGCCCTACTAATACCATATCTATTGCTTCCTCTGTTGGGATGTTAGATTCAAAGACATTTAAGATTATCCTTTTTTTTTTAATTGTCTGTGACTCGGAAACAGAACATGCCATTTCTGACGTAAGGCACTGACCCCCCTTCCCTTCTGCCCACTCAATACATTTTAAATTGGTTATAACAATTAATTTTAACATTTCAATTAAGGTAATCTTCCCAGAGTTTTCAGTAATATGAAGCAGAATGAATTTATGCTTGTAAAAGAACTGTTCAAATTCCCCTTGTTATTACCCAGACTCCAAGCACAAGCATAGAGACACTTAATGCATTTCTTCTTTTTGAATACCCTGGTGTCTTGGTTTAGATCTTAGCATTTTATTTTATTTTTTGTAACTGAGCTTTCATTTGTTCACCCTTTGCAGCTTCTCTTTTTTTCAGTTGAAAATCTTCTTAACTAGTCTGACCAGCTTGCCTCTTAGAAGCTTAGGTCCCTTTCTACTAAAATTAAGGCCATCCAAATCTCCCAATAAGAAAATGGAATGAGTAAAACTTTTACACCATGCTGCTCACTGATAAACATATTACCTCAAAAAATATTTTTTCATTTTATTAAAAAAGGAAGTATCTAAAAGAAGAATACTTGGACATCCAAGGGGAGGGGAGTTCAGAACAAGTGGTTGCTCCTCAAGGAAGCAATCCTGGATGCAAGCAAAGTCCATCCCATCTCAGAGAAAAGGCAGCAAAAGGGCACAGCAGCCCTCTTGGCTCTCCAGGGAACTGGCAGAACTCCTGCATCTTAAAAGGAAGACCTACAAAGGATCGAGGACTGGAATCACCACCAAGGAGGAATACTCTGCTGTGGTCCGGACCTGCAGAGAGCAAACCAGGAAAGCCAAGGCTGTGATGGAACTCCAACTAGCTACAAATATCAAGGATAATAAAAAGTCCTTTTTTAGATATGTGGGGAGTAGAAGAAAAAGCAAGGGCAACATTGGAACCCTGCTAAACCAGATGGGACAACTGACATCCAATGCCCATGAAAAAGCAAACTTGTTTAATGGGTACTTTGCATCAGTTTTTCACTAGTCCCATGGGACGCCCCTGCCCACTGTGGGTCAGGGAGGCCGGGGTGAGGGAGATTCCTTGACCTCCATTGAAGCTGACCTCATGAAGGGACACCTTTAAGTCAGCTGGCCCTGATGGTTTACACTCAAGGGTACTCAAGGAGCTGCCAAGCATCATAGCTCAGCCCTTGGCATAGATCTTTGAGAACCCCATGTGCTCTGGTGAAGTGCCTGAAGATTGGAAGAAGGCCAATGTGGTGCCTATCTTCAAGAAAGGGAGGAAAGTAGATCTGGCAAACTACAGGCCCATCAGCCTGAGCTCTATCCTGGGGAAGGTCTTGGAAAAGATTATCAAAGAGGCCATCCTTAACAGACTAGCTGACAGCTGACAGCTGAGGGATACCCAGCATGGGTTTGTTGCGGGTAGGTCTTGCTTGACCAATATCATCTGCTTTTATGACCAGGTGACCTAACGCCTGGACAAGGGGGAAGAGATTGATGTCATATATCTTGACTTAAAAAAAGCCTTATATCTGGTATTCCATGATCACGTCTTGGCAAAACTGCCTAACTGCTGCCTCAAACTCACTACGATCCACTGGCTGGGGAATTGGCTCCGTGATAGGACCCACAGGGTGATGGTTGATGGAAGCCAATCATCTTGGTGTGTGGTCACCAGTGGGGTCCCTCAAGCCTCTTTCCTAGGGCCTATACTTTTTAACATCTTCATCAATGATGTAGACATTGGTATCAGAAGCAAACTGGCCAAGTTTGCCGATGACACCAAACTCTGGGGTAAAACATCCACACCTGAGATTAGGAGTGTGATCCAGGGAGATCTTGACAGGCTCATGAAATGGGCAGATGAGAGCCTGATGGTGTTCAACACCAAAAAATGCAACGTACTCGACATTGCGAGGAAAAACCTGAAGCATGCTTTTAGGCTCAGCAGTGCTACGCTGGTTAGCAATACAGATGAAAGGGACTTGGGGGGCATGATTGAGCACAAGATGAACATGAGCCTTCAATGAGATGCTGTGGCTAGTAAAGCGAGCAAAATGCTGGCTTGCATCCATAGATGCTTCTCAAGCAAATCCCGGGACGTCATTCTTTCATTGTACTTGGCGTTGGTGAGGCCGCAGCTGGAGTACTGGGTCCAGTTTTGGGCTCCACAATTCAAAAAGGATGTGAAGAAGCTTGAAAAAGTGCAGAGGAGAGCCACGCGCATGATCAGAGGTCAGGAAAACAGACCTTATGATGAGAGACTGAGAGCCATGGGACTCTTCAACCTGGAAAAGTGCAGGCTCAGGGGTGATCTGGTATCCACCTATAAGTTTATCAGGGGTGCTCACCAGGATTGGGGGGGAACGTCTGTTCACCAGAGCGCCCCAAGGGATGACAAGATCAAATGGTCACAAACTCTGCCGCAACTGATTCAGGCTGGACATAAGGAAGAACTTCTTTACTGTCTGAGCCCCCAAGGTTTGGCATAGACTGCCGCCATTTGCAGTTCAAGCACCCACTTTGAATGCCTTCAAGACACATTTGGATGCTTATCTTGCTGGGATCCTATGATCCCTGCTGACTTCCTGCCCATGGGGGCTGGACTCTATGATCCTCCAGGGTCCCTTCCAGCCTGAATGCCTATGAAATCTATGAAATCTTGTCCTTTATCAAATTTTTTCAGTTCCTAATATTATTCATAATTTGTTAAATATAATGTGAGGCAACATCAATAGTGTCAATGTGGTTCTTTCCCAGCAATTTTTAGTTTTTCAATTCTTAGAGCCCCAGCTACTCCTTTACATCCTATTGTTGTCCTGATTCTTCCAGAATATCCTTTTCATTGTTCTTAGTAGAGGCTTTTTTTTGCTTAGATGGTTGGAAAGTCCTTTATTAACATATTTTATTTTCCTAAATTTGTGGCTGACATGCTCCATCTAGCATTCAATCAACTGGATCTTTAGAGAGATTTTCCAGTTGCAAATTGAGAAGAGGCTTGAGATAGTATACTTCTACCATGGAATCTTCCTGGTCCTCTTACACAGAGATAATTCTTATGTTTTCCAGTATGAAAGGAAACCTGGCACAGTTATTTCCAGTGATACAGTCTCTGCTTTAGACTAGCCATTACAGTAGCACTAGCACTAGCCATTACAGTAATATGTCTAGAATCATAATGAGAAAAAAAGTTCCATACTCTCCCTTTCTAAATTTCTTCCAGCCCCTGCCCCTCTTCCCTTTGATGGTCCTGTTTACTTGCTTACAAATTCATTTCACAACAGACTTAATATATTAACCATACTGAGATTTTAAACACTGTTACTGATCAATAGCATTAGTGCTGTCATTACCAACTGTACCGGTTCACTAGTTTAAGCCAAGCTTTGTACTAGATGAAGAGTGTATGCTGACTCTTCATTTATTCACACACTTACTTGCAAGAGAATTTGAATTATGATAAATCCCAGCCCTATGATTCATGGCCTGAAGTTAGGAATAACCCAGAGCCCCCTCAAAGGGGAGTAGGGTCGCACCCAAATTCATCACAAAGATTCATTTTTATTTCTGCAGTTGGGCTGCCTCAAGTACTGGTCATAAAATTCTGGACACTGTTACCACTCATGCAAGTGGTTATGAATTACTGCTCCAGATTCACTCTCCAAGCATTTAAAAATTAATTTCTTCTCTGTGTAATATAAATCCCAGATTTTCAAGAGGGCAAAATAGACCTTAAAGATAGCAACAAGGTAATATATTTATTCCTTGTAAAAGTTATATATGTCTGTACTTCAGAAGAAATTTTATTTGCCTTCTTTTCAATTTGTTCTAGTTAACATTTCTTCAGAAAGTTCAACTTTTGTAATAACTCCAAGTGCTTTAATCTTATCTTTCAGGTTTTAAAAGCAAACCCTGCATCACCTTGCATCTGCTTCTATACAGCCCTGTAAAAAGTGTGCGCTCTGTTCTTTCCTTCTCTTAATCTTGCCTCCAGAAATATGTCTCCCTGCCTTACTATACAGCAGATATAGTCAGCAGACAAAACCTGAGTCCATATTCATGCATGGAGCAGGCACATCACTTGCTCACAGTTTATTTGTACTTCCTGCACAGGCTTAATTTTTCTTACCACTTCTACTTCTTCCTTTATCCATAAAAAAATTCTTGCTGTTTAGGATGTTAAAGTCTTTTATGGAGAAAATAAAAAAGGAAATAAAGAATGAGTGGTTCATAGTTTGTGAAAAGTATGGGCTTAACAATCCAGGAACATATATGCATTTTGTTTGAGAACTAGGTAAAAATGTTTCTATGAATAGCTTGTTTGCTGAAAATGAAATTTTGGAGTGACCAAATCTATTTCTGTGTTTGTCAAATTCAGTAACTAGATTTACTCAGAAAGAAAGGAAAAACAATATGAAAAGTTTTAGATGTCTGCGTATTTTCAAAACAAAAATAGTTTTGAATCGTTCATTCAAATGTCAAGGCCCCATTTTCCAACGATGAAAACTTTTGTTTTTTCTTCACATCAGGCCACATCCTTGGACTTGGGGGCTGGGTCTGCCAGACATAGCTGCTCATCCCAATTTGCCACCTCCTCAGTAACATGCTGGCACAGAATCAGGTGGCCAGAAACCTCCATTTGGGCCTATCCACACACCCAATCCCTGCCATTGGAGTGGTCAGCTGACCCTTCACCCCATCCAATATAAACCTCTGACCCAAAAGAGGAAGTATCTTGGCAATAAAGTTTGTCTTTAGGCTGCTGCCTGACAGATTTTTCAGCTACCTGATCCATCTTGCCCATGGACCCTAAGTTTGGCCTGATGTTTTGGCTCCCTGACCTGTCTCTGGTTTGATCTCCTGGATATCTGACCCAGCTAGCCTCCCGACCCTGTGCTCTGCCCAACCTTCTGGATCTCTGACTCAGTTCCCCAGACAGATATCCTGGCTTTCCTACACTTGGACTCTGCATGCTTTTTTGGGTCTTGTACTGAAACCATAAAAAGGTTTTAAGCAAAAATGAATAGTTTCACTTGGTGCTTGTGATTTGTTCCAATTTCTAAATGGAGTTATCTGCAAACAAATAGGGGTACCTAGTTATTTTTAGGAAGCAATGTCTGATCATCCTTTTATTTTACTAGTGCAATTTAGAAATAATGAAAATGAATACAGTGAAGTAAGATAAAAGTAGCTAGACATGATAGTTTGAAGACAAGTAGAAGGCAGGGTAGCAGTGCACCCCTTTTAAAAACAGAATCAGAGATTTGTATGCAGCTTGGAATGTTGCCATTGGATTTGGACACAGCACCTATACCTTTGTTCCGGTCGAGCACAACCTTCAAACTGACCATGACACCTGCCAGTCGATAATAGGTGAATTTATTGATACAGAGTAAGAACAGAAAAGCAACAATACAAACCATCAAACAATTCTCTATCTACCAATCCTAGTGCTGTCATCAGAGTTAAAGTACATCTGGTTAGGATGCAGGCTCTACCCTGAGGCTCTTTCTCTTAGGTTTCAGCAGTCTGGAGGTGGGATGCCGAGGCCCACAGGCCCCCTCCAGTGGGGTGCATGAGATGGGCTGCTGGTATGCCCTCGGTTCATGGTAACCTCAGGGACACTTCCCAGGGGACAGGGATGGGGATGGGTACCCCTCTCAAGGAAGAGAATGAGGGATGGGACAAAGGGAGGGGCTGGAGGGATGGACAAGAGAAAGGGAGGGACTCTCTGTTACTCTCAAGTTTCTGCTTGTGTATTCTCCTTCCCCTTGATGACTCCTGATGACTCTTCATCCATGGGTATCTCTGGTTGGCTGTTTCTCTGTGGTCACATGTCCACATAGCCTTCTGGGCCTTGTCCTAATTTGGTCTGTTCCCCCAAAACCAGGACTTAGGCCTTGCTACTCTCTGAGGCCTTGTTTCTGGTGTCACTTATCTCATGTTATAGGATAGTATGGTACATACTTTCTTTGCTTCCCAGGCTGTGTGTCCTTGTTGGGTTACACAATGCATCTGCCTTGAAGGCTATGATCTCATGTTATGGCATGCCCCCTTCAATTTTCAGGCTGTGTCCATCCATTGGCCTTGTTCTGCTAGACAGACCATCTACTTCCAGGGCCATGAGAAGCTGTGTGTGTTTCCCAAGCTCTTTAGGAATTCAGTTAACCCCTGCTGCCTATCTTGACCCCTTATAATGCATATATCTATACCTATAAGCCAATCCCCCCACAAAATAGACCTTTAAATACTGTTCCTAAGCCAACAGGGAGCAACAGCTATGAAAGGTGGAAAATGAAATATATGTAAATGGTGCGACAGGAGACTCAAGACATAACCTTCAGCTCATGCATCTTGTCTCCCATGTATTTCCACAAAATAATAATTTGTTTGCTTTTTGACAATGGTTTAACATTGAACAGAAGTTTGTACTGTGCTAAAGTCTATATAGAACCTAGAAACAGGTATAAACAATTATTCTGGCCAGTGTATGTTTCCTTTTATTTGTCAGTGCTGAATATCTGTCACTGGGTGACCATTATGCTGTTTGAAGTTCCTTGTAGTTTTTCTCAACCTGTATCAATCCCAAAAACTGTTATGTGCACAGGTTTGCCACTGTCTTTCTCCCCTAGATCGTTATTGCATTCAGTTCAATAATATATTCAATAACACAGCTCCTAGCATAGAACCCACTGGGGACCATGTTGAAAATGTATATTTGTTTCTCTCTGTTTTATGTATCAGCCTGTTTCTAACTTATGCACAAAATTTACCTCTTTAGTCCCTTAACAATCACTTGCTGAGAATATTTTCAAAGGTATTTGAAGGTCCATTGTTCTCTCCTTTATCCACTATTTCATAGATATGGTCTCAAAATATTTTTACAGTAAAGCAGTACAGTTTTCCCTTACAGACACTATCCTGGATTTTCCCTAGACAATTATGTTCTTGTAACTGTCTTAAGTTCTTACTTTAATCATTGTTTTAACCAATTTATTTTGCTATAGTCAAGCTCACTCCTTTTTAATTCCCAGGAACACCTATAATACCCTTTTAAATGATAGATGCATCATTTGTTACCTTACTGTCTTCTGGTACAGTCACTGATTTTAATGTGCCTATATACCATGGAGATGGTCTGTTCATTACTTCTAGTTATCAGTGCAGAATTCATACAGGCACAATCTACAGTAATAAGTGATTCTCTTTAAAACTGTTCAAATAGAATGAGATATGGAAATATCAGCTCAAATTACTCAAACATGTGAGGTTGAATTCTGACAGGATGTTAATGGGTGCATCTATAATGAGTGTTCTCTTGTCCTTTTTTAAAGGGGTGATTATAATAAACCATTCAAAGTTAGATAGAGCCAGATGTTCTCAGCTGTAAATGAGGTGAGAAGCAGGCTGAACTATCATTGATTAGCATAGCAGTGCTCAATATTTTGGCCTCACAGGCCAGATGAATGGTGGGGGGTAGGTCAAATTAAACTGTATTCAGAACCGGGCCAAATCAGATGTCTCAGGCCCAGATCAGGTCCACACAACATTGTCTGGCTAGCACACACTAGGATGGAGCCCCACACCACCAATGCACACTGGGACTGGGGCTTCGGGCCCCACCTGCCTTCATGTCCCCTCTGAACCACCAGGTTGATTCCCAACACCTAACCCTGTTCTGAATACAACTTAATTTCTCAAATGCCAAGAGATTTGTACCCTCTACATCATCATTTACTAAAATATTCCTCAGAGTGCTATCCAGAAAACCTCTTCTTAGCAAAACCAAGTAACTATTTTGTGTTGAATGCTGCTTAGTAGTTAACTTGTACACAGTTTCAGTGAAGCACTCTCTAATGTATGATAATGGGAGATGAGAAATCTGATTTTTTAAAGAAATGTTTTGCTTGGAAATAGAATATGGTGAGGTTGGCAGCTCCTCAAATGATGGAGGACAACATGCTAAATAAGCTCTTTTGAAGAGCTAAATGACACTTGAAATGTAGCCAAGAAGTTGTTTCCAAAGACCTGCAGAAAGAAAAGCATATACTTAGAGTGGTAACTGCTTGAAAGGCTAAGTTAAAAACAAAAGATGATATGTACCGTCTCTAATGTCTAAGTACTACCCTAGCTTCACAGAGCTTTGAAAATAATTTTGAGGAAGTTCCATTTAGCACAGTGCATCATTTTAATGCTTTTAACATAATTTTTGCCTCTGAGCTTCTTTTGTTAAAGGAAAATGGAGAAAAATCTCAACAGTAATGAAACTTTTGAAAAAAAGTAATGTTGTTATGACAATATGAAAACAGCATGTGTATTACAAGTCTCAGTGTGTTGCAAGAATTAGCTATCATAAACTGGCCTGCTGGAGAGCATACTTTAAAATATTGTCTCAATTGCGGTCAATAACATCAATGGATATATAAAGAAAAGGTGTTGGGGGAGAAAGAGAGAAAAGAAACCTAAAGCAAAAAAAGGCCATAATGTACCCCTTTTTTCAGTTTAGTTGTCTCTCTAATGAGATTTCTTGATGTGACATCTTTGGTCTTGGTTCTTGTGATATTATCATCTCTTACTACCGATGGTCAAAGCATTGCATTGGGACTTTGGAGATATGGCTTTTATTTGTGGCTCAGGCAGAGATTTCTTTGTGAATTTCAACATATCATCTTACATTTTCCTCCCCTGAGATCCTCACTTGTGAAATGGGAGGCAGGGCAAGGTGGCACCTTATGGCACATCCACAGAAGCACAGCCATGTGGTATGTGGTGCCACGAACAAGTCTGCAGCGCCACATACCACACAGTCAGCTGTTCTCCATGCTGCAAGGGAAAGCTGTCCATGCGTGTGCTACTCCATTTTGGTTTCTTTTCCTGCAGGTTTTTTTTTAACCCCTGGATATCCAGGGGTCAAAAAAAGTTGATAGTTGGTATCTGGGGGCACTAGCCAGTAGGGGCCAGTTGGTATCTGGGGATACTAGCCCCTTTTGCCAGCTGGACTGCTGAAGCAGTTCTAACCTAGAGTAGTCCCTGCACCCTCTACCCACTGTAGCAGTCTGTCAGTGCAGTCTGCTGCCTGGCTGTGACCTGCTGCCACCAGCAACAGCATCCACCCCCTTGGACCTGCAGCCCCATGGCTGCATGCCTGCCAGACCCAGACAGGGAACACATGGCCACCTGAGCTTTGGTATAGGCACTGCAACAGAGCCTCCTGCACTTCTGGGTCAGCTGCCAGTGGGCCATGGCTGCACAGTTGGCCTTCATGAGGAACTGCTGTCATGTCTTCTGGTGCTCCAGCCCTGCCATCTGGGCAGCTGTCACCTAGAAGATGTGCTTGTTTTGGTGGCCCACTTTGAACTGTCAAAGCATGTCCTCATGGCCCCAAATGGCCAGGTCAGCCACCTTGTCTGCCCTCCAGCTGTGTCCCCAGTACTGGCACTGGGCAGCCTCCTCTGCCTCAGTCTCACCACTTGTCTCACCAGCAGAGATCCTGGTGTTCCCTGTTTAAAAATGGCAAATTCTCCAATAAAAAACCCAGAATCTCTCATTAAAATACCCCAAATCTGTGTTATTCTATGATAAAAATGAAACACCACTATATGTAGAGAAATCAGTTGGGCAATATTTTACTGATATATTTACAATTTTAAAGCAATTTGGAAGCCTACCAGTGCTTCTATCATCATAATAAAATGAATTATAAATATTTAAACACTTTTGGCATTTGTTTCTGGTTTTTTTATCATAGAAAAATCAGAGCTGCCCCTGCCCCCTTTGCTCTCCAGGATGTAGGGTGCTGAGCAGCATTGATATACCAGTACCCTGCCCCTGCCCTTGCCCCTCAC
>NW_005842169.1:1948875-1964180 GCF_000455745.1 Alligator sinensis | reverse complement strand
CTGCAGCTGTTTCACCTGCTGCTTTGTGGCTGTAAGCAGTGCCAGCCCTTGCTGTTCCTGTAGCTGTGAGCAGTGCCAGCCCACACAGGCTGCTCCTATGCCAGATGCTTCCTGTGCTCAGACCCCAATGATCCCCAGTCCGTTCCTGGGAAGCCCTTGACTGGGGCTCAGGCACTGGGCTCGGCAAGCCCCTTCCCTTCCAGGCCGGCCTCCCCCTGCACAGGCTGCTCTAGGGGAGCAGGGGCGGGGTGCTCTAAGCCTAGCTCTGGCAGCCTTTCCTACCTGAAGCACTCCTCCATCCCTGACCACCATCTCTCTCTCTCTCTCACACACACACCCTGCTGTCACCTCCACCCCTCTCTGCAGCCCAGTACACTGTCCAAGTGGTTCCTGGGACCAGGAGCCACCCCCAGGTTAAGGCCACATGTCCCAGCACTGGTGTGGGCATGGAGCAAAGCTGCAGTGTGGCAGTTGCCCCTGCAGTCAAGGCTTTTGCCAGCAGGTCCTGTCCCATCCCATTTGGCTGAGTGGGCATGTAAGGTGTGAACTTTGTGGGGGTGATGTAAGGTTTTGCGGGGAAGGGGTGTGGCGGGGTGGGTGTATGGTTTGTGGGGGGTTGGGGGACTTGGTGGGTGTAGGGTTTATTGGGGTGAGGTTTGGAAAGAGGATATATGGGTGGGGGGTTGTGGGATATGTGGGTTCTTGTTAAAGTGCGGCACCCAGAACTGGACACAGTACTCCAGCTGCAGTCTCACCAGTGCTGGAGTGAGGATGAGATATTAGTGCTTACTTATAAACAAGCATACAATTGTCCCCCAAGGCTAACCTTGAGATGGTCATCATTTTCTAAGAGGGGCTGGAGGTCATGAATGATGTGTATAAGGTGGTCAAGCTGGGAGATGCAGATAATGAGCAGAGAGATTCTGTTCTTGTCATAGGGTTGGTTTTGAAGCAGATCAGAGTGAGATATGAGTCTCATGTTGATTTGAATGGCTACGGTTTGGGGATTTTATTGTAAGTGTAAGAAACTCTATTTCAGTTTTGCAAAGCGTGCGTCCTGTTTACTGATATCAGAGCAGATAAGGTTATAAGACAATTATTTAAAACATGTTGGCATCCTTATTATGAATTAAATAGCCTTAATGCAGTTTATCTTAAATCAAGTGAATTCTAAGTAAGTGTGTTCATACAAGATATTAATGCAGTTTAGCAAATCTAAGTCATTTCAATAACTGTTCTGAATATTCCTATGTAGACAAGCCTTATAACCAACAGCACAAATCTTCCAAGGTACCTACTTTCTAGTTAAACTGCTAACTCCAATTGAAATCAATGGGTGGTAGGTGCCTAAACAGAAGTTTGAAATGTAAGCACCCTGGAGAATCTGGGAAGAAATGCTCTAAAGTGCTTGAATTACAATAATTTCATGACATTTTTTCTGTAATTTTTACTACCTTCTGTCTTGCATTATTTATAATTAAAACTATTTAGGAAGAGAATCTTCATGACAGAAACTATAAAACCTGAAGTAATATACTACAAAGTATTGCCCTATGCCAGAAGACTGAGATGGAGAGACAGACAGAGGGAGAGAGAAGAGAGAGAGAGGAAAGACAGACAGAGAAAAAAGAGATGAGAAAAAGAGACAGGTGGATGTGACCCTCAGGTCCCCAGAATTCATTAAGTGGCTTCACAGCCAAAATAATCACCCATCCCTGCCCTATACCCACACAAAACTCTCTCATAATAAAGTACCTGTTTTGATTTCAGCTTAACATGCTATGTTCAAATATATTTACATATTGCAATTCTTCTGCAGACCTCAAATTTCTTAGTAAAATTTAATTTAATCAAATCATAAAGTCCCTATGAAGTAGGTAGAATTATTGTATCCATCTTATAGATCAGTAAACATGAAGCATAATGAGGTCCATAGGATTAAATGCAAGTAGGACTGAAATAGATCTCATAAGGTCATCTAGTCAGCCCCCTGGATGATCCTTACCTAAACCATCCCAGCCAAGCATCTGTCTAACTTGTTCTTAAAAATCTCCAAGAATGGAGATTCCAGCACTTCTTTAGGTAGCCTATTTCAATGTTAAATGACTTTGTTAAAGGACTTAACCAATGTGTACATTCATTCAATGGAAAAGTTAATAAGAGACCATTAAAATTACCAGTTAACAACAACGACAACAAACAAAGCCCTTATAACACTGACATCAGTGACACTTCTGAGAAAAATATCCAAGGAGTTTTTTTCATATACCACAACTGCTGTTCTTTAGCACAAAATCTTCTCCTTTTTGCAAGAGCTATCTGAAGACTGGCTTGCTTCAAAATCAAAGAAAGAAAAAAGTGCTTCCCATTCTCAGTTTCTTAGGCTGCAGAATCATCTGTGATAAATGCATTCTCTCCTATTTCCTCTGTATTGCACAACTTCCCTGGCCAAAAGGAAAAAATGGACTGCATTTGAGTCAATCAGGAAACCACTTCCTTTTAGGAGAGCAAAGGATTCTGATGCTAACTGAGACAAGCTTTCCACAACTATAGTTGTACAAGTCATGTTGAAATGTGTGAAGATGAAAGGAAGAACAGAATGTTACGGTGCATCCTGATGAGTGTGTACGTGCAGGGGTAAGCATTTCCTGTGGGACAAATAGCAGCGGCACATATTTGTGTTGCTGCTATTTGTCCCAGGGCATGCCCCTGCATGCAAGTTCTGGTGCACAGCACATTGACATGAGTGGGGTAGGGGATACTGGGGCCAGTACCAGTGCTGATCCCAGCAGCCTTACCTGGGGTCCTAGAGTCTCCCCAGGCAGAAGCGAAATTGAGCCAACTGCTTGGAGCCCTGGCTGGCCAGGCTCTGTTTCTGGCAGTGTGTGGTGCTGCTGTGTGTGACACATGCAGTTTGTGGTGCCTCAAACAGGTGTCAGGTGCCACAAACTTCACGCATGCACTCTTTGGGGTAAGCCCTTAGGCAGTGTCCAGACAAGCATGACCATACAATATCTGTCATCACAGACACATCTGCGGTGCTACATACTGCACATCAGGTGTTCTCCATGCTGCAGTGGGGGCAGCATGGAGGGTTTGTTTAGTCCCTGGATATCCAGGGGTCAAATAAAAACCTGGAAAAAAAAAGGGACACACACCGGTGGCATAAGCCACCCAAAGCTGGAGCCTGGTTGGCTGGAGCCATGCTCTACTGCTGGCCAAGGTTCCCTCTAAGGTGCATGCATGCACTGCCGTGCACAACTAAAAGTGTGGCCATGCACAGCCTTTTCAAGACCGCACAACAGGAGAGGCTGGGGCGGGATCCTGGAGTGGGCTCCGCCAGCTCCGGGGAAGTGCTCCGCTCCCCCACATCAGGGCTGGGGACTGGAGCACTTCTCCCGAGTCGGCAGAGCCCATGCCAGCCCCCCGCCCCAACCTCCATCCCTGCCTTGCCTCACCTCTGAGAGGAGCTGCTGCCTGCCCCAGTGAGGCTCTGTCAACTCCAGGACACTGCTCCACTCCCCCACATCACCTTGGGGTGCAAGGAGGCATATGGTATCAGGGCTGGGGAGCAGAGCAGTGTCCCAGAGCTGGCGGAGCCTCACTGGGGCAGGCAGCACCTCCTCATCAAGATGAGGCAAGGTAGGGATGGAGGCTGGCGTGGGCGGCTGGCACAGGCTTTGCCAGCTCTGGGGAAGTACTCTTCTCCCTGGCCCTGATGTTTGGGAGTGGAGCACTTCCCTGGAGCTGGGGAGCCCTCACTAGGGTCCGGCTCCGGCTCCAGCTCCTGGCCCCTGGACCCAGCCTCCAGCCACTGGCTCCTGGCTCCAGCCCCTGGCTCCAGCCCCTGGCCCCTGGCTACCAGTTCCATCCCTTGGTCTCTGGCCCCTGGCCCCAGCCTCTGGCTACTGGCTCCAGCCTCCAGCCCCTGGCTCCTGGCCCCCGGCTCCCGGCCCCACCCCTGGCCTGTGGCCCTCAGCTCCTGGCACCAACCCCTGGCCCCTGGCCCCAGCACCAGCCCCTGGCCCCCAGCATCTGGCCCCAGCCCCCAGCTCCAGCCTCCGGCCCCTGGCCCCCTTTGGTAAGTGTCCCACACCTGACTGAGTTCCTACAACAAGTCCCCTATCCCACCTGGGGTAACTTGTTGCATGCCAGGCTGCGTGTGGCACAGGCGTTCCCCGCGGACAACTAGCGGCAGCACAAGGTGTGCCACCACTAATTGTCCCTGGGAAACCAAACATCCATGTGTGTCTGGACATGGCCTTAGAGTTCAACTCTGTTTGCTATTGACACTATTTATATTTTCTACCTTATTTTACTCTCTGTACTTCAGTTCCACTTCAATGTTTTCTTCTTGTGTGTGTATGTGTGTGCATTTTATACACACACACACACACACACACGCGCGCGTACAATAGCAGTACATTTTATTTTGTTTTAATTTAGTTTTGGCCATCCCTCAGCTTGATGCACCAACTGGTAAAGGCCAAGTACAAGCTCACTTGCCAACGCTGCTTATGTATTCCTGTCAGGTCCTGCCTGCTGAAAACATACTTCTTTTTGCAGCAGCCAGATAACACAAGCCAAGAATCAATGATTAGATCTTTCTTCCAAGTTGTGTCATGTTGTACATTTAGAACCTAGACAGGAGGTAATTCATGAAACTCCATTTGCAAAAAAAACAAAACACCCCCCCACCTTCCCCAGCTTAATTGAATTATTGTGCTTTTATTTGGGGTTATTTGATTGTTTATAAAACAGAAAGGCAAATTTCATTTTGACAGCCAGATGGGAGGGGAGAGGGCAAATTATAGTGTGGCTCTATTGAAGAAATACTTTCCTCGCCTATAATTACTCTGGATAGATGTAACTCATTCAGATAAGATTAAGAGCCTTGGGTTCCATGAACTTGTTACATTTAGTAAATATAATTAAAAGTGTAGCTAATCTGAGGTGATTCCAAGCATATGCAACCTTCATCTGAAAAAAAATATATAGTTATGTATTTAATTGACAGTAAACTCTTTGGGTTTGTAATTGCCTTTTATTTTTATGTGTATTCAGTACGTCACCCCGTGTGGCCCCAAACCTGATGGATCTTAGCTTTAGCATAAATAAACAAGAACATAATTCAAAGGCTTTTGAAGCCAGTAGGATTATTCCATAGACTTTAGTCATCTTTGGATCAATCTTTCATAATTGGCCCTTCCTGGCTCTACAATGCATACAACCATTTTGTTTTGGGGAAAAGAAAGCTCCTCCCTCATACAGATCAAGCCAAAATATCAATTGTTTAATGTTGATAGAAGACAGAATGTTGATAGAAGAGTTTAAGCTCCACACAGATGATCAAGTTGATTGCACTATTCTGTTCTGAAAAATCACTCTGTAAAAAATGACTTTGCTTCCTTGTTTATTGACTATAAGTAATTTGCAGTCAAATGTTCCCAGTTTAAAAGTACAAGGTTGTTTTGCAACTGCCAGCTATGCAGATTCAATCTATGTCCTGAAAAAAAAATCACTGTAGCTTCCTTCCTGATTAGCCATCACCAGTAATAAAAATTCTAAAGCCTAATTTCTCCCATTACATATTTATAGTTATACAACACAATTATCTTTAAATTTTGCCCTAAGCTAGCCTGAACAAAACTATCTTCGTTAAAGGCTTGTACAAATGCTTGTACAAAGGCTTGTACAAATTCTGTGTAAACTAGAAAGAAACATAACTTACTTTCCTATGGCTCAATGGGCTCAGCTCTGTTGACAGGACCATAAGAAAAAATGTAAAAAGAAAAAAAGAAATGTAGCACTCATGACAGTGATACCTTAGAAATACTGCATGAAACTCTGCCATGGTCTAAAACCTTATAATCTGATCATGTATCTTTCACTCTGTAAGGTTCATCTGTTACTTATAAAACTAAAGCTATGGTATATAGTTTTCTACAAATGGTCATGCATTAAAACTATTTTGATAATTGGATTTTACCCACAGCTTGGAATGCTGTTCTTTGTATTAGATATCGTGTTGCACTGTTTCATGTACAGGTAAACTTGCTTAATACTCTGAATGTGAGGTAGGAAGCATGATGGGGGTATGCTTATTCAGTCGCAACACAATATTCCAGTTGTTCTTTCTTTTGCTTCCCCACTCCCGCCTCCGACTTTCCAGGTCAAACGATAATGTGATGATAGTAGTAAAGTTTTACACTTATATTAACTACATCATTTATATAGCACCAAATATGCACTACATACATTTCAAGCAGATAAAAAAAGAAAGGCCATAAGCTATTCAATGCAGAGAGCACCAGTAGAAACTGTGAAGATGACAAAAAAATATTGAAAGAAAAAACAAATGTTAGAACAGCTTGTGACCTTTTGTATCTTTGCGGGATCAGTATAATGGACAATAGGAAGGAGACCACAAGCCTAATGATTATCTGAATTATTATTAGAGATGGTCAGAAATTCTCTGAAAGCAAAGTTTTTCATGCATATAATGCAGATTTTTTATCTTGAAACATTTTTATGGAGACAGTTTCATTTTGACAACTTCTGTAAAAGTTTCATTAGAAACAGGCCTAGTTTCCTGGTTGCTGACTCACCTGGCATTTCAGCAATTTTTGTTGGAGCCCCACAACCTCACTCCTCAGAAAAAGAAGGACATACATAATACCACTAAGGTATTCGTAACTCGTAGTTTCAAAATTCAGAATTGGCATTAAAGCTTACAATTTTATTCCCTTTTTGTCCTCTACTGGACCAGGATGTGTGCAGTATTCTCTTACCACTTCTGTCTGCTTTTAGTATCCACTATGTATGGTTTTCCAAGTATAGCTCATACTCCATTAAAACCAACTATCAGTCTTTCTTACGGTCATGAAATCTTATTTTTTAAGCTGACATTTCCCTTTAATTTTATTATAAAATTGATGTTGTTCATCACTTGCCACAAAATAGTAAATTTTAAGAGTAAATCATCAGATATAATAATTGCAAATTATTGTGTCAAAAATTCTGTATTGCAGTCTTATGGTTGACAAGGAATTGCTTTTTCTTTTAGATTAATTAATTTAACAAGACAAGTTATGGTCATAAAACGTGTCTTCAACTGTTTTCTCTGATTATAATTATGCCTCATTATCTTTAACTATCTCACATTTTACCACTTTCTCCCTCTTTGTATCTAGATAAGTGCTATGAAATGGAAACAAGAGAAATAACATTCTTATGGTATTGCTGACATGGCTAAATATGAGAATCCTTAGTTGAAATGATAAAAAGAAGATTTTCATGGGGGTGGCCAAGATGTTGAGTCAAATAGACAGATCCATAAAAAAGCCTGAAGACTACTGCTTATTTGAATCCAAAGAATGATTATAAAGTTACATGCCACATTTCTTCAAGGCAACATGTAAAAATGAGGGCAGATGAACTTGATATTGTGTAGTAAAAGAAGTAAGATATTTATTGCAGGACAGTTCCACATTCCATTACCCATATGGTTTTACTACATTTTCATGGGGACCAGTAAATCCCCACCCTGTTGTAAATCAAAGGGCATTTTTACCTCTGCTCTGGTTAGAGAGGGGGCACTTTAATTAGAGCAGCTCCAAGAACTGCTCTAATTAAAAGGCGTACAGTATCTCGTGTATCAGCCTCCCTGCACTTCAAAATGGCAGTAGGGGCACTTTAAAGTTCATTGAGTGAGCTTTAGCTAGAGCACCCCTGCTGCCATTTTGAAGCATAGGGATGCTGCTATACAAGACGTGGAGGATGGCTGGAATGTGGTAAATGCCATGCTCCAGCAGACTCAATTAACTGAGTATGCTCCGACACACTGTAATTACACACTGTAATTACAGTGTGTCGGAGCAGTCTCCCTGCTCATGTACAGGCACCCATAGTGATCAGTTAATAGATTAGTAGATTCATAGATAAGGCCAGAAGGGACCTTGGAAGATCATTGGGTCCAGCCCCCTGCACCAAGCAGGAAAGATAACTGGAAGTCAGGTGACCCCAGTAAGGTGACTGTCTCTTGAAGATTTCCAGGGTAGGTGATTGCACCACCTCTGGAAGGAGTTTATTCCACAGTCTGGGCACCCTGACTGTGAAGAATTTTTTTTCCTAATGTTGAGCATGAATCAATCTTCCAGGAATTTGTGGCCATTACTTCTGGTTTTCCCCTCAAGTGCCCAGGTGAACCATTGCTCACTGAGCCCTTCATGTACTTCCCTAGTGTCATGGTAAGCTGCTACCAGGTCCCCCCCTCAGCCTTCTTTTCTTCAGGCTGAAGAGTCCTAGATCCCTCAGCCTTTCTTTGTATGGCTTGCCTTGTAAGACGCTGATCATATGGGTGGCTCTTCTTTGGACTCTCTCAAGCTTGTCCACATCCTTTTTAAAATGTGGTGCCCAGAACTGGATGCAGGACTCCAGCTGCAGTCTCACCAGTGCCAAGTAGAGCAGAAGAATCACCTCCTTGGTTTTGCTGGAGATGCATCGCTTGATGCATGCCAGAGTATTATTTGCCCTGCTGGCTCATATTCATACTGTGGTCTATTATTACCCCCAGGTCCCTTTCATTCATGGTGCTAGTCAGTTTGCTGCCGCCATTCCTGTAGGTGTGTTGGGAGTTGCTCACCCTGAGGTGGAGCACTTTACATTTCTCGACATTGAACTTCATCAGGTTCCGATTTACCCAACTTGCTAGCCTGTCTAGGTCCACCTGTATCTGTAGCCTATCTTCAAGCATGATGATTATGCTCCCCCATAATTTGGTGTCATAGTATTGCTCAGATAATTCCATTGTGTCAAGTAGGCTCCAACCCTAAAGCAGTCAGCTCTCATTGCTGAGCTGTAAGCAAATCTAATAATGACTGTTCCAAGGTACTCTGGACTATTGGCCCTGTCAGGCAATTTATACAGATGAGTTTGTACTATTGCACCAACTCCCCTAGAAGGCAAAATGATGTCCATTCTGCTGCACTGAGTCCCTGTACAGCTATGGGAATTGCGCTTCTAGGTCTAGTCTACTCCCAAACCATGCCCATGGACTTTTTTTGAGCCCTGGATGATGGGTACCAAGACCTACTAGAAGTAGTTGCCTTGCTACCACTCAGGGCAGGCCCTGCCAGAAACCTTTTCAGTATAAGCCTGTACTGACTCTCTGTTGTTGGCTCTCAGTCTTAATAGTCCCTTGAGAAGGCAAAGCTATGAAAGTTTAGACAACTGAACCTTAGACATGGTATGAACTGGATTCATAGAGGTTGACAAGTTGACCTTTCCTATACAGCTAAATGGGAGGGGAGATCCCCAGTTTATGTAATCCTCAGTGACATGAAATAGCACTACTGGTAAGAGGGTGTTTTTTGCAAGGAAAAGTGTTGTCTGCTATGGAAAATATTCCAAATTCTCCTGTTTTGTGGTATATTCAAGTAAATCAGAAGCCAGGAGTTTGTTACAATTTCCCAAAAGGTGCTTAATAATAAGTGACCTTAACAGGATTTATGAAATAGTGTGAAAAAGTTTCCTTCACAATTACTAACTGGAAGCATAGAGCTGGGATTAGATGGATGGAGTAGAATAATCAAAAGTGCTCACTGTTGTGTAGGAGTTAAAAGACAGCATGCTCACCCAAATGGCAGACACAGTAGCACTATAATATCAGCTATGAAGGGAAGAGGCATACAAAGATGCATGCAAATGCTTTAATTTTAATAAATAACAGATTAATAAAAGTGGGTATTTTTAATTGTCACTACTCTGAGCACACATACAAAATGTTTCTATGCTGCAGCATATGGATAAACACCCCTTTCTTATATGAATTCAGATTCCTCTTCAACTAATAAATATTATTATTTACTAATTCCTTTTGCCAAATGTTTTACCAGCGTGCTGCTTATTACTTATCATAAATAACAACAATGTTTTACTAATAGCTTTTTAACGAGTAATAAATAATTGCTCCATTAATATAAAGTGCACAGATTTGTTCTGCTCATGGATTCATTTCTCTCCTGCTTGCTTAACACATATTCAAAAATTATGGATGCCCCCATTATGTAAAAAATTACAAATAACCATGCAGTAATTCTGTAAATGGAAACTAGGGTTGGATCCGGGGGACAGGGAGGGTGAGGGAGGGTGTAGTGGTGCACTTGCACACCACTCCATCCTCCTTTCATTGGTAATCCACCCAAACTTTTTTAACAATTGCCTGGGAGAGGCAGGACCATTTCTATTCACGCAATGCCAAGACAGTCAATTAACTTCATGTCTCATTATATCTCAGTATTTCCCTGATTCCTGCTTATCTCTCTCCACTCTGCAGGTCTTAATGATGCTTTATCATTTTTAATAGTCGTAATGTTCCACTATTCAAACTATCCTTCCTTCTGCAATGTTGCTGTTTGTTATCCATTCCTGTTAATCTCTCTCTCCTATTTCATAGCACTGCAAACTGTTTTAGCCTTAGCTAAAAAGTAGGGCTGTGCGAAGCTTTGGGTGCTCATTAGACTCAGAGGAGATTCGGCCCTATTTGGCACCTGAATCTCCAAATCCGAATCAAATCAGGAGACAAATAAAAAGGTCTGAATCAATTCAAAGCCTCTGAATCAATTCAGAAAAGATTCGTACAAAGATTCAGAGATTCAGCGATTCATGAAATCCCCGCTTCCCGTTACAGGGAGCTGGACCCAGACTTCATGCTGGTAAATAGTGGGGGGGGGAGGGGCTAGCAGAGGGTGGAAGGGACAATAGGGGTCCCCCACCAGGCCTCATCCCCTGCCTGCTCTCCCGGCTCCCCTGAGCACCCCCAACACACACCCGCTCTCCCAGCCTCTTCAATGGCTGCTCCCACCCATCCCCAGCATCCCGGCACTTAAAAAAAAAAAAAAAAAGCCCTGTACTCACTAGTTGCTGCTGTGGCCATCAGGGTCTCTGGGGGCTTGTAGCAGAGACCCCCCCATGCAGCACAGGGTACTGGGGGGGCAGCAGGGATCTCCCCCCCCAACATGGCAGGAGCCAGTGAGTGTGGGACTCTTTTTTTTAAAGAGCCTGGATGCTAGGGCCAGGCAGGGCACATATTGATGGGGCAGGGAGAGCGGCAGAGGAATGGAGCCTGTTTGATTTGGAGATTCGGCCAATTCAGCGGCAGCCGAATCTCTGAATTAGATTTGGCTGAATAGATTTGGGTCAGTGATTCGAATCACTGAATCGAATCACTGTCCCCCGAATTGGCCGAATCTGAATCCGAATCCAAAGTGAATACTAACTGCTTCACACAGGCCTACTAAAAATCTAAACTCAGGTGTAAAAACTTGACAATGAAGTATTAAATGTACTGTCAAGATGCTCAAAAAGGCTAGATGTTGTTATATGAATATCTTTTGACTATTTTGACCGTTTTTTCCTAGTTTGTTATATAAAAAAAAACAAAATGTATATAATTTAGCAAATTAGTGCACATTCCCGTAATCATATTTGCTTTTCCTTTATATAGTGCTAGCCCTGTAGCATATTAGTAAAGCATGTAGTTTTCCTTTAACTAGCTAAAATATATATTAGACCATAAACTGGAATAGAACCATCAAATAAATGTGGTCTAGATCACAGGTGAAAAACTTTACAGATGTCTCAACAGATATATTGCTGAAATGAAGTTTTAAATTAGGTCCATCAAGAGTACCAAGAACTGACAGACTGATTACAAAATAAGATAAAGTAATTATAATAATTATGTGCAATATTATAATTAAACATTTAATGGGAAATTACTTATTAATTGCAATGCTATTATGGGGTAAATATTTGCAGTGGTATACCATAAATCAGAATAACTGTCACCTTATAACCGATTGCTTAGTTTATTAACATTAGAGCTTTTCTGTTTTCACTCCATCTTTAGTCAGGTGAGATACTTGAACTGATTTTAATTAAGCCAATTGTCCTACTCATTTTGGTGTCTTACTCATATTTTACTCAATATTGATTCTGTTCTTCATGCAGCACATAAGTATACCCTCAAGGGATGTGTTCCCATGAATGCACACCTGCAGGGGCATGCATTTCCTGTGGAACAAATAGCAGCAGTGCATATTTGTTCCACTACTCTTTACCCCTGGGCTTGCCCCTGCACACATGTTCCAATGGATGTCAAGTTGACCCAGGTGGGGTAAGGAGGGCAGGGACCAGCACCTGGTCTGGCCCCAGCAGCCTTACCTGGGATCCTGGGGGCTTCCCAGGGCAGCAACTGCAGCAATTTAGGCACTTGGAGTCTGGCCGGCAGCCAGAGCATGGCTCTTGTTGGCCAGGCTCCCTTTCTGGTGGCACACATGGCTGCCATATGCACCACACTGCTTTTTTTAATGCCATTTTTTTTAATACCAGGATTTCAAAAAACCCCCAGCATGCTGCAAATTAGTTGCACAGTGAATGCTTGCATGTGCATCGTGTACAGTTTGCAGTGCCTCAAACTGCTTTCAGGTGCCACAAACTGCACATGTGCACTCATGGGGATGCGCTGAAGAAGTATATCAGAGTTTGCTCCATTTGAAGTTTACCTAAATAAGAGCTTGACTTTGTGGAGGAAACTCACTCCTGTTCAGAGGAGCGGCATGTAGTCTATCATACATTACCTCTATCATGAAGGCCTCAGTGCATCTTAAATCATGCATGGGTCTGATTGGTCTTCTGCACAGATATTAATATTGCCCTTCTGAATATATTTAAAGATACAAATATGAACAGAGATTTGTGTTCCACTTAACCTGTAAGCTTCTAAAAGATATAGCTTAAGATGGTTTAGTTCAATGGTTGTGTAAACACCTTGTCATTAAATTGCTAGCTATGCTTACTGATACAGAATAATGGCATGCAAAACTTTATGTTTACTTTTTTCCTTTTCTGATGAGAATCTCTCTCTCCTATGGGGATTTCTGCCCCCCCCTCCGGGGGTATTTTTATATCTATGAATTTTTGTGTTGCTAGATAAATATCTCCTGTGTTGTTGTGCATTAATCTGGAAAACAGATTTTATGCTTACAGTCAACATTCTATTTTTGTTCAGGGAACTCCTGTATGTATATTTTTTTTATGAAGAATATGCTATTTTCCTAATGTTGTTTCTAACAGAATGCCCTTGATCACACCCAAGCTGTCCTTATGGATAGTATTTTGTAAATATGACTTAACATTGTCTGACTGCCACAGCTTTTCTGAATATAGGTCCTATATTTAAAAAAAATAACACTAAAAAAAGAGATAAAAGAAAACAATCTTAAGAGATTTTTTTTTTTCTGATGCCTTCTTTCCCACCCCTACCACCAAGCTTAAATGGCTTAATTCTGATGATATTTTTAGAAATGATTGTGCTTACTATATTTCACAGTGTATAGGTTAACATGATATATAGGTTGACCTTGGTTTGAAAGTTAGGAAAGTTAGGATTTTCATAAGCACAGTGTATAAGTTGGGGCTTGGCTCAGTGATGGGCTGGCATGGCCCCATCCCCTGTGAGCAGCACTCCCTGGGCCATGCCAGCTAAGCACTGAGCCCAGCCTCATCTGTTGCAAGTGTGCTGCTGAGCGCTGAGCCCAGCCCTGTCCCTGCGAGCAGCATTGGGCTCAGCACTTGGCAGCATAATTTGCAGCAGACAGGGCCAGGCTCGGCACTTGGCTAGCGCATCCCTATCCCCTGTGGGTGCGTCCACACATGCAAGCACATGTCCTTGCAGCAGCTCAAATAGAAGCAGTGCAAATTTGAGCCGGGGCTTTTTGCCTCAGTGCACATGATCAGACATGCACTTTGTTGTGGAGAAAATTGTGCCACTTGGGGCAAAATAACCCTGCTTGGCTCCTTCTGGATCTTCAGCCAGGGGGAGCTAGAGCCCGGGGCCAGCACCTGTGCTGTCCTAGCAGCATAAAAAACTGCCCTGTCCTGGCCCCAGCAGTATAAAATGTCACCCTGGCAAGTAGCTCAGGGCTACAAGCTCTCAGGAACTTCTGGGGCCCAAGCAACTGGTACCTGTGGACACTACCCCTTGTGCCAGCTGGACTGCAGAGCAGCCCTGAGAGTTCCCTGCACCCTTTACCCACTGCAGCAGTCTGGCAGTGGGGGCTGCTGCCTGGCTGTGACCTGCTGTGCACCTGCCAGACCCAGATGGGGACTGCAGAGCCAGTAGAGGCATCTGCCCCTCTGGGCCAGCTGCCAGTGGACTGTGGTTGCAGGGTTGGCCTTTGCGCGGCACTACTGCTATTTGTGCACCATGCCCAGCCATCTGGGCAGCTGTCACCTGGAAGATGTTCTGGGTGTGGTGGCCTGCTTTGAATTGTCAAAGCATGTCCTCCTGGCCCCATTTGGCCAGGAGATCAGCCACAGAGAGATGGGTCCAAGGTGCCAGCTCTGAGCCTGCAGGGTCCTGCCACTGGCCTCCCTAGCAGGAATTCTGGTGTTCCCTCTTGGAAAACTGAAAAATCCCTCATAAAAAAAATCCTCAAATCATTTTCTAAAATACCCCCAAAACCATGTTCCTCCACAAGTAAAACAAAAGACCACTGTAAAGAGAGAGAGAACATGAGACAGAGACAGCGATCAGTTGGACAAGGTTTTATTGATATATCTACAGTGTTAAAGCAAGTCTCTTATCATAATAATAAACTGAACCTTAAATACAGGTCTCATGAATTCATGAATACATATTTTGTTGCCCCCACACAAGAGGTTGGTCCCCCACACAAGGGCTACAGCCTCCCAACAGGGGATTCAGTCCCTACAGGAGGGATTCAGCCCCCACACAAGGGGCTCATCCACCATACAAGGGGTACGGCTCCCAAAAGGGGCCAAATGGCCCCCGCAGGGGCTACCACCACCTGTGCAAGACCCACATTGCCCACCCCACCCCCAATTGCTGCCTCACCTGGCACTATCCCCCGCCAGCTGCTGCAGCCCCCTGATGCCTGCCCCACCCAGCCCCACCCCCAACTTGCACCCTCAGCCTCCCAAGGCTACCCCTACAACCCCAGGCACCATCCCTTAAAAAAAAACACACAAAAAAAAAACCCTGAAAAAGAACAGGAAAAAAAAAAAAGCCTCTGCTTACCTGAGAAGCAGGTGGGGGGGGCGGCTCCGTGGCTTCCTGACAGAGCCCCTCGGGCAGCACAGAACAGTGGAGGGGCAGCAGGGCCTGTACAGGGGCCACTGGGGCTGTCAGCCTGCCCCGCACTGTGCAGGCGGGCCCCCAGTCAGCCACACGGCAGCTCCAACTGCCAGTAAGTGCTGTTTTGTTTTGTTTTTTCATTTTT
>NW_005842169.1:1939863-1948769 GCF_000455745.1 Alligator sinensis | reverse complement strand
TACAAGGGGCAGGAGGGACTGGGGAGTGGGCGGGGCCATTTGGGATCCCCCACACAGTCCTTTCCCCCCTCCTCCAGCCCCCCTGACCCTTTACTCACTGGCACCAGAGCCCTGGTGCTGGAACACGCAGCCTGGCCAGCCGTGTGTTTCAGTACCAGGGTGAGGGGCCACCATGGAGATGATCTGGCAGCCAAAGCATCTCTATGGAGGACCCAACCTCCAGTTGTCTCAGGGCATGGTCAGGGACCATGTCCTGCCCCGCTTTTTTATACTTCTTTTTTTTTAGACCCCTGGATATCTAAGAGTCTAATTTTCTAATTTTTTTGTTCCTGCACATGCCTGTTGCCCTACCTCAAGATGGGGAAGAGGCACATGGGCGCTTATGTGGACGCGCCCTGTGAGTCCGGCACTGCTTACAGGGGATGGGGCCACGCCAGCTGAGCGCCAAGCCCATCCTTGTCCCAATCCCCTGTGAGCAGTGCCAGGCTCAGCACTCAGCTGAAAACATACCACTCGCAGGGGATGGGGATGAGGCTTGGGTCTGGGCCAGGGCTGGGCTCAGCACTCATTTGGCATGGCCCCATCCCCTGCAAGTGGCACTTGTGTGGCCCAGGCAGCACTGCTCACAGCAGATGAGACCATTCCAGCTGAGCCCCACATGCTGAACCCAGCCCTGTCCCCATCCCTTGAAAGTGGTGCTGGGCTTGATGCTTGACTGATGCAGCCCCATCCCCTGCAAACAGCACTGCCTGGACTGTGCCAGCTGAGCACCATGCCCGATACCTCTCACAGGGGAAGGTGGTATGGTGTATAAGTCGAGGTTGCATTATCAGAGGCCAAAACTGGGCCTCAAAACCCAATTTATACATTGTAAAGTACGATAAATCATTACTGGTACTCTGATAAAAAAAACCCCTCAATATAACTGACATCAAACAGGCTTAGCATCTCTAGACTTTTCTTTGCCTACCCTTATTAATTGTTGTCCAACATAGTTTTACCAATCTTAAAGCTGTGCTTTGGGGCAAAACCAAAGAAAGAATGAGATTGACTTCATCTTTAATCAAACTCACTCCTTAACAAGTGACATGGAAATGAGGACAAATTACAATTCTGTGACACCAGGTTCTTCATTCTTTATACTACTAAGCATAATATCTTCCATCTACAATGCAAAAGGGTAGGGCTGAGAATCTGTGAGGCATCCACCATGTAAGGGTAAACACTGTGGTTATTCTAGGCTTTAAGGTGGCATTACCTTTTAAAATACCACCACTTATCTTTGAAAAAAAAATCTTCCAAACAGCCCAAACTCTACTCCTCTAAGAAATGTAGAGCATAGGAACATAGACTGGGCCACTGAGTCATTTTTGCAGAAACTTTTTGAGCTCCATCTTAAAAGTCACTTGCTTTTTCGGGTTTGGGTGGGGGGGGGGGGACGGGTTTTGTGGGGTGGGGGGGGGGGGGGGGGGGTTGTCCCAACTACTCTGACTGGAGGACTGTTTCAGAAATGCATTCGTGTAACATTTAGTAACCTTCTGCTAATGTCAACCTTAAAATTATTCATGGCAACTTTTTATCCATTTATCTTTGTGCCATAATTTTGTTTTAGTCTATATAGTTCTGCTCCTTTCCTGGCGTTTACCCTCTGCATGTACTTATAAATAGCAATCTTGTCCTCTCTCAGCCTTCATTTTTTTTTTAAATTAAACAATATGATATCATCTAGTCTCCCCTCATCTGATAGGTTCTCCATTTCCTCAGTCAAATGACTATTCTTTCTCTGCACCTGGTCCAGTTTGAATACATTTATCTTGAATATGGGTGATTGGAACTGTATGCAGTAATATAGTAATCAGTTTTGTCTTGCATGGTATTAATACCTCCCTATATTGATAGGATATACATCTCTTTATACATTTTAGGATCTTATTTGCCTTCTTCATGTTATGTTTGTCATGTCACTTTGCTGGCTCTGTACATACAACTCAGATATGCATGAACTATACTTAGTTGATCATCCTCACTCATTTCCAACTTATGTGTTCTCATAAAGTCTTATCGTTAGTCCCTAAATGCATGATCTGACAGTTTGTACTCTTAAATTTCACTGTATTTCTATTACTCTGGTTTCCAGAGTCCTCCAATTCTTTACATATAAGATCTTATCCTCCTCTCTACTGATGACATCTTGTTGTGTTGTGTACTCTGCAAATTGTGTAATCAGTATACGCCTACTATTTCTTTTTCTAAAGCCATTAATAAAACCATTAAACAAAATTAGTCTCAGCATCAATCCTTGAGGAACTCCATTAGTTATCTTCTTCATCCTGGTATTTTCCTTTTTAATGCTATCCACTGCTGTCTCCTTTTTAGTCAGTCCCTGGCCACTTTACAATTTTTCTGTTAATTCCTATTTTCTTCAGATTCTCTAATAATTTATGTGACACCATATCAAATGCTTTACTGAAATCCAGATAAATGATACCTACTGCATTTCTTTTTTCCCAGAAAATCAGTAGTAATCACTTCAACATATCACTGTCCTTATTGATCTCAGTAATTTTAAATAACTTTTTTTCAAAGACAATTTTAAAGGCACTGCACTGTGCAGAGGGAAAGGCAGAGAGAAGTCTGTCTCTCTTGTCTGATTCAATGAAACAATGGAAGCACTGAAGAAATGGAGTGGATTCCTGAAAATAGAAGGATGATCCTAAACTAAAAACACTTTCGGAATGTTTTAATTTTAAGAATTGCTAAAGTCTTTCATTATGCAACAGCACTGAAGGCCCTCACAAATTAGCAAAGAAACTGGCAGAAATCCCAATTTGACAAAGGCTATTGAATCCTGTATGCAAAGCTACCACTTGAAGTATTAATAATTAAAATTAATAAAGAGTCTTAAGGACAGTCATTAAATAAATCTTAGCTTTTCTAGATCTGCACTGATAAACTAATATTGCTTTCTGTTAATTACTTTTGACTTGTTCAGAGTTGTTGCATTACACAACAAGCTTTTCAAAACAAGATGACAATTTTCAGCAGGTTTTCTATATTTCTAAATGGGCAGACCTGACCTTTTTTTTTTAGGAACTTGCTGCAACTGCTCTACTTGAAATCAAATTAAACTGAGTAGTCTGAGACATTGCCTGTTAGGGGAAAATTTGATTACCTTAAGTTTTTAAATTGGCAATTAGCTGATATGGCAATCAACAGTGAATCAGTATCTCAGAACTGGGTTACTTTCAGAAATATATAATATCCAATACTGTAGGAATCAAAAACAAGAATTTATTGTGTTAAAAATTAAACTGGTGAATTTGGCAAACAAAAGGAAGAAATACAAAACAGGGCGGTGAGAGGATGAAAAATGTTCATAAATACTGACCATTAGAATTAATTATTAGCAATACCAATAAAAGCAGGATAACCATTCTGAAAACTACTTTTCTCCCAGCCTGCTACATGTTGCCACAATAATAAGCAAATATATAGGAGTGAATAGTATTTGTTTACCTTGTGATCAGGAACCAGGCTGTTATGTTAGACGAGCTTTCTGTGATAGTTCATAATGTAGTCCAGAATTCAACTGAAGACTCATTTCAGCTTCAAAAAATGCATTTAGCATTACAGCTGTGTTTCTGACATTACTACTAAATACTGTATCACCTTTTCCTAACAAGATTTTATCCAGTAGCATAACTAGGTGAAGCAAGTGGGACATCAGCCCTGGTTGCACACTTAAAATGAGGTTCCAGAATGACCCCCTTCCCCTGAGCTGTCTCTACCATGGCAGTCACAGCACCATGCTCAATACTGAATCTGGGGACAATGAAGGGGAAGTAAATGTGGTATCAATAGTGTCTACAGGGAGCCCTTGCTACAGGGATGCTGCAATTGGTGTGTGATGAGTTTGTTCCTCAGCTGCAGCATGCTGCTAAAGCAGGAGCCACTGCAGTAGGAACTGCTGCCTGAGTTCACACCTGTGGGAGGTAAGACTTTAGATATAATATAAGACTGTATTGATGTGAGATACTATTTAGAGCTGGTCAACTATTTGTCAGCAAAACTTTTTAATATATTTATTTATTTTTCATTAGACACTGTCAATTAGTTGAGACTGGAATTGTTTACAGAAAAATGTTGAGTTGGATCAAAGTTTCATCAGGAGGAGCTTTCAGTTCACAGTGGAAGTTCTGGCCAAAATGTGACAAAGACCCCCTCCCCCAAATATGGAACAACCAATAGCCTTTTCTCTAGGTCACTCATCTAGGATATGAGGAACCCATTTCAAGTCCCTGTTCTGCTTGAAATGGAGCAGGAACTTGGACCTAGGTCTCCCACATTCTAGTTGAATGGCCTAGCAGGCTATTGGTATTCTGGCTTAGAAGGCATGGCATTTCTGTCATTCATTTTGTTGAACAAAATTGACAGTATATTTAGGATATTAAAAGATAACAAAATAAATCTTCCAAAATTATAAAAATATTAATAAGACAGGAAAATAATTTTCTACAGCCTTGATTCTATGATTCTTCCTATTATCCCTCAGAAACTATCCAGACTGAAGGTTACTTGAGGATAACTATAGTTATCCATGTGAATTTGACTTGTCAGCATCTACCTGCCACTCTTGTTGTGATTGTATATTTCGCTTTAGCAGATGGGCCGGATTCCAGTGTGTCATGTAAGCAATAATAGAAAAATCAAATAAATATGTAGCCTAATGCAAAATGTAAACATGGAAAGATGCAGTACTCATTGGATTACCAGGTGTTATTTTATGGAAGCACTTAGATGACATTACACCTAAAAAGAGGGAAAAAATAACTTTAAAAAAAAGCATCACTTAAAACAGATTTCAAAGCCTATGTGTTATATATGAATAACTATAATATTATTATATGATATTATTGGATTATTTTTTGATAATTATCAACAAATATTCCATTATATTTCATCCAGCTTTTTCATCCATCCCTTTTTTCATCTTGTCTCTAAAAGTAAATAAAATAAAGTCTTTGTGTATCTCACTTCTGAAAGTATTTCTGCAAATATAATTTTTCTGAATAGAGTGAAATTACATTACCAAAATGATTCAACAAATACATGGGATAATTTGATTTTAGATGGCTCTTTTTAATATGAAAAGCTTGCTTTCTATTACGATTGCATTATTAATAAATCTTAGCACACAAACAGAATATTGGATGCAATCCTTGAGTCTTCTACACTGAGACAGTCAAGTTATAATCTCAGGAACTACCATTTAGAATCCAGGTTATTGTAAAAGTCTTTTACATGTTTTTATCGTTATTATTCTTCACCTAAAAAGATCAACATAGTTCTTCAGTGGAAACACTATGAATCCTGTATGCATTCTTATGTTTACTCAATGACATTCGTATTAAAATTCCAAACATGCAAGATTCCTTAATCATCAGTTCAAACCTGCCTAATTAGAATGTTCTCATTAAAATAATTAGTCCTTCTCCTGAAGGGCTAATCCATTGATCTGTAATGTTTTCATGCTAAGCCTTGCACTAATGCCCTTCCCAAGATGAAGATTTGTCAATAATAAAAGATCATGGATTAAATGCTGATTAAAGAGGTTTCTACTTTTTCTTGTAATATTTAATATAATGAGTTTGGGATAATAATATCTTACTGTTATAGAACCTTTCATCCCACAAAGGGTTTTGTAGGAGACAAGAATTTCTTAGGGTGGTATCTTTTATTGGGCCAACTATGTAGTTTGTATGCGATACATTCTTTGTCAGGTTTTTGATCACAGGAGCCAGCCACAGCAATTGCAGGGTTGTGGAATAGGAGCTATATTACCAGGAACAGCTAACAATAAAGCTGTGCCTGGCTTTCTGTAATCAGAGACCTGACAAAGAATGCCTTACTTTCAAAAGCTTACCTAATCTCATTTTCAGAAATGGCTGAGCAATTTTTCGTTATAAAAAATATCACTCTGGGGCAGACAGAGAGAATGTCCTCAACCCCTCAACTTAAATGGTTAATACTTGACAACAGAAAATGTGATAAATGTTAGCATTAGGCAAGAACAACTAACATTAACAACTAACCCCATATGAAATATAAACTAGTGTTTGTTACATCTACCACTACATCTTGTCTGACATGACGTTACAAACTCTTCAGGACAGCAATTTTCCTTTAAAACACAAAATTTTTAATTTTTAATTTTTTAATTTTTCCGTTAAACACAAAACATTGTATTAGTGTTTGCCAGTACATAATACAATGGGGTCTGATCCTTCTTGAAGCTTATAGGCAGTACTGCAATACAAGTAATTAGTATAAAATAGAAAAAATTGTATAGATTGAGATCTTTGTTTGATAAGTGCAGAAGTAATTAGAAGTTCACAGCAGTTGAACACAATAGTTTAGGAGAGGAACCAAGAAATAATTCAATATTTGATTTTAAATATTATATAATGCAATGGAACAGTGTTTGTTTTTGTGTCCTATAAAAATATTCAGAATATATGATGATCAACTGTTTAGGAGAAAATGGTTTCATTTGATATGATTAAACTGTATGAAGAAAAAAATATATTGTATACTTATACAATACTTGTGTCCCCTATGCACTTTACAGGCATTGCTCAATTAACCGGTTAACTGCACAAATACCTTGAAACCACCTACATGTGCAAAGTAGCAATCACACAATACAAAGCTCCAGTCAGCTATAAAGTTAGACATAAAAATGTGTGCTATCTTTATAGCTGGTTGCTATCAAACTTTAATTTCCACATGTAGCAGGGTCTCCCCTGCAGCTGGGAGTCCCATGAACTGATAGGGCTCACAGCCACAGGTGTACACTTTGCCCAGTCAGGGCTGGGAGTCCTGCAACTGCTGGGAGACCCTGCAGCTGCCAGGATCCAGAGTCCCACAGTTGTGGACATTGTATCCCCACAGCATGCCTCCGGGCAAACCCAAGGGGTGGCAGGATCACCGCTGCAGTGATTACCTGGTCCCTGGGGGTGCATGAAACCCTGGGGTGATCACCACAGGTATGCACACCCCCCCCCCCCAGAAGTACAGGAAAACCCCTGTGATTCTTCAGCCCCAGGGGTTTCCCATGTCCCGAGGAGGGGGGTCATCCCTGCAGTGATCCTTTGTTCTTTGATGCCCCCCAGGGTAGGGCTCTGCAGCTGGAAATCAGTCAGTTGGGGTTCATGGGGCTCCCAGATATGGGAGCCTGCTACTTGCTGGTGCAGGGGGAGCCTAGGATTGGCAATAAGTGATGATGGGCATGTGTGACATATCAGGAGGCATGATTGTGTAAATTGCCATTAGATCCTATCGCACCTTTACCTGCATGTGTAGAAGGGGTCTTATATACTTATATTAACTTCATATTCTCATCATTATAAATGAAAATATTTCAGAATAGCATACTGTCAGTACGGAGCAAAACATTAATACTCATCTCTCTCTTAAACCTATGATGGGATAAACCTATAAGAAAAGTCAAATAGATGGTTAAAAATGATGGGATCTGTCAAAGGGAAATTAATACCGTGTTCCCATGCTATAAGTGAGATAAGAAAAAGACCAGTGGTTATATTACAATGATTATCCTACAAATACCAATTTAAAAATAGATAGGCACCTAGACTAGACTTTACATCTTTTTCTGAATATTATGCAACGTTTATTAGGGTCTTGGTTTGGAAAGCAATCCATGGATTGCAGAAGAACAATCTCTCTTGCTTGCCTTTTTGCTTGCTTTCTTGCTTTCTTGAAATTTCTTTGTTTCACTGAAACGTTTGGACCTGGAAGGTGCTAAATTTCTTGTGAACTTAGAAGGTGTTAATTAGTTTGGATTTCTTGGGACAGAAAGAGACTTTTTATCTTGTTTTCCTCCCATTGTGGAATGTTGTTTAACGATAGCCTGTTTCTTCTTAGTTTACAGTTTTTGTCTGACATGGCTGTTTCTGTTTTGACAAATTATTTAAGCATTTTATCAAAAACATATCTATTATAGCAAAACAAAACTATATATATTATAACAAAATTATATGTAATACATTTAGTTACATTAATCACTACTACCAATATTTTAAGATAAGGCTATGATATAGCGTGTATGAATTATTTAATATATGGTTTGTGCTTATTTTCTTTCAAACCTTGTGCTTTGTTTAATTGTGTTTGATGGCTCCCTTTACTTGCTGACCTAATTATTTATCACATCTGGAAAGGTTTATACCACAGTCCCTCAGAAACAGGTTTGGGGGCCTTCTGCTTAACAACACTTCTGCAGCTTGGCCTAGGCCTCTTGAAAATGGCCAAGGCTAAAAACATCATTGATGCCAAAACTTTCAGGAACCTAAATTTACCATATTTACTTGAATCCAAGATGAGATACTTTTCTCCATTTATCATGGGAGGAAAAGCCCCTTGTCTTGGATGTGAGTACAAGGCAGCAGTTGAGGTATGGGGCAGGCAGCTGCTGTGGCTCTGGCTCCAGCCCCATCCTGGGGACGGAGTCAGAACTGCAGCTGCTGCCTGCCACCCTCTCCTGCTCCCCTACCTCCTCACCTCTCACAGCCTATCCTCCCCTCAACCTGACCTTCCCCCTCCAGCTGTTGATCCTTTCTTTGTCTCCAGTACAGCTCTGTCCCCACTCCAGTCTGGGTTGTGGAGCACATGTGTGCTCCGGCCTCAGCCTGGCCCAGTATCAGTTGATGTGACAGCAGCAGCTCTGGCCAGGCTCCAGAGCCCTAGGCTAGAGTGGGATGGGACTGTTCTGGAGCAAGGGTAAGTAGTGGGAAGAGGGCAAGCAGCAGCTAAGAGGATGTGTGGTAGGGAAAGGGGCCAGGAGGCTTCCTTGGCTGACCAGAGAAATCCAGGGCAGCCTGCAGACT
>NW_005842169.1:1913662-1939840 GCF_000455745.1 Alligator sinensis | reverse complement strand
TGGCAGAGGAGAGAGACAGGATCCAGAGGTGGCAGAGAAGCAGGGAAGGCAGAGACTGCAGAGGCAGAGGTATCAAGGGAACAGGCAGGGAAGGGGCAAGGCAGAGGGGCAGGCACTGGGGTGGGGGACCGTGCCTGGTACCAAGGGGTATAGGCATGGCGGGGAGGAAGTAGCCAGAGGGCACAGGTAGAAGGTCAAAGGTCAAGCAACTGGGGTCAGGAAGCAGGGGAAAGAGGCAGAGGTCAAGCTGCTTGACTCCCCCATTGCCTACTCCCCTCCCCACCCCCACTCCCACCCCCACTGCTTTCCTCACCGCAGTAGTTGAAAGGATGAATTTAAGATGATTTAAAGATGGGGGGAGGGGGTCATCTTAAATTCAGAGTCATCTTGGATTCTAGTAAATACAGTGCTCTCTTGTATCCATATTTTGGCACCTAGACTAAAGATTTGCAGAAGTACAAATCAAATTGTGGGATTTTTCGTTCTTGTTTTTTGTTTTTGTTCACATAGGTCTGCTAGAAAATGTTATTCAATGTTTCTGTCTCTCTAACCTTCAATGAGAATAACAGTACCTTCCCCAAAAGTTTGTTGTGTGAGCCTTCATTTTTTTGTTTATAATTGTGAAGTGCTTTAAGATCCTCTGACAAACAATGCCTTGGATACAAATTTTCTGCAAAAGTCCAGTCTGCATGACACTGACCTCTGATAATCCCCCTCTTATTGCATTTATAACCCACTTAGACTGAGTGAAGTGTTGGGTTTGATAATTATAAATTCTTATTGTTGATAAAAGCTATTTACTATTTAGCCAAACACAATCCAATCTTAAATTTAGTGGATTAATTCATTGTTTCTTTATGTTGGCAGAACACAAATAGAGTCCTTGGCATTGCAGCTCTGTCTGCTAGGCTTCCATTTGACCCTATTCATTTTATTATTATTTTTTTTTTTGACATCTCTATAAGAAACATAGTGGAAAAATGATTTGCAAGATATGGCATAAAAATATATTTCAGACCAATAGGAGCCAATTTGTACCCGAAAGACCTATTTTTGCTATAGCTGTAAGTGTTTGAAAACAGAGGATTTGTTATATATGGAAATAAGCCCGTTCTTAACTTAACTATACAGTAGTATTGCAAACAATAATTTCTATCAGTAAGAGTAGCTGATATAATAAGGTTAGCTAGAATAAAGCAACAATTATGGAATTTGTACTTCAAATCTAAATAACTATGCTGCCTTTTGAAAAATAAATCTACTCCTCCTGCATGTATGCACTAACTCATCATCATAAGATCTAGTGCACCACTACTGTTGAAGATTGAGTTTCTTGTTGGGCAAAAGTGCAAGATACATGTGCCAGACGGAGATACCCAAGAAGAATTATAGCTCAGCAAGGAAATCACTCATCCTGAAAGGAGTCTTGGGCTCTGGTCCTCAATGCCAGGATCATTAATGCATTGCAAAGTCCTGCACTTGGGATGGAATAACTGGATGTACCAGTGCAAACTGGGGAGTGACTGGGTGGAGTGCAATACTCCAGAGACAGACTTCAAGGTTATGGTGGGCCATAAGGGGAATATCATCCAACAGTGTGGTCTTGTTACAAAAAAAAACAACAAAAAAACCCTGCTTTCTGGATATATTAATTGGAGTGTAATTTGCAAATCCAGGGAAATACTTCTGCTCTACTCAACACTGCCGAGGCCTCACTTGGAAAAATGTGTCCAGTTTTGGGCCCCATACTTTAAGAATGATGTGGTCAGTTTGAAAAGAGTGCAGCACCCAGTGACAAAAATGATCCAGTGCCTGGGAGACCAGACTTTTGAGGAAAGGCTGAAAGAGCTAGATTTATTTAATTTGGAGAAGAAAAGATTGAGGGGAGAATGATAACAGATTTTAAATACCTGAAGGATGATTACAGAGAGAATAGAGATGTGCTTTTCTCCTGACCACAGGGGACAGAACTAGGAACAATGGACTCAGATTTCAACAGTGGAAATTTAGGTTGGAAATTAAAAGGAATTTTCTATGAGGTAGTCAAGTGGGCTACCTAGACAAATGGTGAAATTGCCATCCTTGGAAGTTTTCAAGACAGTCTTATAGAGACGTTTGTGATTAGGATGGTCTAGTCAGAGTTGATCCTATCTTGACTAGGGGCTGGACTAGGTGACTTTATGAGGTTCCTTCCAGCCCTGCTTTCCTATGATCCCAAATGGTAAATGGATGGAAGAGAAAATCTTTTACTGAATTTCAAGAAACTAGATAATTAAAAGATGCAGGGAATGCAAAGACAGAAAAGGGTGGAAAACTGTCAAAAAGTTGCACAAGGATGTATAAAAAAAAGAACCGTAAATAATAAGCATTCAGACAAAGAGTTTTAGCTCTTTTATTGACCTATCCTGTTGCTTCTGAGCCAGAGAACTGATTTTTTTCAATTTTACTAAGCATGCTGATGTAGGACATTTAACTTAACCTTTACTAACAGTGTGTCTACATATTGCTCTATAATGACATTGCTACAGCACCATGCTTTAGTACCTCCACGAGGAAGTACTAAAGCATGGCATAGTAACCGCCCGTACTGTGCCATGTGTGTGGTGCATGGTTAGATGTTACTGCTACTTTGCTGTAGTGGCATGCTAAAATGGGGGAGCATGTTGCTACAGCAAAGTAGTTGATCATGTGTAGATTCAAGTGATCACTGTCTCACTAGTGCACCATACAACAATGTAGTGCATTGCTACAGCAACATAAGGCAACATATAGACGTGCCCTATGTGCACATAAAACTTAAGCAGCCACACATTCAAGCAGTTTAGCAGGTGTTAAGTACCCCCTTATGATGTTACATCTCATAATTATCATGTAATAACTCTAAGAAAAGTTAGGAGGTGCATGTTTGGATAACAGAAGGCAGCAAATTGATGGTATTGGCCCCACAAAGCAGATTAATGCTACTGCAACATAAGCTACTGGACATCAGTTGGAGATAATCCGTGTCTGAAAAGGCCTAAGTTTGAGATACTCTGAGGACATCTCAGAGGAGAAAGAGTTGCCTCGCTTGTTTTTTTTTTTTTTGCCTTAAAGTACAGATACTTCCATCTTAAGTGGATTTAACAGATGGGAAAGGTAACATCCTACAACACACTTAGCACTGCAAAGTTCTTCTCTTTCAGGTGAGGATTATCTCCTAATAGGTATTAACTTTAATAGGTTACTACATCCTGTCATAACCCAATGATTTTTAGTGCCTCGGCTCATTGGAATTTTCCCGCCACATGGAGCTTTCTTTGCACGGTGGATTTCTCAGCTGCAGAGAGAAAACCCCGGTGCAAAAGAGTTCCCACCACACGTATGCAAATTTGTGTCCCACTGTTGGTCAATTCTAAATTATTCCTACCTGGTGGCTAGCGATTGGTTTGCTAGCCGTATAAAAGGTTAGAGCAGTTTCCGCCCAAGTTGGAGGACCCCTCAACCATCTCGTGGGGAACTCTAAGCGCGCTGTGGAGCCTAGCAAACTCCACGTGTGTCTTGGAGGAGAACTTAGGGACCTGATCAGACTCTAACCACTCCCCAACATTGTGGAAATATTGACGTACCCCCGTGTGAAGCGCTCATGGAGTCATACACCGACGACTCATCTCGGTTCGGTTCGAAGAGAGATCTCACCCCTGTGTGTTTGTGTGCAACTGTAATTCAAGCAAGTTTTCTTCCTGCACTGCGACCATCAGCAGTGTAAGTAAAGCTTTCTTTATACAACGAATACACTTCTGTGCCTAACTCTATTCCATCATGGAAAAACTCCACCTGATGGTCCGGGCTACTGGCCATAGCCTTAGACCGTCCTCGGCTCCCGACACATCCCAATGATTTGTAACTAGTGCAAGTAATCATTTGACACCACCCTAATGCATACTAACTTTAGTACATCACAACATTCCAATGATTTGCAACTGTTGCAAGTAAATGTGTGACAAGTCCACAATGCTCCTTAGATTTTCAATTGAAAGATGCAAATTTTAGCCAATTATAGCTGTACTCTAGAATCCTTTCTCTACCTGAAAAAGAATTGGTATTAAAAAATTATGGTTATAGCTCAAACCAACCTTTTCATTTTTATCAACTACTATTTTTTTTTTCTAAATAACTTGTCTGTTTCAGTATTTTTATTATTGTCCCTGGAACTTGGATAAAAGTAAAGCATTTTGAATGCTTTACAAATTAATGCAAATTGCATGTTGTGCAGAGGGGCTGTCATGCTAGAGGTGCCTGGGTAATTAGTACAAAACAATCTAAGACACTAACTCCTATTATATATTGGTGTTTGGGAGCAAGGAAAAAAATAACATTCTGTAGCATATTGTAAACAAAAGTCTCTGAAAAGTTTAGCAGCTGGAACATAAATAGTCAGATTTAGCATCTTTTTGGTTTTATGAATATTTTCACTAGTGCAGTTTGAAAAAAAAATAGAGATCTAAATGAGGGCTAAGTTAGGAAACTTGGTAGTAGACAACTTGTTCAGTGGCTCAGGCTAGAAGCTAGGGGGCCTAGAACAACCCTCCCTTCCCTACCACAGTGCTAATCTGAGGGGAGTTGTTGCCAGGCCCTGGCAGGATGCTCTGACTAGGGAGGGGTTTAAACCCCCAGCCTGCCTGTACAGTCCAAGGCTTTTTCCTACTTGCTGATCAAGGGGTGGGAGTGTTGCCAGCCCCTAGCCCCCAACTAGCACTCGGAGGCAAAGTGAGGAGTTGGAGGGAGGACTACTTGTGTGCATTGCATGTAAGTATTGATGATACTAAGTTTTTTAATCTCCCACTTCCTGCTTCTTCATACTGTCTGCAAACCTGACAGGCAAGGGAGCCAGCAGGGGGCTGATAACACAATGTTTAGCAGCCCATCAAGAAAACAAAAGCCTTTATCATTAGTTTAATCTCTTCTTAAAAAGCTTTTTCCAAGGAAGGAATGGAGGGACATTATCAGCTGACCTGTTGATTAGCTCCACAAAACCCTAAGCGGACACTGTCCTGTCTGCCTTTGTCCTGTCCCAATGAAATTGGAGACACACAGACAGACAGACACCTCTCTAGGTATCATACGACATGCCAGAGAGGGTCTGTGGGGCTGGGGTTCATGCTGTGGGAGGTGGTAGGGAGGGAGTGGGGATCCCAGTTTGAGAAGCAAGTGGTGAGGAGGTGGGGAGGGGCAGGGGGAAGCCAGGCAGACCCTGCTGTACCTGCAGTCTGTACCGGAGCTCTAGCTAGGGATCAGAAAGGCAGGGCCAGCCCTGTTCTTTGGAGCAGACAACCTAGCCCAGCCCAGCCCAGCTCAGGGGGCTGCAAAGAATCTAGGATGCTGGGGGTCTCTGGTTTAACTTAAACCAGGAAGGGGTCTGGGACAGACATTGCATAAACTGGTCTGACCCAAATCAGTTAAGTCTCATATTACATTCAACCAGGTTTATCTTAAACTCGTTTCAGCCATTTTGAAACTGGTTTATGTGCACTGAACTTATTTTCTATTACAGGTTTAAGCCAGTTTCTGATCACTTAAACTAATTTATGTGTATTGTCTGTCCCTAGCCTGAGAGAATGGATAAACCTATTACTTTATCTTCCCTTAATCTTAATCAAGGAACAGAGGCATTGTCCCAGAACAAGCAAACTTGCCTTAATATGTACAATTTCAAAAAAAAAAAAAAATGCTCATGAGAAATATTGTTTGAAACAAAGTGTAAGTCATCTCTGACAGGGATAATTCAGTTCTATTCCAACATTCTAAGTGAAGACCATATTTTATACATGGGATATTTCTATTAGAGGCAGGAAAATACCCTAATTAAGGTATTTCCATACTGCTTCCTTGGAGCTTTCACAACCACAGTCCTGCCCACTCACTCCTTTCTTCCATGTACCAAACTCTGAAATGAGTCGGTGAAGCTGATCTAAGCAACTTACCACCTGCTGTTGGTCTCAATTTCTTTGCTTGCAGTACGCTTGAGATCTCTAATAGGGAGCACTCTCAACCTTGTCCCACCAACACATTTCCGAGGCCGGTGTCTTCAGAGAAGGAGCAGGTGAGTGAGGAAAGTTTCTTTACAACAATTTCAAGAGTGTTAGGGAATTGGTATAGATATACTGCCAAAACTCCAATTTGGAATTTCTGTTCCAAAGGAAAATTCAACATTTGTTTTCATCTCAGGTTGACAAATCATAATAATAACTGATAAGCTACCAGGGCTATGAAAAACAAACTGCCCATAGCTGCAAGAAGCTCCAGGAAGTTGAGTAGAGGGCTCTTGCAGCTAAATCTGCCACATTTATGAAGCTAGCTTGAGTATTGCTACACTACACTAAACAGTAGTTAGTGTCATAGTCTCAGACTAGAAAAGGAACTCTGAATCACCTCAGTCACATCTTGCAGAACTCTTTTTGTCTTTCTTTCATACTAGATATACCAGCCAGACTTAATCTTACTGAACAGATGCAATAGGACAACATTAGAGTGGTATGTCTGCATTGTTGCATAATACTGGTGTAGCTGTAGCAGTGTAAGAAGAAACTAAATTACCCAGGATAAGAAGTATATGCCTGCTGCATGTATACACTGATACTATGGCCCATCTCTTCAAATGCTGTAAGTTTATTACTGTATCAAACTGTTGAAGGTTGTGATAGAAATGACCGAGTGCCCTTTGAAAATCTGGCAGCAATATGGCGTAAAAGTAATTCCTTTAGGAAGAAATGTTTCTGAGGACTTTATCTTCATTTTTAACATATGTAATTATAAAAAATAAATGACTGCAATAAAAGTGAGACAAGAGCCATTTAATATGGGCAAAAGTGCACCTTAGTCGTAAACGAAAGGCATCATGTTCTAACCAAAGGTGGTGAAAGGAACAGCTCATTGCCTCCTTTATTGTTGCTTAAATAATGTATCAGTCCTGAATCCTTGTTATTGATTCTCTGCACGTTTAGGATAAGAAATAAGGAGAAATATCTGATAATCTTTTAAATTTATTTCTAACAAACTGGAAATGTATAATTGACGTATAATTGCAAAAGACGGGAAACAAGTAAGACTTGCTCTTCTCACTTGCTGAGAGCATTAGCTGTCTAACACTTTTCACTAGGAGACATGGGTATTTTTAAGAAGATATATATATATGATGCACATACATACATACATATATGTGTGTGTGTGTACACACACACATACATACATATATACACACACATATATATATATACACATGCATACACACACACACACACACATATATATATATAGATACACACATAGATACACACATATATATACACATAGATACACACATACATATATATACATAGATACACACATACATATATATGAAATCCTTATTTCCTGCAAATCTAAAGTGGACCATTAGGAACATCATGAATAAAGGGATTCCTCAATAAAAAATCTAAAATGGAACTGTGACTCTAAGTTGCATTTCCTTTCCTGCTCTTCCCTTATTTCACAGGGAAAGTACTGTAAGGCAGCCATGAAAACTTACCTCCTTCCTTGAGCCTGGTCAGTACTACTAGTCAATGCATTGAAGGCTGGAAGTGAAACAGAAAGTATTTTTCCCCTTCTGTCCCTGTTTATTCTCTCTGTCTACTGCTAGTCAGAAGGGATACTGGAAACACAGCCCCTGTTCTTCCCACTCAATGTCTGGACCCACAATATAGAGTCCTTAAAGTAGTCACTACAGAGAACTGAGTAATGTGTAATCTGATATTTCCCAGTGCAGCACAGTAAGGATCTTAGTTTAGTCTGTGCAAGAACTGGAAATGCTCACCCATTTGTCCTAGCCAAATCCCAGTTTCAGTGATTATACTCAGTCTGCCTGCAGTTGAGCAACTGAATACAGCGTTTTGTGTGGCTACAAAAAGACTCGTGTGTTTTTCCTAAGAAATGCAAAAACAAGTTAACTAATTTCTGGTTAAGCACAAGAAAAATTGTTTTCATATATAAGTGACAGATTCCAGCTCCTTATAGCCTGCTCTTTCCACATGGGTGGAACTCTTGACTGCTATAACATGGAAATTACCAATGATCCTTAGATCCCTGGTATCATCTATGTATCATTCTTGTATGGTTACCAGTATATTATCTGATCTCCTACTTTGAGGACTATTCTCTGATTACAGGTATTATCTGATCTCCTATTCCAAGCACAGTTTTGCCAGTAGTTGCCAACTTTCTTTAGTCATTTAGTACTCTTGTTGCTCTTAGTACTTCACTAAAATACAGATACTAAAAGATAATGTGCTTCATTCATTAGGGCTAGGGACAAACATTCAAAATGCCTGAGCCTGGATTGATTTAATCTTTGCAGGTTAGTCTAACCTGGCTAAGATAAATCAGTTTGTCACTGTACAGACACCCCAGACATGCAAGCACATGCCTGCAGTGGCTCAGGCTAAAAGCCAGGGGGCGCTAAAGCAGCTCTCTCTTCCCTTCCATAGCACTAAGCTGAGGGGGGAGGGAAGGCCAGGCCCCAACAGGAGGCTCTGATTAGCCCAGCAGGGAAATGCTAACAGTGTTTATTACCCCTAACTCAGTGTTTATCATCCCATTAAGAAAACAACAGATGGACATTAGCAGCTATGTGTTGATTCTGCCTTGGTCCATCTGCCACAACATGGTCTGTAGCCAGCATGTGGTCTGCTAGCAAATACACAGACACCTCTCAGCAAACCAGAGGGGAGGGGAAAACTCCTGCTTAGCAGGGAGTGGTGGTAGTGAGTGCAGGGAGCAACCTGCAGTCTCTGCTGGAGTTCCAGCCAGGAAGCAGAGGGGAGGGGCCAGCTCTGCTATGGAGCAGAGATCCCTGCCCAGCCCAGAGAGCAGGCCAGGATGCTGGGGGAGTCTGGTTTATCTTCCCTGGCAGGGAAGACACCTGGCTCCAGCATACGGGCCTTCCTTCCCTGCTGTGCTAGTACAGAGACTGTGTGTAAGTGGCAGGGAATACCAGCGATACAGGCAGTTGCATGGAGGCTGCACCCCTCTCTGCGATGTACAGTGCTAGCTAGAGCAATGCCCCACCGGGTGCCTGCACCCTGAGTGCCCCACCTGCTTCCCTCCCCTGTAGCGCAGCCCCTGTGGGGAAGGCAGCTAGCTCCAGCACCTGAGGCTTCTCTCTGGTGCTGTGCAGCCCTGGCAGGGGCTGCTCATGAGTGGCAGGGAGTGCTGACAATACAGGAAGCCGCATGGAGGCTGTGCCCTTTACCGTGATATGCAGCACTGGCTGGAGCCATGCCCCACAGGGTGCCTGTGCCCTGAGTGCCCCACCTGCTGCTGTGCCCTAGGGGGAGTGTGTGGGGGGAGTCCACACATGCCGCCAACCTCCCTCACCCACACCCTGTCCCTACAACCCTCCACATATACACAACCCCTGTCATACCGTATGTTTCCCACACATAGCCACATCCCCTCACAGCCCCCCACATCCCCACATCCTACCACATACACACCCACACACCTCCACACCCCAACTTACATATACACCATATACAGACACACACACACTGCATACACAGACATCACATATACCATACACACACCCTCCCACACACACATCACACACACATACCACACACACATCACACACACATACCACACACACACACTACAAACCACACACACCACACACATACCACCCCCCCACACACACACATATTAGGCTAGATCTATCAATCTAAGTATTCAAAGAGCTTAGCTCAACTAGGAACACTAAATCTGTTAGCCTCAGACACTACTTAAACTGACAAAACCACCAGCCAACTAATAGTTCAATGGGATGGAGAACTGAGGAGCAGATGCAAGCTCCAGCATCTCTCATCTAGATACGCGGATCCCAATGTATTACTCAGGCATGGGTTAAAACTTTTACAAATTTAAAATAGTTTATTAAACACAAGTAACAAGAATATATAAAATCTATCATTATTCCAAAACCACTTACTATACTAAGTACATATACTTAAATTTCTATTTTTTACATTACATTACATATACAAACATATAACAAAGGGAAGGATGGGTTATATTTACCTAGGGAGACTATGAGGTCATACAACTGGGGTTAGAACAAAACAAGCCAGGATGACCCTCAAGTTTTCTCCTGTCTCTGTATTGATGATGGTAGTTTTCATATCCAGGAACATTAATCCACACTCTTATCAATGTTGGAAAATTTTGGTTACCAACTATCTTCCAGGTAGACAGGCTTGCAGGCTTACAACCTTTCTCATTCAGATGCACAGGCTCTCTTGGTCTTTCAGACACCCACCTCTCAGGCACTACCTCACAGGTACTCTCATCTCCCAGACACTCTAGACTCATTCACCACCTCTCAGGCACACACCAACCTCTCAGGCACTCCCTCACACTCCCCAGATGCGCCAGACACTCAACTCTGAGGTGAGGGTTCCTTTTTATACCTGCTCTGCACATGGCACTCCAGAGTTTTACACAACACACAGGTAACATCCACATGGCACACAGGTAATTTCCACACAGCACACAGGTCATAATGGATTTTTGTGCATAGCACAGTATCTTTTCCACATGGCCCTCTACATTTCTTTACCTGCAGGGTCACCAGAAGTTCAAATGATGTTCATAGTCTTACACACATACCACCCCCCCCCCCCAGCACACATACTACACATACCATGCAAACATACCATGCACACACCAGTCACCCCCATGCACCACATACACACCACATGCACACACCCTCCCCCCATGTAAAACTAAGAATTTATTTTTGAGTTATTATGCAATCACCTATATATGCACAACACAAACACAAATCATAAAAAAAATATTTTTTGTAATAAAATTAAAATATGTTATAGTAGGTGTTTTTCTTTTAGTGTATGATTTGGGTTTTTGTTTGTTTTTTTTCTGGTTCCAAGATGGCAACCACTTCCCTCACTCCGAAAAGGAGTATTTTCAGAGGGCAAGAGGAAGGACTTCTGGTGGCAAAAGTCAGGGGTGAAGGGGTGGGACTTCTGGTCCCAAGATGGTGACAAGGGGGTAAGGCAGTTGTCAAGGGGTGGGACTATCCATGTGGCCTTCAAGAGCTCACCGAAACTCATTAAGCTGCTCTCCACCCAAAATAATTGCCCATCCCTGGAGTAGGCTGACAGATATGGCCTCCAGAATAAGAGATTTAATTTATATAGATTATCTGAATGAAGTGAGGATCTCTGGCATTCAAACCCCACATGTACCCTCTTTACTGTTAGTATTACCTTACTTTTGTTGAAGTAACTAAAAACTTTTAAGATGTTGAGCCAGATCCTCTGCTGACCCCAGTTTTCATCCAGCACAATAAAAGTGGGAAGGTGGCTCACTTCTAAACCGCATTGTGTAATCCTGCCCTTGAAGTGTTTCTCTCCGGCTCATTGATGCATACAGTATAGGTACTTGATCTATTTTTAAATGGCCTAGTTCAGGTATGAGAATCAGTCTAGCCATTGCAGCCTTGAGTTTAGTGCAGACTAGTTGGTCCTGATAAGAGCTCTTTTAAGACTGGCTGAGCCTATTCTGTAGTATGAATACTTACTACTGAACTAGTTGAGGGCCAATACAGCATCCAGCAGATTTCAAGCAAAACAGGGATGGGCTAAAGTTATGCTACCTGTTGACAAATGGTTCACAAGACAATGATTTGATGGATAACATAATACTCTGTCTAATCCCTTCTCGTTCGTTCCCCACACCTTACCTATCTCATATGGAACAGGATAGAACAAAAGTACCATAAAGCCAACTGAACAGAGAAAATTCTCAGACCTCCCTTTAGGCTGCTTCCTGGCTGGTTTATGCTAGGCAATATAAAAGAGCTGGAAAACTGCCAAACAATGCAGCTGGAATACATACTCTTTTCTTTGTATTATCTTGAGACAATATAAAAGTTAGAATTTAACCTGTCATAGAAATATATACACATAATATATTTTGACTTACATATATTGAGTTGAGGTTTTCTTTTTCCACTTTGTTGTATGAGTTTTCAAGGTCCATACACAAACTATCAGTATTATATAACATTTAAAGATTCTGTTCACTCCTCGTAGAAAGCTATGAAAAGTATTTTATTTGAGGCAACACTGCTGTTAATAACTTAGAGGCTGCACTTTCTGTATTTCCTTCAAACAGCTCTAGCAATTTAAATTCTTATTTTATTAAAAGAATGAAGAAAAAACTTCAAGACATACAGAGCTGCTTCAAATGTAAAACAAATAAATGTACTCATATTTCCTGTATTGCCGACTTCAAGTATTGAGAATTATGACTTTGAGAACATAAGGTTACTGTGCTGTGCTGGTAGCACATGGTTATTTTTAGCTGCTACACCACTGTCATAATGCACTATAGCAAGGGAGAATGTCACTATAGCGATGTAGTTGCAGGGTCAACGTTTGTGCCTGCTGATGCTATTTTGCCCTAGTGTATTGCTACAGTGACATGGCATCTCATGTAAATGCACCCACTGAGGACCTGGGAAGGAAAAGAAAAGAGATAAAACAAGAGAAAATAATTAGGACCCCATAGGAGCCATGCTTCCAAGGAAATTAAGTTAGATTAAGGAAAAAGGAAAACCTCTCTGTAGCAGGCTCAGGCAATTTGCCCAGTGGCAGACACTGGCTACAAGATGTGTTGCATTTCTTTTTACAAATGCAACATAAAATCTCACCTGTAGAGTTTGCGCTACAGGCTGTCCAGAGAGTCTTATGACAGAGTAAGCCCTGGTGAACACAGAGAGTATCCAGGAAGTGTGGCATACCAGGAGAAGTCTGGGTGAGGCCAGCAAGAGTTTCCAGATGGTAGAACAGGAGCAGGTCAACCACAAGATCCTGGCAAGTAGTAAAAACTGTTACATCTTACTGTGAAAAGTTCTGTATGTAAGTTCTTGTATGTAATGAAGAGTTGTTTCCATACCACAAGCCTCATTGAGTTTTTGGGTGGTATCTTTTATTGAACAAACTGCATGTTTGGGCACTGTTCTTCAGGTCTGTCTAAATCTCTCCTATCCATGCTGTTGGTCCAATAAAAGATATCACCCAGAAAAAAATCCTTGTCTATTGTGTATTTCTTGGACTGCCATGGCTACAACATTGCTTTAACATTATCAAACGCTGTGGGGTTATTCCTGAGTCCAGCAAAATATAAGGTAAAGCAAAGTATTTTGCTATGTATATTTGCTCTCATTTTGAGTGAGAGCAGGAGAGGACAGAACTGGGACACAGAATCATAGATCTGATAAGTTTGTTTCAAGAATTGCAGCACTATATGTTTAAATAAATGCATCCATCCACCAACAATATATCCTCACATTTACAACTCTGTGTACTTAAAAAGGTTATATTGACTGATTTTTGTTTGTAAGCAAGGGTAGAATTTAGGATGAGATCCTGTATTCTGGTACCTACTAGAATTAAAAAAAAAAAATGCACTCAGTGGTGTAAATTGTACTATTAAGTGTTATAGCAGGAGCAAATTCATATGTTACAAGTTACTACTTAAGGTACGTCTCAGGTTTCCATTTAGGATCGGAGCCCTATTGGGAAAATTCACAATAGAAAATATTGCTTGCCCTTAAAAGTCTATAGTCTGAAACCCTGGTCCTTCAAATACAACAATTTCCAGTGTGTAACATATCCTGGTCCATACCTGATAATATGAGTTTACTACAGTTTACAGATAGAAAGTAGTCCTTTAGCTCAAGTTGTAACACTCTGGCAACGTCTACATGAGATGCTGACTGCGCAGTAACCTGATACTACTGCACAGTAGTATCACATGGCAAAAACCATGATGCACTGCTACTGTACAGTACTGTTAAGTTACTGTGCAGTAGCATAACCATAAAAGACATTTATCAGCGTTATTGCACAGTAATTCAAGTTACTGCACATTCATTTAGTACTTGTTTATACTTATACAAGTACTAAATAAATATGCAGTAATGACTGTACAATAGTGTTTTGTGTAGACGTGGCCTCTGTGAATATTTTTTTCTGCTCTAAGAATATTTTATATCATACTTGACATGCAAAGAGGCCTTAACGTGGATGAACAATAGTTTCTCAGACATTCAAAATGATGGTGCAAAAATGAAAATCTGGCCCTCATGTTCTTAGAACTTTAAATCCCAGATTTTGAACAATTTACTGGTTTTATATTAATTTAGGCACTGGTTTATATCAGTTTAAGTGTTTTACATATTGGAGAACTGACTATTCATGCAGTGACTAAATGTTTGCAGAATATGCACGGCTTAGATAAAGGCATGACATAGCAGATGGATGGGTGTAGATAAATGAAGGAAGGGAAGTAGGCTAATGCTAATAAGAATACAATATTATCCAAATAATTAACAGGTAGAATCTTTTGAGCAAAATATTCTTTTTTGATCAAAAAATGCTAATTTGTTTCAAAACATTGTGCAAGACTAAGTGTGTGTGTGTATGTGCGTATTGTCAATCCAGGTGTAACCCATGCTGGCATGCTAGGTTGGGTGATGTGCTGGATTTCAGGTTCTCAGGGTGCCAGTAGCCCTGAGAGCACCCTCAGGGAGATATGCTGACGGAGGTGTCCCATGTAGAGGTGTGTCCCTCACACTCATCCCCTGGAATTCACTCCAGATCCAATGAACACATTGTTTCTTTATTATATATAACAATCTATATACAGAAAAGAAATATGTCAATGAAAGAAAAAATACAATAACAATAGTTAATAATAAAACCAACAATTTGGGAAAAAATTACAACTGCAACATTAGGTGGAGAATTCCAACATGCTGGATGGTCCTGCTTGTGTTATACAACCTCAATAATTACATTTGCATGGTTATAACCCTTTAAACAGTCTCCCCCCGCCCTCCATAACCCAATTGATTCCCCTGAGATCACAATCCGCCTCCCATACAATAAATGGCATTACAGCTATAACTATGATCAGCCACTAGATGGAGGAGGCAAAGCTTCTGCTGCTCTGGGGAATATGGACTCCTTTGATCCTTCCTGGCAACAGTTTTGGGACAGTTGCTGCAGGCAATAGGCTCCCTTTTGTTTCTTTCTGGAAATAAACCTTCTGCAAACACTATGGGATTAGGTGTCCCCTCACATAGCCATGCGGATCTGTGTCCTTTCAACTGACTCCCTCCTGGGGCTGTCTCCCCCATTGGGGAATCAGCTTCTCCTGGGATGACATAGACTGTCCCCAATCCTGATGTCTCCTCCTTGGGCAAGTTTCAGCTCCATTTTCCCTGCCTGGGGGGCTGAGTCTCTGCCCCTTCGCTCCAGACTGGAGTTGGCTCCTCTCCTCCTTCTCCCTTCTTTTTTCTCCTTCAGCTTTTTATGGCTCAATAGCAGCCAATCAGAGCCCTTGATTTGCAATGGAGGCTCTGGTCACAGTTCAAACATTCCAATAAAAAGCATGCACTGTGCATGGCATACCCTCCTGTTTGGAAAAGCTATTGCACTCTCTGCAAACTCTTTGCTGCCTTTTTCATGCAGGGTTCTTAAGCATGGTTCACCCAGCCAGCTTGCAGCTAGGTCAGCCTTGCAGCTGTTACACAAGTATGGAAAATGTATATATACATGAACAGTTGTCACACACACACACACACACACACACACACACACACACACACATATATATAAGTTTTAAGAAGGGGAAACTTCATGTTAAAATGAGGGATTAATCAGCCTTAGACTGTATAGCCTTAATTAGTATCTGCATGGACACTTATGCATCTGAATTATATGTAGAATAGGGCGTGTAACTATGTGCAAAAAACCCAGCAACTACATTGTTAAACAACTGCCATTTGGATGCATAAAGTGAAAGACGATTCTGCCCTTACTGTCTACATTTCACAAAAGTGCTTTAACCATTCAGCTTTTGTCTATTCTAGGTTGAGTAAATTGGCCTTGCACTTTCAAGATTTCCTTATGAACTAAGGTTGGAAAACAGTGTCTATAGCCCAATTCTAGTTATGAACAGTAATCAATTTGCATATTTCAAATCGGATTTTTTTAAGTACTGTTTTGTGTAATCTAATGTCATAGTTCAAAAATTAGTGGAAGATCATATCCTGCGCATATGAAATGTGCAAGTTTTTAGAATGCGTTATATGTGATGAAAAGATCTGGAATTATTCGGAGAAGCTAGATGCATATAGATTGGCAGGGATGGATGAGATGCACCCTAGGGTACTGAAGACATTGGCTGAGGTCATTTCAGAACAATTGTATATCCTTTTTGAAAACTTGTGGAGGTTGGGTGAGGTCCTGCATGACTGGAAAAGGGAAAATATAGTGTTCCTTTAAGTAAAGGAAGAAGGATGATTCAGGGAATTTGATCTTGACACCTGGAAAAATCATGAAGCAGGTCCTGTAGGAATCTATTGTGACGCACTTAGAGAAGAATAAAATGATCAGGAACAGACTGTATGGACTCACCCAGGGCAAGTTGTGCCTGACCAATCTGATTTCCCTCTATGAAAAGGTAAAAGGCTATGTGGGTGAAGGATAGTAGTGGATGTAATATACCTTGACTTTCTCATGGGGTACAGTATCAAACGTCTTGATATTCTCATTAGCAAGCTATGGAAATACAGACTGGATAAAAGCACTGTAAGATGGATATATAACATTGTACTCAATGAGCAGGGGTCTGTCCTGGTTTGGTATAGTTTAATATCTTCATTAATTATTTGGATGGTGGGATTTAGTACATGCTTAACAAATTTTCAGATTGCAGATAGCAAATTTGCAGACATCAAATTTGGTGGAGTTGCAAATACTATGAAGAGCAGGGTTAAGATCCAGAATGACCTGGATAGACTGGAAAAATGGTCTGCAATGCTACCTCAGCTCATACAATCACCACCAGCAGAGCTTGCAGTTATTCTTGATAACTGTGGCAGATAAGGAAATTAGAATAATCCACCCAGTAGTCACAATGGGATTACAAATTGATGATGACTCAGTAATGTACTCCAGATATCATAATACTTGGGCCTGGCAGAAAGATAATGTGTGGAATACAGTGAATGTAAGAGGGTGTAGAAGAAAAGAAGGTTTGGGTTACATATGTGAAGACCAAGCATTGGAGGAACATGATGAATGCTTCCCACAACCTGGGAATCAGTCTCACTGTTCCTTTGATGTTATCCAGGAAATGGAATCTGTTATTGTCTGTGTTCGTAAAGCATGTGTGTGCATGAGAACCAGATGTGATATTGTATTGATTAATGGATATTGGATTCAACCCATGGTGCCTTACATTAATTGCTGTTTCTGTAATATAACCATCACTGTTACTTGTGATCTTAAGTTTACCATGCCTATATGGACTATACAACATTTGAATGCCTACCCTGAGCTCTACAAAGAGGTTTCCTCCATTTCACCGGGAATTGGGTCTCCCTGTGATTAAGATATTATAAACTCATCCCACTTTACAAGCTGAACTGCAAAGGCTTAGAACTTTGGGAGAGAATGGAAAACTCGAGATTCAACACAACAACCAGGAGATCTCTAAGGTAGCAGCTACAGTTAAAAACACAGGCCATCACTCCTGGCAGGAGGCTTTGCTTGGGTGGAGCCCCAGTGCAACAGGTCTTTTGAATATCATGCATCACCCCATTGTGGTGATCATCAGTTTCCAAATCATACTAGCAATTGGTTCTGCTGGGTTGCTGGATCAAGCAACATGCCGCAGCTGCAATTGATTGAAGATCAGACTCTGTACCATGGAGTAAGGATGTGATGGGGATACTCACTCACTGCAAGCACCCCATCAATGGGGGGACTTGTTATTTCTCAGCTTCGTGTTCTTGGGGAACCCTGGAACAGTATGTAGCCTGTCTGACTCACAAAGAATTCTCCCCTTCCCTACCTCTGCCTGAACAAGAACTGATTAAAGGAAGGACTTACAAAAGACAAGGAAGATGCAGTGTGAGACACATCTAAAGCCCTCCAGAAAAGGGTAACAAGAATGAAGCAACTCCCCTGGTCGCATTTGCATCTGCAATGGAACCAGATGGCAACTCATTTAAATGGGAGACGGGGCAGGCATGCACCTTCATTAGCATTCAGGATGGAGAACAGAGACTCCAAGGCAAGGACTGCACTGAATTCTGGGATCAGAAAATCAGGGGAGCACTGTATGATGGGGAATCCTTGCTCCAAATGCTAATCAACCCACATCTACACACACCCAGCTCTGCATTTATCAGACCAATTCTAGTAATGACTCCTCCATTGGTATCCAAAACACTGAATTTACCTGTCTGCATTGTGAGCTCCCTCAGAGTAATGCCATCCATGGCCAGGAGTGATCAGTTCCTATTATCCAGCACATGAGCCATTGTTTACCCCTGAACAAACCTAGTGTTCTCCCTTGAGCTATTGTTAGTTCTCTACAAAAACCCCTACCCAAGTCACATGGTCCCTTCAGAGAGCAAGCAGGTAGGAAAAGGCAATTCCTGACTGTACATCCTCTATGCACTAGCCAGAGCTGTAGGCTATGATTTGGAAAGAGCTGTACTTTGCTTCAGTGATAACAGGGTGCCTCAGTAGGCACCCTTAGATACAGCGCCACTTGTATTCTCTTGAGGTAGTGCAGGTTGGAAACTTTCTTTGGGCTACATGATAAAGGTTCTTAGGACCAGATACCTAACTGCTATATTTCATTTTACCCAATTGTCATATAAATATTATAATACTTACCTGCCCCACAGGGATGTTGTGTAATCAGTTATCTAATAAATACTTATAAAGTACTTCAAGACCCTCAGAGGAGAGATGGTACTGTTTCTGGATGTGAAAAAGAGAATGAAAATATCTTTATTATCTCTGTTTCTCTCTCATATAGCACCATTAATTGTGTGGATCCTACACAGTTTTAAATAGCTGGTATGCCAAGGTTAGCACAGCAGACAATGTAGAGTACATATGAGTGGATACACTCTGCAACATGTTATGCTCATTGTGCAGCCATGGCTATAGAACTATATACCATGGAAAAAGATATATCAATTAAAGCACTAGGTCTTGAAGAGGAGAGGGGAGAAAGTCTCATTTGCATCTGATGAGGAGACTAAAACTAAGGGTCAAGTTCATCCCTGTGTTAGTACTTACAGTGACAGGATCACAGGGACTGAAGGAAGATAGTTTAAAGTTGCCTAGAGGCTAATATGATCCCCAGGGAAGGATGATTTAGCAAGAGGGAATCTTAAGTTGCACCCTACTTAATTTGCTTTTATGAGACATTGCAGGAATTTTGTATCACCCGTGTATACTTTCCTTGGGTCCTTCTCATTATCTCCTGCATTTGTTCTACCTCTGCTGTATCCCAGGCCTATTCCTGTGTCACATGCTATTTGGCTGTGCTGTGAAATTTGAATATTTTATTTAGAATTGGATTTTTTCTCTCAGAATGAAAAGCAAGGGACTGTTTACCATTTGAATGGAAAAGAAAAAAAAAATATTTCCTACCTCCTAGTGGGAGACTGAAGTGTCAATAACAGAGTTTATGATTGGACATGGTGATTATTTATGATTTTTTGGTGGGGAGGAGCTTTTTATTCCCCTACCAGACCATAAAGTTTTATTTCTTAGAGTAATTTCTCTTGTTATCCATATGTATTCTTTTCAAGGCTGATTGACTTTACCTTTTCAATTTTGGCATACTTAATGATATTGTGTATATATATCTTACCTCTCATCTCCATAAATTAATATATTTTTAAAAATCTCTTCTTCCTTATCAACAAAGATGGCTTTATTTAACATAATTGTACTGATGGAAAGAATTGGGGTGAACTACTACTACTTTCAAAGCAGTATGTATTCATGTAATACTAGAGCTATTTTAGTCCTGGAAAGTTAAACTGTTCAAGATAGATTTGCATCATTTTGCAAAGGTTTTCTTACACAAGTAATTCAAATTGACTTGGAACATCATCTAAAGTCCAGTCAAGTCCATTGATAGGCATGCATGGTTAAAGTTTTTACCTGGGAGAAAATGCTTTCCATTATGAATAATCTTTGCACATTGAAGTCCAGCAAATAAGGGGAATTTGGTGCTGTCTGAAAAATAATCTATTTTAATCTACCTAAAAATTATTCACCAATTTGTATTGACTACCCTGCTGATTATCCAAATGTAGATAATTTCTATTAGAAGTATTCCCTAATAATGGATGTAGCAAAATCATAATACCACAGAAAAGAAATTGGGAGGCAATTAGGATGTGCTCCAAAACAAGGATTAGTAAGAAACATGGCATCCTCATTATGCATGTAGCCCAAGTGTAGGGCTCTATAAAATTTGAAAGATAAAGCACTTCTAGCTCCACCCATACCATGGACTATAATAGCTGCAAAGAGTTAGCTGCAGTCTGGCTTCTGAGAAGCTGGAGCGCTCAGATTAGATGGGAGTGCCTAGTGAGAATGGAGAGCTATCTGTAGTTGTCCCAGAGAAATGTGTCTAGTAGCTCTGAGAAGCTTAGTGATTGTCGAAGGCTATTGAGGCTCTGGAGTAGTAAGACCGATCAGTACTCATCTCCTGATGTGTGATGATGAGCTACTAGGCCCCCTCTATGTGTTAACTGCAATAAATTTAGACTGGCTCCATGTGAAAATTAACTATGGTGCCTTAAATAGGTCCAACCAGCTATAATGTTATTGCTTGAACATGTGTAATGACTTTATAGCTGGCTTCTCTACAGCTTTATTTTGCGTGTGTGGCCAGTCTGCAGCTGAGAGACTGCAGCTGCTGCAATCTCCCAGCTCCTGGGGACACAACGCAACCCTGGAGCTGGGAGATTACAATCTCTGCTATCTCCCAGCTTTGAGGCTGCTCTACACAGTGGCTGGGAGATCACAGCTGCTGTGATCTCACAGCCACATGATGCCCCATGCACTCTTAAGGCTGGGAGATTGCAGCAGCTCTTCAGGGCTTCTGGGGCTGAAAGTCTTGAAGGTGATGGAAATATTGGTCCTAGCTTTTACACTTGGTTCCAGGGCTGGCAATCCTGCAGGTGACAGGACTTTGGTCCTGGCTTGGCATGTGGAGCAGTTTAAGGTGAAAGCTATGGATGGAGTGCAGCCAGAACCAAGAGTCATGTCAGCTGCAGTTGCAGATGGTCCTTGTGGCTGGAAGCCCCATTAGCAGAGGGGCTCCGAGTGATGGCACTAGCTTCTTGCTAATACAAGGGGGCCCAGGATCAGGGACCAACACTGGCAATAAAGAGGGATAGGATATAATGAATGATCACTCAATCACACCTCCATGCATATTGTGCCATAGCAGGATGTGTTGTAGCAAAACCCCCAGTTTTGGGGGGGGGGGGCATTTATTTTAAAATGAATTCCCCTCCCCTTCCCCAACAATTTCTGACTTTCTCTCCCTCTCTATTCCCTAGATAAGTATAAGTAAGCTAAGATGTAGCATAAGCTTTAACATTTTTATTTTGGTAACAAGTTTTTGGTTTTGGATATCCACTGTTTTATCTTGTATTATTATTAGGTGTATATTGATTCTTAGTTTTGTATATTGTATTATTATCATTTTTGTATTGATTTTTATTATTTCATATGGATATTGTATGGTTTAGGCCTGTGTTTGTAACTGAACCAAAGTCATGTCAAGTTTCCATTTTGTATATCAAGCCTCCATCTTGTGTCCTCTGCCCGGGCATCCCATGTAGCAACAATATGATTCATTGTACCCCTCCCATGTAAATTGGTTCCCAGATGAATGGGAATGATTGAAATAGAATGGTAGCAGGCCTCTACTGAATGGCCTGTAATGACTGGGCCATCACCTCACATTGATTCATTCAAGAACCATGGACCTCACCCAGGAACAGAGACAAGAACCCAGCATTTGAAAGACAAAAGACCCTGTAGAACCAGCAACTCTCACCATTACAGACACCCGAAACTGCACATCCCTGCATGGAGCACGCATGCTCAGTAAGCCAGGGGCTGACCCTTGCCTGGGCATGCCTCCTGTCACTAGGGTCACACAAAGTCTGCCCCTATAAAAAGGGGCAGTGAAGACAGACCCAGTGGGATGCCCTCTTCATCTGGACCAGCACCATGCCACACCACCTATCCACCCAGAGGCCCTGCCGGTGACCCTCCTCTGGACAACACCCACTGGAAAAGGACCCCTTTCCAGCCTGGGTAGGTAGATATTACCTGCACACCTCCTCCAACAATTTGAACTCTCTCTCTGTCTCTCTCTCTCCTCCTGGACTTCAGTGGACTTCAGCCTCTGCACCAAGCCTCTCTAACCCCTGCTGCCATTGATTTTGTGTGTGTGGGTGGGTGGGCGTGTGTGTGCGCGTGCACAAAGGAACCAATAAGACATTGTTTCACCATCTCCCCTGTTCAATAAAACCACTGCCATTTGCAACCCCGAGTTTGGTCATGTTTTACTGAATCCTAGTCCCTTCCTTATCTTAAATTCCAGCCTCATTCTCTCTCTCTCTCTCTCTCAGCTCCAGCCCCACCCCTCTCCACTAGTTTCCCGATCTCCTCTCAATTCCTACTGCTTTTCCCCTGTGACTTTCTGCTGCCTTTCTCTGTTTCCCCGTTGCCCCTGCCACCTTTCAGTTTCCCCTGCTGCCTTTCAGTCTCTCCTGCTGCTTTTCTTGTGATTTTCTGCTGTCCATCTCTCTATTTTCAGGCTTCCCCTGCACCTTCTGTAGTCATACCCTCCCCCCCTCCCCCGCAACTTCCCAGCTCCTCGTGGCTGTCCTGAAGTTTTCTCCAGCAGCTGTAGCCTTTCTCCAGCTCCCAGCACCTACTGCCACTCCCTGAAACTTCTCTAGCTGCTGCGGAGCCATCCTCTGGCTCCCTACATCCAGAGCCCCTCTTTAACACCCACACTTTCCCTTAGTCCTATTTTCCCTCTCCCCACCTACCTTTTCAGCTCTCCCATAGCTCTGGCTCCAGTCCTAGCCTCTGTGCTGGCATCGCTTCCCCATTCTGCAGGCTGTGGGCATTGTCTTTTAATCAATTAAGCTCAATTAACCTAAAGTTACCTCCGAGCCTCAGTTCTTCAGCCCAGGCCCCTGAGTCTACCAGTTCTAATCCCAGTCCTGGTAACTTTAACTAACTACACTTCTACTTTCTTACCTTAACCTTTCCCCAGGTATCCCAAGTACACCAAGCACATACATACATACACATCACAACACCCAATTTAGGAACTCACCTGTGTGTATGTGTAGGTGGGTGGTATGTGTGTAAGTTAGTGAATACACATACACACACATATATAGATATCATTGTGTGTGTGTGTGGTATATGAATTAGCAATCCATGTATGTGTATTGGATGTGCAGGTGTTGGTAACTGGTAACTGACTCCGTCTAAATTTGGTGTGTAGCATGTATGGGTTTAAACTGGCGATAGGTGTGCATGAACCTAAACTAGTTATTTTTAACGTGTGTGTATCTGAGTTGCTAGTGTGAGTGTGTGTGTGTGTGTGTGTGTGTATATATATATATATATGACATTGTGTGCATGATATACGAATTAGTGATCTGTGTCTAACTTTTGGGGTGTATAGTGTATGTGCTTGAATTGGTAATAGGTATGCATATGCCTAGGCTGGTTTGAATGTGTATGTGCCTGAGCTGGTAGTGTGCATGTGTAGGACCTAATTGATGTGTGTGTTTGTATATGTGCAATTGTGTTTCACCCTCCTGTATAACAGCGCAATATTAAGATCCTGAGAGTTGGCCTGACCCCTCAGGGCAACACTGTGATTGTGTGGATTGCACATTAGATTCCATCATGCCTTTACCTGCACTTGTACAGGGGGCTTAGATCTGGCATATGGAAGTTGATCTGCTCTAATTATGTTGTTGGCAGCCACAACTCTAGTTGTGGAGAGGTGGCTAAGTATTGATGGTGATAGATTATTATACTGTTATTTAATTTTCTCTGAGTGTATGGGTTCAAATATTGCTTTGGTTGATACAAGTTGTTTTTTATTTGTATTTTTATATCACCATCACCACCATTATCATCATCATTTTGAGTGGGTGTAGCTTCCCTAGCCTGTTGAAAGGCAATAGTTGTTTAGGGCTGGTGACCCTGGTCATATAAAGAGACATCAACTACAGAATGAAAGATAGCTGGCTAAGTAGTTGTACTAGAAAGAAGGATCTGGGGTTATGGTGGTTCATAAAATCAATTTAAAACATGAATGAGAAAATGAAACATGAATACGTTCATGTTTTTTACCTGTATTAACAGAAATATTGTATGCAAGACTGGAGGTATAGTACCCCCTTTCTCAGTCATCTGATAAAGCAGGGGAGGGCAATTATTTGGGCTGGAGGGCCACTTAGGGAGCTCCCCCCCCGCACCCCACTCCACACACACATGCACGCACACATGCCCTGCCTGCCAACAGCTCACCAAAACTTCATAAGTGGCTCTGCCCTGAACTCCCCTGGGTGGAGGGGACAGAGTCGAGGTTGGGCAGGGGAGCTGCATCCAGGAGTGGGACAGGCAGGCAGGGCTAGGCCTGAAGCTGGGATTGGGATCACTGCACAGTGATAGCACAGGGCTGGTGCTGGAGGCTGAGCTGTGATCTGTTTCCTTCACGCCCCTGTATTGGGAGGTTGTTCTGTGGGCAGGAGTGTACTGGGAGTGGATCATGGCTCTGCCCCACGCTCTGGCTCTGCACTATCACTGCCCAGTCATCCTGGGGTCTCCATGGAGATGAGCCTGGGACCCATGTGGGCATGGCACGCTAAACCAGGTAGACAGGATGGGGCCACGGGCCAATGCTACTAGGCTGAAAAGAATGCAAAGTTCCTAGGAAGGGAGCACAAGTTGTGAGCACATCTAGTCACTTAAAGGGTAGGTGCCTAACTCAGGAGTCTGGGTTCTATTCTCATGATCAGGTGTTGCAGTGCCTAACTGGTGAATGCCTAAGTTTCATATTCTGATATCTCTTATTAGACCAACTTAAATAGTAGGAAAACAATTATTAAGCAAGCTTCCAGGTTCAAAAACCCTTTGGCAGGCTAAGGAAGTTTCTGCAGTTCGTGTGTGGTCTTCCTGGATGGAATGAAAAGTAAAGAAGCCAGAGCCTGGTCTGGTATGCAGACAAGACAGGTAGTGAAAATGTAGATTGAGGAGTCAATGGGTGAGAGACAGGCTGGCAGACCTAACATGTCCAACCATGGGACCCTAACTGAGGAAATATCAGGTTTCATTGAATCAATCCTAAAACCACTCATCACCCACAGAGCAAGTTTTGTCCAAGACACTACAGACTTTCTACGGAAACTTAAAAACATAGACCACCGTCCCAGCAACACCCTTCTAGCCACCATGGACATTACCACCCTATATACCAGCATCCCACACCAGGATGGCATCCAAGCCTGCCTTACATATCTACAGGATACAACTCAGAATACAGACCCAAAGATATTACCAACCTTGTACACTTCATCCTCACACAGAACAATTTCACTTTTAATAACCAACACTTCCTCCAGATGATGGCAACAGCTATGGTCACCAAAATGGCCCCACAGTATGCCAACCTTTTTATGAGCCACCTGGAAGAAGACTTCCTCAACAACTGCACCATCAAACCCTTGTTATTATTAAGATATATCGATGACATCTTCATCATTTGGACTGAAAACCAACAATCTCTGATTGAGTTCCATCAGAAATTCAACAATCACCATCCCTCCATCCAACTTTCTCTAGAATACTCCAGCACCAACATCTCCTTTTTAGACACAATGATCAGTATCCAGAATGATAAAATACAGACCACGTTATACAAGAAACCCACAGACCAACATACATATCTGCACTGAACCAGCAATCACCCTAAACACACCAAAAAAGCTGTGATATACAGCCAAGCCCTCAGATACCACCAAATTTGCACTGAAAAGAACACCTGGGATGTTTACCCTCGGCTCCCACAGTCTCCTCAATCTACCTCACCAGTCTTAAAATGGCTTTCACCCAACAAGGACACTCCTCCAGAGTGGTAGATTGCACATTTGAAAGAGCCGCCTGGATACAACGTGAAGAACTGCTGCAGTACAGAAGAACC
>NW_005842169.1:1911594-1913479 GCF_000455745.1 Alligator sinensis | reverse complement strand
CGGATCTTACAGGTGTACCTCCAGAAATGTAATATATCTCATCCAATGCATCAAATACCCTGATGGAAAATACGTAGGAGAGACCAAACAACAACTGTGCACTCAAATGAAAGCACACTGGAAATCTGTCAAAGGCAGGAATACCCAATTACCTGTGCGGGGAAATTTCTCACAAGAAAACCAGTCTCTCTCCAATCTCTCAGTCCTGATCCTCAAAGGAAACTTACAAAGCACTTCCCAGAGATGAGCCTATGAACTTCACTTCATCAGCCTCCTGGACAGTAAAAATCATGGACTAAATATAGACATGGGATTTATGACACATTATAACCTGCCTGCCATCTGACTCTCCAGGTATCTCTCCACAACTCATCTCCCTTCTCTCCCCCTCCCCACTCCCCCGGCCTTTCTCTCACCCATTGACTCCTCAAGCTACATGTTCACTGACTGCCTGTCTTGTCTGCATACCAGACCAACCTCTGGCTTCTTTACTTTTCATTCCATCCAGGAAGAGCACACACCAACTGCTGAAACTTCCTTAGCCTGATGAAGGGATTTTGAACCTGAAAGCTTGCTTAATAATTGTTTTCCAACTATTTAAGTTGGTCTAATAAAAGATATCAGATTCACCCAAAGAACCTTGTCTGCCTATGTCTTTAGACCAACACGGCTACAACCTACACCCCTGTAAGTTTCATATTGTCATCCTTAAATTATAGTGGTGGCAAACAAACACATGCTGGCTGATCTTCTTCCACAGCAGAAGCATAAATTCTTGAAGTGGTTCTAAACTGGTGGTCTGAGCTTCTGACAAGAACTTATTAATTGTCTGTATGCTTTTGTTAGTCTGTCTTGTCATTTAGGTTAACCGTGCGCTCAGGCAGGAATTGTCTTTTCTATTGTCTGTCTGTCTGTACAGTGCCTAGCATCCCTCTTGATGGGCCCTCCAAGGAGCCATCTGAATCCAAATAATAAAAAAATACATTTAAATTAAAATTAAACTGATGTTCTGGTCCAGTATCATAATGCTTAATGCACTTAAAAGTGTCTCTGAATGATTCCCTCTCCCCCTCCCTCCCCTCCCCCAGCTCCCTCAGAGATTTGAATAGGGAGTATTCTCTTTTCTTTAGAAGTAACTAGTACTGTCTTCTGTTTTGCTAAATCTTCTCCCCTCCCTGCACCATAAATGTGCAAGCTTGCCATTTCTCAAGAAGATGTGACAAAAAACCCTTTCTCTTGAAAGACTATATAATTTTAAACAGCCACCATAGAACAATAAACTGCATTCCAGGGTGCTTAGACTGTGTAATCTGTTTCTTGCTGCCTTGCAATTTCCAAGTAAGTGCTAACCCCTAGTGGCAGCTTTCCAGTGAGAAGCTGCTCCTTCAGCATGTAGCTCGTCCTTCAACAAACAGCTAATGAATTGCAGGAAGAATTAGCAGGTGAAGCCCAAGATGCTGTCTGCCTAGTGTGTATTCATGCATGGATGTGTACTCATTAAGGATTAGTTTAGCTTGATTTCTCCCACCCCTCCCTAGGAAAATCTTATGTTAAAGATAAAAAGTTCATGGATTCAGACCAGCTTTTCTTAGCTAACCACATTAAAATTGGGTAAAGTCTTCCTTAGACTACCTTGTGTATCATATGCTCAGTAAAAGCAGACATATCTTTGACAGTTAATCTTGTAAACTGGGGAAAATTATTTGATAATTTAGATATGTACATCATGGTTAGATCCTCCAGATGGATGATCCTAAGTGTTTGTAATGTATCTTTGAATGTGATTAGATACATTAACCTTCAGAAACCAGGCTAAAATAATCAAATTACTTGCTGCAACCACTCCTACTATGTGCTGCACAAATCTTAGTCCCCTTACCTTTCA
>NW_005842169.1:1878858-1911584 GCF_000455745.1 Alligator sinensis | reverse complement strand
TCCCTAATGCTGAGAAAGAGATGAGCCTTGTATCATGGTCTAGAAGTCACTATTTCAGACCAACAGTCTTGGAGTCTTCATTGACATATCTCCTGCCAGCTGCATGTTTGGAGCATCTACGATGTAGATGCTACATTGCTGTTGCAGCACCTCAACATGAGAGAAAGGTGTTTTATTCAAGCACAGTTATTAAGCCATATAGGGGATTAATGCCATCTCCTTAAATGCAAAACCCAATAACCAGCAGGAAGCTGGGGGAGATCATGGAGCCCTAGTTTAATGTGCTCACAAGAAGGAACTTCATTTAATAAGCAAGCTGCTGTTTTCTGCACCAACTCAGTGTGACCTATGCAGAGCACACTGCAGTGGTTTAATCCCAATTTCTTTTAAGATATCACCATGTACTTTATTATTTTTATCTTTGTTAATTAATTTTTTAGCTCCCCATTTCTCACAGGAGGCATTCAGGACCTTGTAGGACCACAAAAAGTGTTTTTAATCAATTACACTAACTCTCATTACTTTGCTCAGGTGAGTCAGTACCATTATCACCAATTATAAGACACAGAATATTCCTCTCTGAGGTCACTGGTGGAGTCATAGCAGAGATCTACTGGTCCCAAACCTTTGTCAGTCCACCAGACCCAGCTTATTCCTTTCAGGCTAGATCCAAGAAATAACTTAGATACCTAAAGTCCACATAAAACTTGTTTTAGGTCTGTAAGTATAACATTGTTATATAAAAATATCAACTTTATAGGTACCTGACCCTGAAAGTGCCTAAAACTCACCAGCCCTGTAGTCCTGAGAACTCCCTGGCCAGAAGCATAGGCTGTGCCAAGTCATGTGATCTCACCTGAGAAGTTGGGCACTATGCTCCTGTAAAAGTCCACTGAGATCCAGAAACAAGGCAGTGACATCTACATTTTCTGAGGTTACTGATCCAGTAGGCAGGCTTTGAACATTCCTACCACAAAAAAAGGCTGGACTATGGCATTTCCAAACATGCAGTTTCAGCTGTTTGTTTGGGTTTTTTTCTAATATGGGGGGGGGGGGGGATGGTGGTGATAGCACTGTTACATATTAACTTGGAGCTAAAGCACTCATCCAGAAAGTTTCTCAGCCCTTCACAGACTGATGGGGATTTAAACCCACGTTTCCGATCTCTCAGGAGAGTGCCCTAACACCAGGCCATAGGATACTTCCTGTTGAAGGTGGGCTACTGGGCAGCCAAGATTCATGTAAGATTCATAGGACGAGGAAAACAGAACACAAGAAGGATCCTGATTCCATAACCTAGTGGTCAAAGCACTCATATAACACTTCTGATCAGTTCTCTTGGAGGACCATCTAGTGTCAACGTAGTCGATTCTGTTTCGTAGCACAGGGGTAGGCTTTACATAAATTTACTGGCACATAAACTCATATAGAGTTTGTGCATGTTCAGGATGTATGTATAAATTTAAATTACAAGGGCAAACTGAATATCTCTGTCCTGATGTAGCTATACATCAAGGAAGTTGGAGATGCATTTATTTGTTCTTAAAAGGGAGCCTGGCTTTTAGAATGTGTTAAGAGTCATGAAAACATTGTTGTTTTAGGCTCATTGGGAGTCTATACACATGCTCTGGGGGGGGAGGGGCTTTAATTTGAGCAGCTCTAATTAAGTTCTTGGAGCATCACATGTATTCAGTGTCAAAATTGTGGCAGGTACACTTAAACTAAAGCTCGTTCGAGAGCCCCTGCCACCATTGAGTCTGCTCAATTGAGTCTGCTCTGATGCATGCTAATTAGCATGTGTTGGAGCAGATGTCCAGCATGTGTATAGATGCCCACTGACAATGGAGAATACTTCAAATGTGATGCTCAGATTTATGTACAATGCAGTGTTTTTGACATAGCAATAGCAGTAACAGCAGCAATAACAGGTAATATCATAGAGTGTATTGTTTTCTATGTATATGGGAAGAAAGCATAGATTGGACCCAGTTAAAGCAGAAACCTTTTGTTAGAAAGTAAGATTGGTTATGAATAAACAGAACTCCAAAAATAAGTCTAAGGTGTTTCTCAAAGCAATAAACTTTGCTTTAGGTGAACAAATAAACAGCAAGAGTGCTTAAGGTTTTATTTACCAAAGGAATCATCTTCAAACATGAAATAAAAGTAAAATAAGAGTAATGTGGGTTTCTCTCTGAAAGAAAACTTCAGATTGACACAGTAAGTTATCCAATTAGCATATCACCAAAAGAGAGTAAGGAAGTTAGAAGGAATTTTACCTCCTTTGAAAGGTGGTCATTTGGAGTGTTTCTCTTTTCATTCAGAATGCCTTTTATTCTGTCAGTCTGTTAAAAATGCCTTGGGTCTTCCACCTAATTCCACTTAAGTTAATGCAAAGATTCATGAATCAACTGTTACAGGATTGTATTGTTAAAGCAAACATAAAGTATGCATATGCTAATGATGGTTTTTAACCAAACTGTTGAACCCAATGAACTTTATGGCTTGAGTCTCTCTACTGCTCCCCAACAGAGGTGGCATTACAGTGTTTACTGTACATTCATGTGATACATTCATGCAATCCCACCCCTCACTGCTGATTGGCAGAGAGGGGCAGGGCTGCATGATGGACAGCCCTCTTGGTCAGTCAGCAGGCAAGGAAGGAGGGGACAGCTACCATCTTGACTGCTTCTCTGTGTGCTGGCTCCTCTCCCCCAGCAAGCTGCTGCAGCCACTATGAAAACCACTGGATCCCACTGGGGGAGCCAGCCTTTTATTTTCAGTAAGTTTTATTTTTTTTTCCCCCCAGTGATTCTAAAGGTTCTCTGTAAAAACACAAAGTCCACAGTTTTCCACATTTTCCCATGGCAAATGCGTTTCTAGGATCCCTGGTTATCACTCAGAACAAAATCTTTACTTACCCTGTGTTTCCACTTTTCTTTGCCAAGTTAAAAGAATGCTCTGACTTCAGTTTAACTTTGCAAAAGTATCGGGGTGGGGGGGAACCTTTTCATATCATAGATGAAGGAAGAGAAAGAAGATAAAAAATACAGGATATTACATTTTGCAGACTGAATCTATCATAATCATCATCATCATCAAGAAAACAAAATATCATCTTGGGTTTTCAATGATGCAACGATACTTTGAGACTGGGTTACAGCTATCAGCAGATCTTTGCAATATTGTCTCCACTGAAGTGAATTTGAACAAGATGAGTCCTTTTCTCTCAGAACTGCTGTCTGAATGACACTGTGGCATATATATGTATACGCACCTACACACTTGTGTGTGTGTACGTGTTGAAGTCTCTTACTCTGCTCTTCTGTTGGCTACCTCCCAAAGACATTGATCACAAGAGGTTGAAGCTTGCTGAAAGTGCAGAGAGCAGCAACAGCATTAGTAGGTGTGTAGTGAATTTTCATGATATAATCTTATAAAGCCTATAGCCAGGGATCAAACGCACAATACCTTTTCCCTATCTCCCACTCAGTTAAAATGCTCAGAAGTTATTTTCAGTCTGATCTGGGGAAAATGCCCATAAAAAAGTCAAGTGTAATAAACTCTTCCTTTTGACATATCCCTATGAAAGTATATTACCATATTTGTTATATGGTGAGGCCTGATTTTTGTAGGAAACATTCACTCATTACTCCCACAAACTTGATGGTTCTGAATAAATACATTCCATAATACTGAGCCTTTGGGATTGGATTGTGAACAGCCCATGTGCACATAAAAGAATTAGAAGTACACATTAAACTATTTTTTAGTCTTTGCGTGAATATAAAGTATTTCCAAAACTGTTTTAATTTAAAGAAAACAACACAACTAACAAAGCTGTGTTTAGTTTAAATATTTTGTTTTAAAAAGTTGTGCGATTTTAAAAAATATTTTGTTTTAAACTTTTTGGTGAATGTAAAATTTTGCCTGTTTTAACTGAAAAAAAGTGTTTCCCCCAAAACAAGATGTGTTCATTTTTATTTAAATAAATAAAACAGCTGTATAAATATAATTGAAAATCTTCAACCAAAATGAAAAATGTTGGTAGTACTGCTCCTTTTTTCTAGGAAAAAATAATTTTAATTAAAAATAATGTTGGATAGAAAAAACACACTAGCATATTCATCAGTTAGTTCAGCTAAAAACCATTCATAATCAGTTTGACTGCATTCTTTTGCCTTGTATGATTGATTGCCCAAATCACTTAATTTTATTCCTGCTATTTACTGAATAATTTAAATATTTTAAAGAGAAAACTATGGAATATCAATGTGTGTGTGCGTGTGCATGTGTGTGTGTCTGAAAGTGCCTGTGCCTATCTTGTGAGGTGTGCTTCAACTTTTTAGCTTGATCCCTTTTAGTCTCAGTTCCCCTACAGGCAGACAGATCGCCCTTAGCCTTATATAACTGGAACTGGAGTAACGCCAACTGCTTTTTTCCTGATATGACTTGTTCTTAAATATAAATTGGAGGAAGTTCTTAATTCTCATGCATGATGACCTTAATTTAGCCTTGGTGCTGTCTTCTGGGGCTCCGCCTCCCCTACGCCCTGCCTTATGCCAACCTCTGAGGTCTTAAATAGATGGTCAGGGGCATGAAGACTATATTATCTTGTAGCACCTTCTGAGGTAGATAATGGATAAAACAAAACCATATGCAACTCAAGGATTACTCCAGATCTTAGTTCAACCTTACAGTCTTTTGGCCCAGAGTTGGACCACATGGTCCTTGTTCTGTGAGACCCTGCTAACCTTAGGATCCATGGCCAGGATGGTTCAGCATCAGCTACTCTTGCCCCACTGTACTCACAACTCCTCTTGACTAACGCCTCTATCTTCTCTTTCAGGTTCCTCATCCTTGGTCAGGTCCCAGTTCTCTTCTCCCAAATGCCAGGACAATTCTATAGGTAAGTAGCTCAGCTCCTCTGAGCCATCTGAATGGCCTTGCTGCCAAAAGGGTGCTCCCCACCATTGACCCCTCCCAGAGATGACAGACCTCACTTCTGGTCCGTCCTTCTTCACAGACCAGGATGCTTTTAACCTGGGCACGGGGTTCCTCCCCTTCAAGTGACATTGGCATATGCTTATGAAGCATGAGCATGATGGTATTGGGGATTCCTCAGCGTTAGTTATCTTGCTTGGCACCATTTCTTGCCACTGTTTCACCACTCCCCACCAGTTCTGCAGGTACAATTCTTCTTTTCCTCTTTCTACTCTGTCACAATGTGTGTGTGTTTGTGTGTGTTCACTGACGTCCCTGGAGTTTTTGGTCAGAACTAGGACACTTCCATACTGGAATGTGGAAAAAGGTATTCTTATGAAGAATAGCCATCATACAATATTATTGAAAGGAATAAGCAAGTTCAATATTCACTATTATTTTTAAATTCTTAGGACACATTAATTAGTGATGTCTGTAGAGTGGTATAAACATGATCTAATACAACACTAATAACACAGGTGAAAAGTCCTGGTCATTCTTGGGCCAGTTCTCTAATGGTGAGAGTATAAATCAGGTTTGGAAACGTTTGCTTTTACTGTTTGGATGTTGTTGGCACAAGCAGCTTTGCTGTTTTATATAAAAATTACTTTCTTCTCAATTCATAAAATGTAACAAAGTGCTATTGTAAAAACTGGATTTTATGATTTCAAAGATTGGTAGTTTATACACTAGCATTTAAGAGACAGAAAAACAAGCAGCTGCAGTAAGCAATGATAGTAAACATGCCTTACTGTATTCTGCAGAGGGTTTCCCTCACTCCCCCTTTCACCACCATGAATATCAGTGTAGTAAATACACTACTACATTAGAAAATATTAGACAAGTTCTTATTTGTTCAATGGTGTCAAACAAAAATGGTACCCTTGGTGAGAATCTTTGTATAATCCAAGTTCTAATACCTACCATCAGTTTTGCCACCATGCTGATTACATTTACTTATAACTTGTTTTCATTAATAAGGCAATAAACAGAAGTTTGTCAACTTCTAGATCCTAACCTGAGAATCCTATGAGCGCCAATGCTGATTCAGGCCAAAAATGTGTCTATAAAGGAGGAACATAGAGTCTTCTGTAGTCATTTTGTTGTTGTTGTTGTCGGTAACGTTGTCTCTGTCTTAATTATGAAGAGTAATATGTTGATAAAATGCTGTTTGATGTAAACAGCAAAAAGTATTGTTAGTATTTTCCTACAACAAATAGTTGTAGAAGAGAAATGGTTGGTTGGTGTTCTGCGTGCTACCACCTTAGGCAAAATCTTTGCCACCCCATCTGCCAATCCAAATGATACCCCTTACAACTACCACTGAATTGGGCTTATCTTAGAGTCAAAATATGTTAATAGTTTTCATCCATGGAAAATGTTACCTCATAATAGGTTATACATTTGGTGTACAGTCCAGAGTGATCATAACTCCAAAAGGGTCTGGCAAACAAAAGTATTGAGGGAACAAGCAAATGTAAACCATTGATGTCAGAAACTGATATCACACTTAGAAAACCCTTAAAAAAATAAGATGTAAAATTTATTCTTGTCTTCAGGCATACCTGAAATCAGGCAAACTCCTCATAGTCCTGGCAAAATTCACTTCCAAAGAAGGAGCGGATGGCAAGTGCAAACAGTCTGAGGTACAGACTGAGTTTTATCCTTCAATGAAGCATGAATGACTGTTGTCTTTGTTTCTTATTCAAAATTGCTATACATGTAATAAGAATAAAGGCAACAAAATGAGTTTCCTGGAAGACCTGTTTTGAACAATGTATTTTTCAGTAATCTACATTTTTAACAAAAGGAACATCATTGGTATTGAGCTTAATATGTTATCATTTTGTCCCATCCATAAACTAAGGATTGAGCTATATCCTTACTCAAAAGAAAAAAACTCCAATAGCTGCCTTAACATAAGAAAATGTTGATGCCAGTAATTCAGATATTGGCATCCTTCTATTTGGAGTGTCACTGTGCCAGTGCTTCAGAGAAGTGCTAGAGGACACTGAACAGCTAAAAGTATAGATTTTCAGATGAGACATTAAACAATCTTGATTATGCAGTCATGAAAACCTGGAGGGATTTTAAACCTGGTCTCCTAACCAAGTACCAACATACGTTTCCTTTGTAAACTCTCTCTACTATACATGAAACTGATAATGTATTACTTTTTGTTGTTTTTTAATCCTAAATATCCAAGTGTTTTTATGTACTTTAGCTACCTTATGCCATCTCAAAATCAGATGTTATCCAAGTGGGGAAGAAGTGATTTTTATGTAATATGCATCTTTACATAAAGCGCTTTCAGGTAAAATATGATAGTAAAGATAATGGAGTATAACAATTATATATCTTTATGTATATCTATCTATATGTGTGTGTTATACATATATGCACGTGTGTGTGTATGAATGCACACAAATAGAAGTTAATATGAGACATATTTAAAACTGCATAATGGGAATATAATAACATACTGAACAGTTCAAGGACTAGATAACGGGATAAGTAGCTTTTTCCCACAAGGTCATGAGTAGGCCTGAGCAAAGCGGCTAGTATTCACTTTGAATTTGGATTTGGCCGATTTGGGGGACAGTGATTTGATTTGGTGATTTGAATCACTGTCCTGAATTGATTTGGCTGAATCTGATTTGGAGATTTGGCCATTTTCGAATCAGCCGGATCTCTGATTCAAACAGGCCCCATACCCTGGCCACTCTCAGCCCCCTCAATGGCTGCCCCACCCAGGCCCAGTGTCCCAGTTCTTAAGAAAAAGCCCTGAACTCACCGGTTCCTAACTTTAACTCCCTAGTCTGAATGACCAAGTACCTATTTAGAGGTAAGGTAACAGGTGACAGCCTTTGGCACAAGTCAGGAGTGGGGCTGGAATTCATACCCCTGGAGCTATGTTGAGAGCTCTTACTCTGTCCTATATACTTCCTTAGATTCTGGGAGTACCAATTTGGCTCCTCTTCCCAACCTTAACCTTCCAAAAATAAATAAATAATTTTGCCCTAAATACCTGAGTGTTTTTGTGTATTTTAGCTACCTTATGCCATCTCAAAAAGTAGCTGTTATCCAAAGGGAAGAATTTCCTCAAAAGAACAAGACCAGGTGACAGAGAGGAAAGGAGCAGTGTCTGATAATATAATATAATATAATATAATATAATATAATATAATATAATGCTGTTGATTATTTTATCAGACACTGCTCCTTTCCTTTTTGCTAGCTGGTCTTGTTCTTTAAGGCAATTCTAAGAAAATTGCCATTGTAACCTTATACTAATATTCCCTCAGTGATCCTGCTTAAACCCTCAGGTATGACCCTCTGGGTGCATCTACATGTGCAATTAATGCAACATAATAAACTCTGGAGCTATTTGAGCTGGAGTCAACTGTTCCTGGGTGTGGCATCTTCACATTCACACAGGACAGAAGCAATCTGAAATGGGGCAGAGCAGGCCCCTGGGGTGGAGCAGACTGGGGTTAATTTATGCCTCCAGTCACCATTTGCATGAGCTTTTCAGTGCAGTTAATTACTCCACTGTAACACAGTGCTGTCCCTGACAGTACTGTCCTATGGCAGAGTTAATTAGTTTACTGTATCCTAATACCAGAGAATGTGTAGACTGTACTGCTTTACTGTGGAGCTAATTAGTTTACTTCACAGTAAAGTGCATGTGTAGATGTACCCTCTGATACTATCTATGTCTGTCATCAAGTTCCAAGCTTGTTTCAGATTTTTTTAGTGTCTTCATGCTTTTATTTAATTCTTCTTCTCAGACCTGTCAGTGAGTATTATAAGTGGCATTGTTGCTATTGTCCTCATCAAGTGTTACTGATGTGTTGTTAATACTGAAGTCTCAGGAACTGAAAAAGTTGCAGTCAGGAGATTCCAACACCAAATTTGTCTTAAGGAACAACCACAGGCTCAGTTCAGTGGCAAATATTCAACCAGATTTATTGTCTGCAAGTGCATCCCTAATGTGTTTTGGCCTAACAAGTACAGCAGACAAGGAGTTAAGGCATTTGTACCTGAAACAAGGAAAACAACACCACGCAGGCTTCCCTAGGCTACTACAATGTTCCCATATGTTCCAGCCCTCCTTTTATACAATGATCAAAACAAATTACCTATTGCATTCCAGCAGCATCTTGAGTGTCTCAAACTGTCCTGTACCATGGGCTTGTTTCACATCTTAATATGGATGTTCCTGTTCTAGACTTACCATGCAGGCGCCAGATAATCCTACACCTTGTACAGCTATCACCTTGTTCCCACCTTATGGTAGGAATGCCCATCTGACCCACATGGCAAGTTTTGCTTATGTAAGGAATTAATGCATCAGTCAGGGTTGATGGTCAGGTCTACTATGGCCAGTGCTTTAGCAAAGCTTTTGTGTGAGTAGTATATATTGATCGATATTCCAGCGTGACCTACAAGACCCTGGTTCCAAAAAGTAATTGGCAGGGTTTATTGGGCTTCTGCACTCATAGTTCCATCATTTGGTTCCCAAAATTGCTTTATTCCTTCTCTTGGCATGAGACAATCTAGACTATATTCCCTTGGCTTGTTAGGCAAGGGTGTGAAGCAGTACCAGTGACAGATGATATAGTGATAGGAGCAGGTTTGGCATTGGGAATGGCAGCATCAAGACCCTCAGCAGGCACAAAGAATGCTTTTCTGAGGCTATTTACTAACACTATGCCATGAAGTCAACCTGTTTCTGGCTTTCTTGTATTGGAGGAGGTTGTTTCTGTTTTGATTAGTTTCCTGTCAGGTTCTGTCTGCGTAAGGTCTTACTCAGTTCTCATAAGGAAAAGAGAGAGAGAGAGAGAGAGAGAGAGAGAGAGAAGTGTTTCTATTCTGCTGTGGCTTAAAATGTTTTTGAAACCTTGATCTGTACTCAGACGCTAATGCGTAGGTTTGAATTTCAGAGGTTCTTTTTGAAAGGCTATCACACAGCTGGCTACACAGATCAACCTTAATAAATTAGATGTATTGTAACAAAACAGCATAACAGAGACTAGAAAAAGGGAAAAAAAGGACACAGTCCATATTTATGTATTCATTTTCTTGTAATGCCATATTGCACGTTTTTATCCAGCCTACATTAAATGTGCCAAACAATGTGACTTACCCTACTTCCCTGGTGAAGCAATTAAATAATCATTTAAATATATTTTGTTATCAGCAAGTGTTGGCCTGATACTCCGTTTCAATTTTGCCCATCTTAATTTCACCCTGTCACTCTTATTTTCACCCCCTTGTGCCACTCTAAATAATGCTGCTAGAGATGAATTATGTTTATAGATGGATTGCAGCCATTAAAAAAATTAAAAAGTCTGTCTCATGCTTTCCAGAATCATTAGCATTTATTATAGCCAAATCCTGCAGTTTTGATTCAAGCTTACTTGGATCCAACTCCCAATGAAGTTATAATGTAACTGTAACCCAGGGAAATACTAAGGATTGGCAGACTGGCCCATTAGTTTGGTTATATGATAACCAGCACTAAAACTAGTCAAAGGTTTGTTATAAAAATTTAATGAATAATTATTCATGAAAATGTTCTCTGATTGCACCTGCTCTGTAGATAGTCAAATTATATTTTTAAATCAGTTTTTCATCATTTTTCTCTATGCCTGAATATATACACGTTACACATTTTGTCACTCTATTTAACCTGCCCACGTCCAATAGGAATTGTAAAAATAACCTGGTCCTAGTATATATCTGTTTGTTTTTAAGTTATATCTGCTTATGCTACTGAGTGGGACAAGCATTTTATTTATGTTAGGTCTGTTATGTAGCTAACCAAGACCGAACCCTGAATAAAATAGCTGAGGGAGTGATCTGAATTCAGTTCAAATTCACTCACCATTAACTCATTTTGAAGTAAGTTCTGCATTTACCATTGATTTTGTATGAGGAAAACAAAAGATGTAATTTCAGATCCCAGAAGTGACTCTGCAGCACTTATAATAAAATAACAATAAAATAAATAAATAAATAACCTCACAATTTGACTTGTAAAGTGAGCATACTTGTATGCAGGGTAAGGCAGTGAGAGAAAAATATGGAATATCATACTATTTTTAGAGTCTTTTTTTTGTAATAACCATATTTAACTGTAGAATTACTTCATTGTAACCTGGATACAAATTGAATGAGATCCCATCTGAGAGTAAATAAGAAAGACATGTGTGAGTCATTATAAACACAATCAAAGTTTACTGCAGGTGAAAATTAATGACTTCTACTCTAACATACCTACATTTTCTAGAACTTTACTCGAATTGTGAAAGAGGTCTTTTTTCCCTATAGCACAAAAAATAGTCACCACCTGTGTCTTTTGCAACAAATCTGTAAATAACAGATTGCACCAATTATGTTAGTGTTTTTCTGCCGTACATTAAAATGAAATGCAGCAGTGGGAATGATTTATAGCAGAATGCACCATTTTGATTTCTAAAGCTGATAAGCAGAGAAGCATGAATTATTAAACCGAGTATCAGACTTATAGAAAGGCCAGTAATCAAGATTTGCTTGCACAAAAACAAGAAAGCTGTGACTAATTTCATATAATGATGTTTGCCTAACAAAATGGTACATTTAAAGGTCATCTTAATAATGGAAATCTGATTTCAAGGAAAAGGAGTACCTTTACTTTTGCTGTATAATTTACTTGACATATACACAGTATGCTGAGTAAAATAATGTAGAGTCTTACTGATGCTTCAAATAGAAGCTAAAAGCATCTGATTTCAAAACATCTTTAAAAATGTATTATGTAGCCATGAAAGGATCTGAATGTTTCGAATGGTGGCTTCATGATGACCCAAAAGTTCAGATTTGGAACTTTATAACATATCTGAACATTTAGGGTTTACAAAACATGGCTAGTAGAGTCATGAGGCTACGTTTCATTATTAGATTTCTGATATACCCATTGGTTGTGCGTCAGTTAAAATTATGAGATCGATCCTACACCCTTCTTCTTCCTCTCCCTCCCCACCAGATGTTGTTTTAAGTCTACCAGGAAGTAGAAGAACAGAGGGGTGTGTAATGACTATCAAATCTGGATCTTACTTGAATTAAGTACTCTCTAACCCAGTTTGCATGCCTAAAGTGTGCCTATAAAAAAAACCACCCTGAAATAATTACAAATTATGAATTCAGTCACTAGTATAGATCTACCATTCCCAAATTTGTTCAGACTATTAAAAAAAAAAAACACTCAAAATCAGAGCAGTTGCTTGGAACAAATGACCATTAAATATGAACTCACTCCCCTAAGGAGCATATCCTGTACTACAGCTGCAGTTAAGCAATGCGTAGGAAACAGGGGAATTAGCAAAATGTCTCTACAGGGAGTAGGTGAAGAAAATATGTGGAGAGACAATTTAGGGGCTATGCAGGACTGGCATGATACTCAGTTGCATTTTAAAGTTTCTGTCTGTAACAGTGTGGGGAAGCTTGTGAAAGAGAGTCACTTACAATTATACAGGTCCACCAGTCAAACCTATCCAGGAATGGAGGGTGGGATTATCAACCACAGAATATATTCTATCAGTCTGATATTGGGAAAGAAATAGTTTGGCTGCCTTCTGTTTCCACCTTCATCTTTGTTATGGAAGACATCACTCCTGTTGGCTGTTTGTTTGAACTTTGTAGAGTAACAGGCTTTCACAGCTGGCATTTTTGTCCCCTGCGCTGAAGGGCATAATGAATGGGGAGAGGCGGTTAATGGCTTGGAGGGGGTGATGAAGCAAAAAGCGCAGCTCTGCTGCTAAACTGGCTGCTGCCATACTGCTGCAAAGCAATCACTGACACTGCCTCATCTGCTGTTACTGCCCAGGATGCTCATGGATCCAGTTATGCCTCCAGTGGTAATCTTTTAAGAATTTGTATTCCCATTACTTGTGCTTTTTTTTTTTTTTGGCAACTACTCCATTACTCATGCATTAGGAAGTGTGCCCCCTGCCCCCACAACCTCCCTTCACTTATCTGATATCAGTATACTGTTTTTTTGTATAGGTGCCATTTTTTTTGCAAAATATCCATGGCCAACCTTAAAAAGACTCTTCCTTTGTCTGTATTACTGTCTCTCAGGAATTTGGTCAGCATTATCACCATTTTCCTTTACTTCTTTGTTTTCTCTGAGCACAGTTGTTTCAGTCCATTTGTATTTTATTCAAATATCAAGACTCTACAGTTCCAAAAGGGAAGAATAGAAGTTTATTTTTGGGAAGTTTAAGTTAGAGTTGAGTATTATCCTAGTGCTTCCAAAGGAGATGTACTGGAAGCAACCATTTATTTAATGGTGACAGCCCAAAGTCTTTTCCTGATTGACTTTCAGTATTTTTAACATTTGCACCATCTGTTTGCAGAATCTTCAGAAACATTTAAAAATTTATAGAACTTTGAATGTTTTATACTTCCTGTCACCTTGTAGCAGTACTGATGTCTCATGTAGATGCTTGCTTTGATTTAGCAATGCTTAAAACCTTTTAGATCTCTACTTTGCTTTGAATGTACCAGGATGAAGGGAAGAGGAAGGAAGGAGGAAATCATACAACCTGACGAATGAACTAAAATGTGTAAAATTTCTAAAGCACATTAGGCACATCTACACAAGATGCTACTGTGCAGCAGCAACAAGCTAATGCACAGTAGCTCAATGCTACCACGCAGTAGTGTTGGTGGGAACTAACTGTGCGGTGATGCTACAGTTGTAGTATGGTAGTAATGGTCTACTGTTCAGCAGCATCTGAAAAAAACTGTGCAGTGACAGTACTGCACAGTAACAACTGTACAGTCTGCCACTAAATGTGCAGGAACACCTGTGCAGTCTACCGCTCATGTAGATGTGACCATAACTAGTTTAGATTAACTAGTGCATACAATACATAAAGGCCAGATTATTTGAATAGATCTGATATCTTTTATTAGACCAACTGAGTAGTTGGAAAAAAAAAGTTATTGGCAAGCTGTCAGGTGCTGTTACTCTTCTTCAGACATAGGGAGTCTCTGCTGCTGTAAGACTCCAGGAAATAAGAGAAGCCAAAAGTGTGGCAGGATGTCAGTGAGAAGGTAAATAGGTAGAAATTAGAAAGACAACATGTAAAGCAGTGAGGTAAAGCAGAGCAGGGAGGAGGAAGAAAACGGGGAAAAAGGCTAAAGGGAGACATTACAGTGATAGAATACAAAGTAGAAAAGAGGCTGTCAGTGAAAAAGGAAATAGTTGGAGATCAGGAAAACAGGAATGAGAGAAGCTCAAAGTGTGAGAGGATGTAATGAAAATATAAATTGGTAAAAAAGGAAAAACAATAGGAAAATGTAAAAGAGCAATACCCCTCCCTGCAGATCACATTTAATTGCATAAGGAAGTTTCTTGAGACCCTCTGGGTCAAGATATAAGGGAACTCAGGAGAAGGGGATCTGATGGTGGGAGTCTACTATAGGCCTCCCTACCAAGAAGACGATTTCAGGAAGGCCTTTGATACTGTTTCCCATGAGATTCTTTCCCTTAAGCTGGAGGGTACTGGCCTAGACCAGGCTATGGTGAGATGGGTTGGCAACTGGCTCAGCAGCCAATCCCAGTGTGTTGTAATTGATGGAGTGGCCTCATCCTGGAGGGCTGTCTCCAGCGGTGTCCCCCAGGGATGAGTGGCCCTATACTCTTGGGCCTATACTCTTTAACATCTTTATTAATGACCTGGATGAGGGAGTGGGAAGTGCAATGATTAAGTTTGCAGATGGCATCAAGCTCTGAGGAAATGCGGGCACATCTGAGGGCAGGGCAAGTGTCCAGAATGATCCTGACAGGCTGGTCCTATGGGCAGAGTGCAATCAGTTGGGGTTCAACAGGGAGAAGTGCCAGGTCCTTCATCTGGATAGAAAAAATCTTCATCATAACTACACAATAGGGGTGACCCACTAGCTGGCACTGCATCTGAAAGGGACCTGGGGGTGACAATTGACCAAAGGATGAATATGAGTCATCAGTGTGAGTCGTTAACAAGGCATCAGTATGAGTCACTAACTGGGCAAATAGAACTCTGGCGTGCATCAGCCAATGTGTTGCCAATAGATCCAGAGAGGTGATTCTCCCCCTCTATTCAGCATAGGTGATGCCACAGCTGGAGTACTGTGTCCAGTTCTGGGCACCACACTTCAAGAAGGATGTGGATAAGCTCGAAAGAGTACAGAAAATGGCTACCCACATGATCACGGGCCTGGGTTGTAGGTCCTATGAGGAGAGATTCTGGGAACTGGCCTGTTCAGTCTGAGTAAGACAAGACTGAGAGGTGACTTGATAGCCACTTACAAGCATGTCAGGTGCAAACACTAAGATCTAGGAGAGCAGCTCTTCAGAAAGGCACCCCTCGGGAGGATGAGGTCCAATGGGCACAAGGTAGTTGAGAAAAAATTTAGGCTAGACATAACGAAAAGCTTCTTTTCCATAAAGGTAACTAGAATCTGGAACACACTCCTAGCAGAGGTGGTGCAGTCACCATCCCTGGAGGTGTTCAAGAGGAGGTTGGAAAAGCACCTCATAGACTTTGTTTGAACCCAATTACCTCCTGTCCATGGCAGGGGACTGGACTCGAGGATCTTACAGATCTCTTCCAGCCATTCTAGTCTATGATTCTATGATTCTAAAGCAGGGAGGGAGGGGGAAGAAAGTGGGGGGAGTGGGGGGAGGGGCAAAGGGAAACACTACAGTGGTAATAATACAAGGTAAGAAAGAGGCTCTCAGTGAAGAAGGAACTAGTAGGAAATCAGGGAGACAAAGGCATACAAAGGTAAGGGAGGGGAGGGGAGAAAAGGTGGGGGAAAAGAAGAATGTAAGAGGTTGAAGGAACTAGTAGGAAATCAGGGAGACAAAGGCATACAAAGGTAAGGGAGGGGAGGGGAGAAAAGGTGGGGGAAAAGAAGAATGTAAGAGGTTGGGTCAGACAGGTACCTGGTGAATCAGATGTCAGGCAGGTTGTAATGTGTCATAAAACCAATGTCTATATTGAATCCATGATTTTTTTGTATCCAGTAGATATATGAAGTGAAGTTCGTAGGCTCATCTACAGCAGGTGTTTTGTAAGTTCCCTTTTAGGATTAGAACTGAGAGAAGAAGTGATTGTCCTGAGAGAAGTGTACCCCCACAGGTAGTTGGGTATTCTTGTATTTGATAGATTTTCGGTGTGTGTTCATTCTGGTGCACAGTTGTTGTTTGGTTTCTCCAACATATTTTCCATCAGGGCATTTGGTGCACTGAATGAGATATATAACCTTTCTGGAATATGCTTTCAAGAAACACAACATTCTTACCAAAGGACTGAACATCTACAGCCCTCTAACACCTATTTACATTCTTGCTGACATCCTGCCACACTTTTAGCTTTTCTCATTTCTTGGAGTCTCAGAATAAGCAAACTCCCTATGCCTGAAGAAGGCTGACTGAACCCAAAAGCTTGCTAAGAACTTTTTTTCCCAGTGCTCAGTTAGTCTAATAAAAGATATCACATCTACTCAAGGAACCTTGCCTGCCTATGTCCTTAGATAAACATGGCTGCAACCAAAAACCCACCAACATGGTACAATATATAAAGGATCCCAAATATCTCCCAATGAAGCAAATAGAAGACTTCTGTGGAAACTTAAATTGGACCCATAGAAAGAGAGAAAAACAGACTTCAGGGTATGGGAATTGCTGAGGAAGAGGAGAAACATTTCTTCCAGTAGTTAGTGGAAGAGAGAGTCAAAGTATATAGTTGAGTATCTTGATCAAACTATGCTTCCATTTAATCTTGTGCTGCCTTCTTTGATATCATGATTTAGGCATTAGTAAAGTATATGGGTGGGCACCCATACACCACACACAAATCTTATAGTAATAGGTTTAAGAAGTTTGGTGGCCTATACAAATTAGAAAGTTTCCAGTATTTCTCACAGAACCCAATCTGACCCCTGAAATATCTATAAGTCTGGCATAGGAGTCAACTCCATCAAAGTACAGGAGGATATAACTTGCATTAGGTGCCAAACTACATATGGACATCCTCCGCATCTATTCTTCTTAGTCCTACAGTAAGCAGAACCCAGGCAGACTGAGTCGACTGGTTCCTATTGCCAAGTAAGTTATATAAGAACAATTAAAGCACACAGGAACTCTTAATGAGATGTGTAGTATAACTATTTCAGTGACATCTCTGACAGAAATCAGAGATGCTTTAGAGAGGTGCAAAAAAAACATCTTTATAGTAGACAGATGCAGGATAGCTCCAAGCTCCAAGTGAGGTAGTTGTCTAACCTCTAAAAATTAGAGATTGGTTTAAACTCAGGAATAAGACTCACAAATAAAAATGTCTGCAAAATGTGTGTGTGTGTGTGTGTGTGTGTGTGTGTGTGTGTGTGTGTGTGTGTAACCAATAAGGAGCTTTACTTCATTTTCCCCCCAGTAATCCTTTCCTTTTTCATGTCTTTGTGACAAGGTATTTAGTAGAATTAACAGATGCATTGGAATCCGACAGGTCACACCATGAGTGCTTCTGCTATGGCCTCAAACTTGCAACCTCTGGGCTCTCAACTGTGCACCTTGGTGCCTGCATCCCCACCCCAAGCAAAAAAAGAAATAAACATCACCTTCTAAACATTTTAGTTGAAATATATTTTTTATAGGAGAAAAAATATAGAAAAAACTTGTAATGAAACATTTCTATAAGCTGTACTTCTAAGTCCTTTTAAACTTAAATATTGTCTATTATAGTACTGAACATTTGAGTTACACACACAGGCTCACACACTTCCTTTGAATGTTAGTTTCTTGGCCACATAGACACCCCAAGGTCCTGAATTCTACACCCTGTACATACTTTAAGTGGGGCGGGGGTGAGGGGCAGCTTTTACCACTGAATGTGCTAACATTCAATTTCATTAAAATAAACCCCTGTTCTTATATAGTGGATTGAGAAAGAGAAGCTGCCACTAGAACTAATTAAGAGATTTCTGATTAAGTTCTTTTTAGTAGGAACATACTTGTTTGCTGAAACCAAAAGCATGCATGCCAGTTTCAACAAGGATGAGATGCTGGGTAAAAATATATATATGGATGTATGAGAAAGGCAGGGAGAGAGGGTCTTTCAACCACCTTGGGTGTGTGTACATGGGACACCTAAATGTGCAGTAGCCTAGTTTAATGTGCAGTAAGCATGCACATCTACACATGTGCACACTTACTACACAGTAAAAACCTTTAATCCTGCATAAATTTGCTCCCTGCAAACACAGGGAGCAAATTTACATGGGATTAGTTACTACACAGTAATGCACTTGCAGCCATGACCATGCAGCACAGTGACAACATGTAGGGGGTGCACAGGGGTACATGTGCACCCCCTGAGGGTGCTGGTGCACCCCCCCTCACAGCAGCATTCCCCACATAGGCAGTGGGTGGGGGAAGCAGGTAGGAGCACTGGTGAACCCCTGAGACTGCCGGCTGGGGAGTGGGGGCACCAGAAGTGTTAGCACTTCCGGGCACATCCCTGGCCCTTCTGGGCATGACACTGGCACTTCCAGGCAACGTTCCCTCTCAGAGTCAGCTCCTGGGTCGGACACGCTGCTTCCACGATCAGCAGCGGGGGAGCTGCTCCCCGCCCGGTCACTGACTGGCTGCTGGGGGGTAAGTGCCCCCCTGACTCAGGAGGCACCAGTCACGCATGCAGGAACAAGTTTGCTCCCAGGTCTGTCCTGTCACTAGGGGGCAGGCCTTAGGCTAGCCTTAGGGCTCAGGGCTCGGAGCCTCTCCTGCCCCAGGGCTGGGCTGACTCTATGGCAGACCCTGCCTAAGGCTTTAAAAGCCTGCAGGCACTTGAAGTCCTTAGGAACACCAGCAGGGAGCCTGAGGGCACTCTAGGCCCCTGTGTCCCTTTGGGCAGGCCTCAGGCTAGCCACGCAAGTGTGTCTGCACCTCAGCACCTCTGCCTGGTACCATAGTGCCACATGGCTGCCAGGACAGTGCCGTCCAGACAATCAATGTGCTGTCATACCCCAAGCCAGGTGCAGGCACCTTTTGGCCAGCAGGGCCAGCTCTACCTACCCATAGCCCAAACCCAGCACTCTGTCCTGCACCTGAAGATGCTGTGAGGCATTGACTCTGCCACACAGCTACCTGCCCTGTGCTGTGTCCCTGTGCTGGGTGCAGAAGGCACCTGTCCACATCCAGGAGCTCAGGGACATTCATGCAGGGGCCCAGAGAGCTGGCTTGGGACCTACAATGGCCTCATCCTCATCACCAAGGCCCGTGCCCACACCTATGCCCTCCACCCAGGGTCCCAACAGGACTGAGAAGGAGACTGGTGAGCCAGTGGTGCTGCAGGAAGAAGGGGAGGTGCAGTGCCAGTCCAACTCCCATATCTATGAAGTGCTGTCAGGTTGGGTTTGGGAGCGTGGGCATGACCAGTTGGTGCAACAGTGCCACAGAAAGGCCCCTGAGGAACGAGTGGGGATGCGGGGCTGAGCCTGTGGTTTCTGGGGCTCAGGCCAGCCCACCCAACTTATCATGGCCCCTGGGCACCCATCAATGCCCAATCCCCAATCTGAGGCCAGACAGCACACAGCCCCTGGTACAGAGCATCTTATCTGAGAAATATTGCAAACTCTTACAAACAGCTTCTGTCTTATGGATCTACAGGGCCCACAACTGCACACAGGGGACAGGTCCCCTTTGGCAGCTGGCATGAAGCCTCAAGGTCACCGCTGTCCACAGCTGGGGTCCTGAGGATGTGCCAACTCTGTCAGAGGAGGACACAGGATCACACCATCCTCCTGCAGCATCTGGTGGTGATGTTGCAGGAGCAGCTGGAGGAATGAGCCTGGTGAGCAGAGGACATCACCTGTGAGAACTCATGGTACCAAGCATATTCTGAGTTCCGGGAAGAGCTCCTGGCCCTGGAGTGCAAACAGATCCAGCTGCGGTGGGAGCAAAACATCATCCTGGGCTGGACAGTGCAGGCCATTGAAGACAACTATTGGGCACTAGATAGCATTCTGGCCCTGGCAGTCATGTTCATGTTGCCTGCCTGCCCCCTGGAAGCCACCCACCACCCTACAGCAGGCCCCTATCTGGATCTGAGGGAGGTCATGGACCACCTCCAGCAGCCAGGAGAACCCTGACCCAGCCCCGGCCTCAACACCTCTTAGCCCCCTAGCTTGGACAGCACACCAGCCCTTCTGGCCCTGGCCACCGGCTGCTGAGGGGGAGCCATCTGCACGTGGGGACCAATAGTTGCCTTCACCCCTGGGAAGCCCCCCACCCATTGCACTCACCACAGCATCTGCACCTGTAGAGAAACAGCCAGAGACTTGGGTGCTAGGCACCTACTCTCTGGTTCTTCCCCCTAGCGCCCCCGCCCTAGGCTCCTCCACTGCAGGACAGCCCACAAAGATCATTGTAAATAGTTTTCCTGGGGAAGAAAGTTTTTTTATTGTTGGTGGGTAGGGTGGGTGGTGGAGGGGCTCTGTTTGATGAGGGGATCTCTGTTTGTAGGGGAGAGGAGAGGGGTGCTCTGGTTGATGTGAAGGAAATAAAACCTTTTTCTTATAAGACTTGTGTGCAGTGAGCATGGGCAGGAGGCCTGGGGGTCTGTACGTGGTCGTTCAGGCTAGGCAGAGTGGGAAGGGCTGGAGAAGGTGGTCAGCCAGGGCCTCTCACACCCAGTCACCTGGCCCCCCACTGGTGAATGCATGGCTCTCCTGGGGCATTGTCAGGGGGAGAAGGGTGGGGTGTTGCTGTCACTGCCTCTGCAAGTGGTGCTCCCTTTTCCAGCCAACCTCTGCACACTGTGCTTCCTCCAGGCAGACCTCACAGAGGAGCTCCTCCCAAGCCTCACAGATGTTATGCAGCACACAGGCTGTGATGATGACCCAAGGCAAGCTGTCCTTGGAGACCTCAAGACAGACAGTGAGGGAACACTACCAGCCCTTGAGGTGGCTGAAGATGCACTCCACCAGGGCATGGGTCCGGTCCAGACAGTGGTTAAAGTGGGCCTGGAAGGGATCCACGTGGCTGGTTTAGGGCTGTAAATCAGTTGTTTCCACTAGGCCTGGAGTTCTGGAAGACATGGGTGTCATGGGCACTGACACACAGAGCACGGTGGCTGCCAACATGTTCTGGAGGGTGACACACATCTCCAGTATGGTCTCCCCAGTGGTGGCCTTGCCCACACCAAACGGGTGGCTGACATACTGCAGGCTAGTGGGTGCGGCCAGCTTGAGCAGGATGAGGTCCAGCTAGGTGTCCATGGGGAAGGGCAGCTGCATGCCAGTGTCCTGCTACTCCAGGTGTGGCGAGAGCTGCTCCACAAGGTCCCAGAAGGTGGCTTGAGTCATGGGGAACACCTCCATCCACTGCTCAATGTACTAGATGTGCTGGATGATATGCTGCCACTAGTTCTGGGTGACATGGCAGCCATAGAGGTGGTAAGGCTGGATGCCCAGGAGGGCAATGGCAGCCCCAGCAGTGGTATCCAGAAGCCCTTCATTGGTGTCTCTGATGGAGACAGCTGCATGATGGTGGCAGCCCTGAGATGGAGCACTGTAGCCAGCAGGTGGTCACTGTACAGGGGAGAGCCCAGTGGGATGAGATGGCTGTGAACCAGGCAGCAGCAGTCAGTCCAGTGGACCATCAGGGCCAGCGTGCCAGCCAGTAGGAGGTCGGGGTGCTGGTCATCGCTGCCAGGGGCATGGGCTGGAGCAGCCATAGTGCAGGGAGGCAAAGCAAAGAAAGAGCTGTCACATGCTGCCCCAGTACTGAGCATGCTGCTTCTGGGCAGGGAAGTGGTTGGCCAAACAGCAATGAGCTATTGCCGGCTTTTGAAGAGAGCTGCTGGCAACTGCAGCTGGAGTCTGGAGCTCCCCCTGGTGGCAATAAGGGCCCATTGCAAGGCTGCCAGAAGTTTGATGCTGAGAGCAGCAAATCTGCTCCCTAGTCCCTGAATGTGTAGATGCTTGCCCTGGAATGCTTACTCCAGTGTAGTTTACACCTGAGTAAACTGAGCCTGGATCAAATGCATGTATATATGTGCCCCTCAGGATTACCAGTAAATCAATGGTTAGGACATTCCTCTTTCCTGGGTCCATGTGTATTTATTTATACAATAGAGAAGAAGGGAAGGTTCACCTGAATACCAAATAGCCCGGTGTAAGAGCAGTCACTAGAGTTATTGTCTGTCTTTTCAGTTGAAGCGATCAATGTCTTTCTCTGTTTTTTTCCACTTTGAATTGTCATTTTCATCCTAATGGGAACAGTACAACCTATGAAATGAAAAATAATAAATTCTTGCCCTAGTTATAGTTTTCAATTTTTGTTTTTGCTACTGTATTTTTTTGCTCCATACTAAGAAGACATTTCTACAAACATTATTAGGAGGTTAGTCCACAGTACTAGAAAACAAAGAAAAAAGTCACAAAATATTATTTATAAAAATACTTTGAGATGAGCTGACTAAAGACAGTGGATGCAGTTTTGCTCCCCCTTACACTGCTATAAATTTTAAATAATTTTGAACCAGTTGGGAATTTGGCCCGGTATTTTTATCCTCACTTTAAATGTGTGCGCATATAACCTGTTATATATATAAAGTTATACAAGTTTGACAAAAAATAGCCTTTTAAACTGATTTTGTCTTATCCCTTTTTAACAGTCCTGTTCAAGAATAGTTATCAATTTATGTTTGTATCAGCTAATAACTAAACTGAAATAACAAAAATACAAACAAGCCTACCTCAATTTAACTAAACTGGATTTTAAGCCTGTGCTTAAAATTTCAACTTTTGTGTATAGACAAAAGTAAAAGCAAGAAGAAAAGAAATGAAAGTAAGTTGACAGCAATGAAAGAAATAAAAACAAGAAATTCTGCCTAAGGATTAATTTATATATAAAACAGGAGAACCTGAATATTGAAATTCTTTAACTTGTGCTAAGTGCCTTCTAAGTGTCTTAAAGTTATGCCACTTCAGGAGAGGATTAACTCTGAGCTATGTGTTAGGGCTTGGTCCAGTTAAAGTTATACATACGGCCACCAGGTACCTTCCTGACCCTGAACTTCAGTCATGTGTTCACTTGCCTGTTTCCTGTAGTGGTGGTCCCAACTCTCGCCTATCAAGTGTCGATGTTTTAGGATGATATCAATCAGGAGGTGATAATTCTCACTGCCATTGGATGATTGCTTGATCATCAATAGGTGATCAATAGGTGTATTCTGGGGCTCCAAACTCCCCTACACCCCGGCTTAGCACCACTTAGATGTTATGCCACCATTCATTTACATTGTTTTGAACTGGTGTCTTTTCTTTTTCAGGTTCATGTGCATCTAGACAACTGTCTCGATAGAGATAGATTGATGTAGACTACTGGACTTCTTCAGTCTCAGGAAAACCCCACGGATTGTCAGAGGAGAGCTTTTGTGTATATTCTCTCTTCCTGATGGTTAAACCTTCTAATAACAACAGTAAAACAAAGTAAAGTGAGCAAACAAAAAAGAACAGAATCCCATCCAGGCTGATATCCCCTGTCCTGGGGATACTGATTCCTCTGTGAATTTTCCCCTTTAAGTTGTTCATGTTGGGGTTTCTGTCCACCTGATTCCAGTCTGTTAGCCTGTAGAGGTGAGGGCATGACAGGTAGCACAGCCACAAATAAAAGTAAGATGAAAGTAATATAAAAGTCTGTACCCTAGGAATAGGGACTCAGTGATTTTTCTTCTGTCTGGCCCTTTCATGGCATCATTCCCCCTCCATGAACACCGCTCTGCTCTGGCATCTCTCTGACTGGTGTCTCCTGGCCTAATTAAGCTCCTTTGAGCTTTGCTGCCAGTGGTCTGCTGGCTCACCACCACTGGAGACATCCCGCCTGGCCTCTTGGATCTTGGAACGCCGATCCCCACTCCTTGGCTTCACTCTCCCTGTGCACTTCCCTTCTAGCTTCCCAGGGCAGCTCTAGCCTCCTGGAGCAGCTGCTCTGGAACCACGACTCCCAGGGTACTTCTCTCACTTTTTCTGACTCCTTTCTGCTGTCCATAAGTATCTCTCTTTCCTCTTCTTTACACTGTGCTATCTAACTCCTGTTAGGGTAACCTCAGTCTCCTCCACAGAGATACATGAGCAATTTTCAGTCTTCCAGCATCCCAGGATGTACTGCTCCCAGAACCACCCCACCCCACCCAGAGTAGAGATAGAGTCCAGGCGTGCAAGCTCCTAGGCACATCCCTGTTTGCCAGCCATCCAGTGGAAAATCAGAGCACTGCAGGCAAGAAATGGTATTAATCCTTAACACAAGACTGCTGACAACATGTTTTAACTTTAACATGATGTAACATTCCACAGATTTTGTATGGTCTACGTCTATGTCATAGTCCACCAGGTCAGCCAAGGAAGAGCAAAGCATAGATCTGTGGTTCACAGGGATAAGGTTCAGAAGCCAAAATTCCAAGTCAGGGTCATAAGCCAGGTATCAGTAACCTACAAGTCCAAAGACAAATCCACAGGGTGAAGTCCAAGAGTAAGTCAAACCAGGGCCAAGAATCAAGAAACATATCTGCAGGGAGAATCCAGAGGCTGGAACCTAGGAGCAAGCCAAAGGCAGGGTTGGGAACCAGGGAGGTAGGAGATTTTGTTTGGGCAAAGACTGAAGAGCAGTGTGATATGCAGAAAAGCTCAGGTGCTGGGGAATGTCCTTAAAAGCAGCTCCAGAACCAATCAGAGAGAAGAGGCTGAGAGTCAGCTGGCCTTGATTAGTAATAATTGGGTTAGTGACCTTAACAAGTACTAAAGGATAGGAGCCTTCTTGAGCAAGCTACAGCAAAGAAGCTTTATAGTTTAAGGTATTATTTCACCCTCAGACTCTCCCCCTTTGTGCTGCTTTTCAAGGTATCCAGATTACATTTTCTTTCTCCTGTAACTGTGTTCCTTCTTGAGCTGGTTAGGAATAATTTCCCTATCCTATGAAAATGTTTAAAATTGCTAACATCGTCCCATTTTGCTTTGGGAAGAAACCAAGACTTGTCAAACAAAGGCATACATTGATGCTCCACAATGGTTACAGCATTTATCTGCAATGTTAAAACTTATATTCAAGTCCATGATCTGAATAAATGAAACTTGAACCTGGGTTTTTATACATTAGATGAGTGCCTGAAGTGCTGGATGGTGAGTTGGCTGGTCTGTCTGTCTGTCTGTCTCTTTCACTTCCTCTCTTTCCTCCTCTCCCGGCATAATGCCATCCTGGGCCTGATGAATCTTTCAGATATACATTTCAACTAAACTTATGTTTCCATGACAGCTTTTTATTTTGGCAAACTGGCATTTTTCAATTTAAAACAAACAAAAACCCTATTTCATCATACATTTCTGAGAAGTTTTACTTCCCATATACTTGTTGTTCATGTTGATGACATAATTTTCATCCCATTTAGTGTTAAGGTTCATTCTCTCTACTGCTGGACAACTAGAGGGGAGGAAACAAGAACTGTGCCATTTCAAAATTAAGGGAACGTGGTGGCAGTTTGGAATAATTAAAACTTTATGGAGAAAACAATAATGAATTAAAAATGCAAAACAAAGGACAACCCACAATATACTGAGTAAAATCATACAATTGTCTTTTACTGAAATATTTTAATAAAAAAAGTGTTTGTATAATAAAATTGAAATCAGGCATACACAGGCTCATTTGGTTTTTTACACTTTTTTTAATCACAGTGTATTGCCAGTAAATATCATGGACAAAATACATGCAGTTAATGGAAGCCTTGCCATTTACTTCAATTAGTCCAGGATTATACCCAGTATATTTATATTTTTGCAAATGAGCTTTTATCTGAACAATTTATAGGATTAGAATACTTAAATGTTGGGTCTGAGAGACTGGTAAGCTCACTCAGTAAAAAGTTTCAGGCTTATAACTATTTCAATTAATATTTTAATATGTTCTTCTATGGGAGAATTTATCAGAGTACCTATAACCTAGCTTTTAGGACACTCCCTTCTTGAATGTGAATGACCTTGTTTTAAATCCTGCTCAGCATCATAAAGAGTGATGCAAATCCATGTTTCCCATGTCTTAACACAGGGCTTTAATTACTGGATTATTGGATTTAAGGAATGATGATGTCCTTTCCACCTTGTTGTCTTTTTTGGGTGGGGAAGATAGGAATGCTATCAGGATGCTGACCAGATCAGGGCCAGAAGACAGGATGCTGACCAGATCAGGGCCAGAAGACAGGATGCTGACCAGATCAGGGCTGGCAGATGAGATAAAAAGGAGAAAACTTAGTTTGTAAATCCTTTCAGGGTATAGATATAAATTAATCGCAAAGCTGTTCAATGGTGATAGGTCCTAACCAGTCCTCTAGAAGCAGAGTAGCAGAAAGTTAGAACAAATCATTTGCCAATGATACTGAGTACCTATAGAGATAAAGCTGAGCAGGATTTATGAGCCTTGTTTCTTGCTAATTTTGGGCAGTTCCTAGAGCTCTTAACCTTTGGATTGTCTTCACATTAACATCTTAAAGTGGTTTTAAGCACTTGTCATGCAGTTCAAAATTATACCACTGTAGGGGAGGATTATCTCTGATCCACACTACCCAGCTCCTGTTCCATTAAGGTGTGGTCAGTCCCCACAGACATGCTGTCCCAGTTTAAATCCTCCAACATCCCAGGATCTCTTACACCCCTTTTTGTAGAGCAGGGATAAAAGCCTGCCCTGGCTTACCAGGCTTCTAGTGGCAAGTCACAGGTGTGAAAGTGAGGGATAAGAGACAAATGATGGCTAGACTCCATTTTCCAGCAGCCCCTGCCCGTAAGGCTCCTGGCTAGTCTCCACGGAGACCCCTGGAGCATTGGCAATGCATAGGGGGTGCATGCAGGTGCACATGTATCCCCTGAGATTGGCCGTGCACCTCCAAGAAACACCAGTTGCAAAACCAGAAGTTCAGCAGAAGTGCACTTCCAGTTTCACCGCTGGTGATTTTGGTCTCAGCAATCAGCCACTGGTTAGCAATCAGTCTCTGGGCCCCCCCCCCCGCCCCTTGGTCAGTGATCTGGTTCCCCCCCACACTTGGGAGGCATCAGTCACTCATGGCCTGGAGCATGACAGCATGGGGCCACAGAACCAGGACTCTGCCCCAGCCCAGCCCTGTGCTGTCATGCACCGACTTCCTTCCATGCACCTGGGGACTCCATGGAGACCAGCCAGGAGCTACTTGGGCAGGGCGCATGACCAGGTGCGAAGCTTGCAGTGGTGACAGCACAGGGGCAGAGCTGTGATCCACTCCCTGCACATCAATGACTGTGGAACGTGCTGTGTTCATTGCAGGGGTCTGCAAGAGCAGATCATGGCTCTGCTTCAGTCCCACCCCATGCTGTCACTACTACAAAATCCTGGGATCTCCCTAGTCCTACCTGCCTGTGTCACTCTTAGCCATAGCCCCATCTCAGCTGCCTGGCCATGCACCTTGCTCACGTGGGTCCCGTACCTAGCAGTAGGTGTGGGGCAGACAGCCCAGGGTGCCCAAACAGTGGGACTGGGTCCAGCAGTGGCAACCAGGAACTGCCACCACAGAGCTGCTGGGAAATGAAGTCTATTTAAAGTCTAATTCTGTAGCTTTTCTTTGAACAGATGAAGCATCTTTTGCATAAGAAAAGCTTGCAATACTGAGCAATAATTTTGGATATTTTTTTAAATTTATTGATAACTTGAAAAAAAAAAGTGTAGTGCCAGAGCAGGGACACAGTCAGAGAGGTGTGCATGTTAGAGATCATAATAAACATTACTGTGAACTGCTTAGAACATGTTCTAACTTTAATAAAACACACATTTAACATATATTAAGAGTTGTGTGACAAACCAAGCTTTGATAAGGGTCATTTTTTCACTGAGACACATTTTCAATTGAAACATGATACAAGCTTTCATCACCAGAAACTTTTTTTGTAGCCCAAATACTATATAGGCTTGGATTCATGAAAGCATCTCTCTCCAGAAAGGTTGTTAAAGGGCATGCATAAAGTTAAGTATGTGCTGAAGTGCCTTCCAAATTTATGCCACAATCAGAGAAAATAAATCTTGTGAGATTTTATGAATTGTACCAAATCTACTAATGTTCTATATGATACACCCTTATCCCAGTGAAATGTACATTTTATGTTAATCCTTCAAACAAATTTCCTAGCTGATCAAGAAAAAGAAGAGCAATTGCGGTGTTATCAGTGCTGAATATAAAATCTTAAATTTCAATACCCATTTTCATACTTCCTAAAATGAACATTATAAGGAAACAATATACTTTCCTTAACAAGACCTACATCCCAACTCTGTCTTCCAACCATCTAGTTTATTCATCTTCTGATACAAACAAGCAGAAGTGTAGTCAAATTCACATTTCCATGTAAAGTCTTCCTAAATAAGCAGCTTTGACTAAAGTTTTGTTACAATATGGTTTATTCTAATTTCTTAGAGTGATGACATATCAAAACTAATCCATCTTCGAAGTAGGAACGGTTTTAAGCTTCTTTTATCCTCAGGAAGGGAGTGCATGAATCAGTAATTACAAAACATTGCTCAGCTTCTCTACTTACTTTCATCTTGTGAGGAGATTAATAGCCATCCTTGGGACACCAGCTGCTTTCTATTTATCAAAAGGATGCCAGGGGCTGGCAGCTCTCCTGAAGAACCAAGGGGGAAGACAGGGTATGCAGACCTTAGGAACGGCATCCTTGGAGTCACACAGAGGGGGCAAAAACAAATGCTTTGGGGGTCTGTGACTGATCCTCCTCAATGTTTTTATTTTGTATTGGTATTATTTGTAAGGACAGGATGATCACACAACATTCTGTTATGATACTCAGCCTAGCTTTCAACCCAGGCCTGAGATCAATAAAAAGTGTTATTCCAGAATACCACACGTTCATTTCATCCTTCTCTCCACTCCTCATTTAATACAAATTACTGTCCTTTATCTGGAACTCTTACTGAGTATACTCTGCCAGCATCCGTGCCATTTTTAATGCCATAGATCCATAATAACTGTGAATATTTATTTATTTTCTATGTTATTTAAAAAAACACAATCACACAGGCTCAATGGTGAAAGACATACATTAATACAAAATAAAGGTGTGCATACTCCCCTCCCCCCAAACTAGGACTAATTATACTGAGTGCCTGTAAACAACCCTCCTCCTCCCCCCCACCCAACTCTTTCAAGTGTTGAAATTTTGTATGTTAAGTGTTGAAATTACAGCTGAAGGCAATAATAGACAGAAAACAGATAAAGGAAAAATAACTATTCGTATTTAAATAGAAGGATGTACTTGTAACCCTGGCTGTAGGGATACCAGCAAAACCACAATCCAACTCCGTATCCCTGGAGGTGCCCACATACTGGAACTGCCAGCCCTCTTGGAGTGAGGGAGGTTACTCCCACAGGAAGGCACCTAGTGTCCCTGGACCTTCAATTAGACACCACACAATTTACAACTATGTACACTTTATTTCCAAAGGGTTAAAGAAAACAAAACTAATTAATACACAACTGATAAATGGTCAGAAACTTATTCACAAACTCAGTCAATAACATTGTGCATGTTGATGGCCTCAGATGATGCGTGCACATGGGTAGCCTGGACTGGATGCCCAGGAAAGTGGAGCTGCTTCCGTGGCATCTCCCGCAGGAAGCATGGGCAGGTCCCTGCTGTGAGGGTCTCACAAGAGGTGCCCTTGGGGTTGCTGTGCTGCAGGCAAGTGCTCCCTCAGAGAAATTCCTGCAACATAGGGGATGAGGGTCTGGGCAGAATAAGCTAACACAACAAGAAACAGGGTCTGGGCTGGAACTCTGGCAATCTCCCCTGACAACACCCGTTTGCCAGGCAGTCAAATTTCGCTCCCTCCCTCGGGTCTTAATTCTTTCTCACAGGGGCCCTGTCCTATGTGAAAAGGGCTAACGTCCCCTAGCTCTGCCTCCCACCAAAACCTCACAGTGAGCTGGATCAATCTCTCACCTGTCCCCCTTTCCTCCTAGTGCACCCTATACCACACAGGCGGCTTGGAGAAGAGTTCCCCTTACTAGGAGGTCTCCAGAAGGGCTGAATGCTCCTCTGAGCAGCTGGGCAGGGCTCCCAGGGGAAAAAGAGCAAGAAAGGCTTTGTAGCTCGGCTTCCTAACCCCTCAGTCTGTGCTTTCCTCAGGCTCTGGCAGCTCTGGAGACAGGATGCCATGCCCAAGCTCTCCCTCAGCCCCCAGGACTTCTCCAATGGCTCTTCCTTTCACCCAAGATGGCTGACTCCACAGCAGGTGTCATCTGCTATTATCACATGGTCTCTGGGGAGCCATTTTCCCTTTTCAAAAATGGCTGACTCCAGAGAGGGCTCCATTTGCCTGTATTGCATTGTCTCTGAGGAGCCATGTTGCTGCCTGGCTGAGTTCACCTTGGGACCTTGTTCTCTCAGGTTAGGAAATTTCATTGTTTGTTACTGAAAGTCATAATATTAAGTATCCCATCTATTAGGCCAACTTTTGCTGATCAAAAAAAAATAAATTAAGAGATGTGAACACCCCATAATTTCCACCTAAGTTATTAAAATAAGATTCAGTGTAGCTCCTTTCAGCCTTCTGACAATGGCTGAAATATACCCTTTTGTGTTTATTTTAGTTATCTTAATAATTTATTTTACTGGTAGAAAATTTGCTGGAAACAACATATTATAAGCAAATATTATATATTGTTCATAAAAAAAGATTAGTTTTAAATGCATCATAATCAGTGTTCACTAGAGAAACATGCATTAAGTAAACCCAACCAGGGAAGGAAAACAAGGGCATGAGATCTATATCTTCAATCAAAGGAGCTTGCTTTTAGAATATTGATGATTAAATGTTCTCCACAAACTGCTTATGACACAAATGTGAATTTTTCAGAGAAATTATCTGGAAAGTAAGGAAAACAGGAACACTGTTTGGTTCACAAACAAGGAATATTTAGGATAATCAGAATTATTAAATTATGTTCTATTGTTTGCATATCTTTGCCATACCCCATGACTTAAGAGTGTGAGTTGTGCTCATGTCTAGGTTGAGAACAGAGTAGGGATTTCAGAATTTTCTCCTAGTGAACTCATTATCCTATCCTTTCCTATCCTATCCTATGGAACAATAGTTCCCTTATTATACTCAGGAGTAAGACCCATGCAGTTTTCAGTGTATCATTTTATATTTTGTTATTTTCCAAAACTAAAACCAAGTCAACATCTTAACAATTTATTAATTTGTTTATTAATATTATTTATTAGTCATCGAAGTTAACAGGGAACATTCTGTCCAATTAAACCAAACCAAAAGGACAGTTATATGATACATAATAGGAAGGTTGAAAATTCACACACTATTTTATACTTGTTTGTTTAAATAAAATGGTATGTGCAGAGTGTAAATGGAAAGTCATTACTAAAAGGCTCGATTTTGTAAGTATGATCCAAGATGTATTCTGAATGAAGATAAGGATTTTGATTAATTCATAAAGAAAACTAGCAATTTGAAGCTTCAGAATAATGGAAAAAGGCATAATAAAAATGGGAGGAGCCTTTAAATAGACGGTTACAGTTATTCCGTAGTTTAATCAGTTAATTAAGTTCTGAATACACTTGGTGGTTCTTTGGAAAGTTAAATTGTGCTTTGGAGATTTGTATGCCACTGATATCACCCTATAGGACCATCCCCCTAATGGAATTCATGGAAATAATCTCATAATTTTAGTTCAGGTATTGCATGCTAATTAAATGATAAACATATTTAACGATTTCTTTGCCTCTGTCTTGCTCAGTAAGGACCAGAACTGCCACCTCCCTGCTAGGCCCCCATCGGGCCCCGAGGGAGGCACACCTGAGCCCAGGGTAAGTGAGGATCTAGTTAGGAAGTTGCTGGAGGGGCTGGACATTTTTAAGTCAGCCGGTCCGGATGATCTCCACCCTAGAGTTCTAAAGGAACTGGCCGGGGTCATTGCGAGTCCCCTGGTGCAGCTTTATGAGCACTCGTGGTGCTCTGGAGAGGTGCCGGAGGACTGGAAGAGGGCCAACGTGGTTCCCATTTTCAAAAAGGGGAGGAAGGAGGACCCGGGAAACTATAGGCCAGTCAGTCTTACCTCGATCCTGGGCAAGCTGTTCGAGAAAATTATTCTGGCACACGTCCAGGAGGGGCCAGCAGGGAAATGCATGCTCAGGGGCAACCAGCATGGGTTCATCAGCGGCAGGTCATGTCAGACCAACCTGGTGGCCTTCTACGATCAGGTCACTAAATTGGATGCAGGGGTAGCAGTGGATACAGTCTTCCTGGACTTCCGGAAGGCTTTCGACACTGTCTCTCACCCCGTTCTCATTAGGAAACTGGGGGACTGTGGCGTAGACACCCACACAGTCCAATGGGTCGCCAACTGGCTAGAGAGCTGCACCCAGAGGGTGGTAGTGGATGGGTCCTTCTCGGCCTGGAAGGACGTGGGCAGTGGGGTCCAGCAGGGCTCGGTCCTCGGGCCCGCCCTGTTCAACATCTTCATCAGTGATTTGGATGAGGGGGTGCAAAGCACCCTGTTCAAATTTGCTGATGACACCAAGATGTGGGGGGATGTGGGCACAATAGAAGGGAGCAACAGGCTACAGTCGGACCTTGACAGGTTACAAGGATGGGCGGAGAA
>NW_005842169.1:1846579-1877788 GCF_000455745.1 Alligator sinensis | reverse complement strand
TGCCCCCGAGTACTCTTTCCTGCCATGGCAGGGGGTCGGACTAGATGATCTGCCCAGGTCCCTTCCGACCCTAGAAACTATGAAACTATGAAACTAAACTATAAAATATATTATTTTAAACATCAAATTATTGCATTCTTAGACATGTAGATGGCTAGATTCTAATGGCTGGATCTCCTTATATACACAAGAAGTCCTGTTGGATTTCCAGGTATGTAAGTCAAAGAGACTATGCTAAGAACCTTACCAGAGAATTTTGTTTTAAATACACAGTGTCAGGAACGGATCCAGAGCAGAGTGCATTGACATGGCTGCAACCCCCTTTTGAACTGGACTGTGCTTCTAGAGCTTCTGAGGACTTTAAGTCCCCAGAACAGAATTCCCTCTTCTCCTCCATGCTCAGAGGCATGCCCCCTGCACTCTCCTTCTGCCCCCTCCTCCTTCTCCAGTCACTTTTGCTATCCTCACAGTCATAGTTTCATAGTTGGTAGGGTCAGAAGGGACCTAAGCAGATCATCTATTCCAACCCCTGGCCATAGGCAGAAAAGGATGCTGGGGTCAAATGACCCCATTTAGGTGGCTGTCTAGCATCTTTTTGAAGACCCCTATGGTAGGGACAAGCACCACTTCCCTTGGAAGTTGGTTCCAGCTCCTAGCCATCCTGGCAGTGAAGTAGTGCTTCCTGATATCTAGCCTGAATCTAATCTCAGTCAATTTATGGCCGTTATTCCTGGTTACCCCCGGTAGTGCTCAGGGGAACAGGGACTCTCCCATTGCCTGCTGGTCCCCCTTGGCAAGTTTATAGGTGGCCACCAGATCCCCTCTCAGCTTTCATTTGTGGAGGCTGAACAGGTTCAGGTCCCATAGCCTCTCCTCATAGGGCCTGCCCTGCTGCCCCCTAATCATGCGAGTGGCCCTCCTGTGGACCCTCTCGATGTTGTCCACATCTCTCCTGAAGTGCGGTACCCAGAACTGGACTCAGTACTCCAACTGCGGCCTGACCAATGTCGCATAGAGGGGGAGGATCACCTCCTTGGACCTACTTCTGATGCATCTATGGATGCATGACAAAGTCCAGTTAGCCTTCCTGACTGTGTCCCCACATTGGCAGCCCGTGTTCATCTTGGAATCAATAGTGACTCCAAGATCCTTTTCTGCCTCTGTGCTGACAAGAAGGGAGTTCCCCAGCCTGTGGTATGCTGCTGGTTCTTCCTCCCCATGTGCAACACCTTGCACTTGTCTATATTGAAACTCATCCTATTCTCATCCACCCACCTCTGTAACATGTCAAGATCTAGTTGTAGCCTCTCCCTCTCTTCTAGCATGCTCACTTCTCCCCACATTTTAGTGTCATCTGCAAACTTGAAGAAGGTGCTTTTCACCCCCTTGTCCAAATCACCGATGAAGATGTTGAACAGTGCAGGCCCGAGGACCGAGCCTTGGGTAACCCCACTGCCCACATCTCTCCAGGTTGAAAATGACCCATCCACCACCACTCTCTGGGTGTGGCCCTCCAGCCAATTTGCAACCCATCTGACTGTATAGGCATCAACACCACAAACGCCTAATTTATTAATGCCCCTCAGGGGCAGGAGAATCTTAAACGCTGCTCCTGCCTCCTCCTGCTGAGTTGTTCAGGGGTTGGGCTCACCTAGGAAAGCTTCCCATGCCTGCTCCTGTGGGGACCAGGCAGTGTAGGGGAATCCACTTCCTCCCTATTTCTACTGCTGCTGTTCCCAGCTAAGTCCCCACATCCCCCATGCAGCCCAGCTGAAGCAAACAGGAGCAACTCTGAAGCATCCCCTGTCCCTGGAACATCAGAGAAATCAGCAGTGTCTGAAGGATGGGACAAAAGGGATAATAGGAGACATGTTTCTGAGTATGGAGGGGAAGGCAGGGATGCTTATGTGCTTAGGAACATTTTAATGTTCCCAAGAGGCTTCTGTAGTACCATCTGCCTGCATTGATGGGTTGGTGGGAGGAGGCTGGGAGCAGGGGTACATCCACCCATGCAATATGGGTGACTGCTTCTGCACCTGCCTTTGCCAAAACCGGGATCCACCCCTGCACAGTGGAGTTGTCTCTCTTTCTCTCTCTCTCTTTCTCAGATTTGATTTCAACTTTAAAAACTGGTATTGTTTGATGCAATATAGGACAAGGAACCAATTTTGGGGAACACAAGTTACTCAGGTGGGAAAACTGGAATGCCATAGGATTCATCCCTTCAATACAGATGACATTATCAATAGCACCATTTGGATAATTGTATTTCTGGTGTCAATACCATTCAATCATAAAAACAAGGTGACCCACAATTTATGTGGAAATTAGAAACTTTGAAACTAAAATGAATGATTTCCCTTGAAATGAGAGAAGTAAGAGAAATCTCTCTCTCTCTCTTTTTCTGTTTTATGGTATGTAAAATATTCTATGAAATTCATCACACTAAAGATTTTTGGCAGAATAATCAGATGACAAACTGTAACATAGTCTTTTATTTTCTCTCTTTAGCAGATCCTAGTTGTGACAGGAAGCTTACTAATGAGAAAGACCATAACCTGTTACATATGTTTTGGTCATATATACAGTACACTAGAGGCACTGTGTAATCTCACTAGTTTTCCTGATGTCAAGGGTTTTCTTTTGTTTAGTCAATGACTTACAGTATGTTTCATGTAAGTTTTATTTTCTTTTGTCTAGTATTCTTCCTTCTTAAAAATAAAAAGGCAGTCTGTCACTGGAAATGAGATAATCATGTGTAATTTTGTTTTTATCATTATCTGTATTACATTACACTACTTCCCAGGGTAATTTGACTACTTAAATTGTACGGAGAATATTACAGTGGACTTTCCTGGGTAAGGCACATATATATTTCATTTTCGTTACATTTCAGTCTGTACGGGCCACATGAACACATTAGAAAAGTGTTGTAGTCTTATGGATGGAGTGGAGAAATGTTAGATGGAAGTTCTGGAAACTATTTTGTGGCTGCCAAAATAGTCAAAGAACATAATTTATCTGTTTAATTTTGTTAGTCTTCCTTCCTCTCATACATTTCTGAAAAAGACTGATTATTTCATTCTATTACTAGTTGTAATTAAAAACTATTTTATACAAAGTAACCATGAGTTACATAAGAGTAGTTCGTGAATGTTGTATTTTGACTGTCTTCATTGCCAGCTCCTGTTCTCTGATTGGATGAATCCTATTGCTTAAATAAAACAGAATTTCCTGTGTGGCAAGGTAGAAAGACCAGACAGATAATAACCCATTACAAGCCTATTCCCTGTCAACCAAGATATCAGAGTAGAGCTCAAATAAGACTTGAGTAGCGTATGGGCCTTGAGTTGGCTTTCTGCACCAAAGGGAATCTCACTCAAGGCAAAACTGTGAATCAAAGTGTTGCACAAAGAACAGATCTTTCTTAAACATTTATTTGAAAAATACTAATTTAGAAAAAAAATTAGTGAAAAGAAACAAATGGTCATGGTCCTGGTTAAACCATATAGCTGTTTTTAATTTGGATGTGTGTTGATCATGAATATTTTGCGGCATTTGCTTAGTTCTCATTCTATATCCATGCCTTGTTCTTATTCAACTACAGATTTTTTTTTTTGGCAAATTATTTGCTAAAAGATATACTTTTGGGGCTTGCCAAACCTAATCAGAAACTTGGGCAAAATATGCCAAATAATCTGAGGCACAACATTTTAAACAATATTTCTAATTTTCCCAAGTGGGCTGTCTGATAGTTCTAAAACATTTCAGTTTGGAGCACTTTTATTAAAATCCAAGAAATAAAGGACCAGATTCACAAAATTGCTAAAGGAAGAGAAGCAGGGGGAGGCAGGAGGGGGTTATTTCCTATTTACTCACAGGGGTAGGGAACTTCCATGACTTATGCAAACCCAAGTGTAAACCTATCCTTTCCTGAAGGGATTCACACAGATATCACCTTCCTCAAAGGAGAATGCTCCACCTACAAAGTTATTGTGTAGCAGTTATTAATCTTTGTGATTCTGTAATCCATTTTAACAACTGCAAAGGTATCTGTTCAGCTTTAAAAACCAGAAATAGTATAGCTGGAATTGGTAGTAGTAGATTTGGAACCAAAAGTCATAAAGCATAGTTCCCTTAGTACAAAACAGTACCATGTATAGTTACCCAAACTATCTCTGCACACAGTATATTGTAAACCTGTATATGCATGCTAGTCCCTTTCTGTGCCTGAGCTAACTAAAATGCAAAATAATTCTGAAGAGGTAATTAGTCTTCCTGAAGTACTTCACAAAGTAGACTTCATTTTTTGGGAGGTTGAATATGGGAATAGTGGAATGGCTCAACAACACGCTAAATGGTTCCAAAAAAACTATGTAGAATGGTTGACTGATGCCCCGAGCCATCTTTGGGTCCATCTACTAAAGCTCCATGTGTAACCAGTAAGCATGTGTAACCAGTTGAGAAGGACCATTGTACATCATTCGATGGTGAATTGTTCTATATTCTACTGTTGATGCTGCTCCACGTTGTAAAAAAATACTTTTGTATTCATTTAAACTGAAAAAACCTACCATTAAGTCTTGTGGTTAGGCTGCTCCCCTAGGAGGTATCTGCAGCAGATCCAACTCCCTTCAGACATCAGAGGGATTTGAAACTAAATCTTCCAATACTCTGTGCGTGTATGACCCCTGCACTTCATTTGTTGGCAGCTTTGAGTCTGGCTTTCAATTTCCTTTGTTTTTATTACAAATCATAAATGTTTCAGGTCAAATGAAACAATTTGTTCAACTAAAAAATATTTTCAGATTTCCATTTTTGTGAGGAAAAAAATCCCAAAATAACTTGAATCTATTTTACCCAATTTTATATTGATATTTGTTATTGCTATTGTTTCTTGGCTTGGTGAGTAAATTGAAAAAGAGAGTTGTAGTTATCTGTGTTATTATAAAGTAAGCCAGAAGGATGGGTAGATTTTCATTTTCACAGATTAACTAAATCTGTGATGTATGGCATAATTTTTTGGAAGCACAGGGCTTACTTCATCAGTATTTGCATTCCTACACTGAATCTATATATATATGCTTTTGTCTTCCCATCTGCAAAATGGCTAAAATAATATTTATTATACTGGGTGAAATTGAACGATTTTCTAATTAATTATTGTTTGGAACATGCTATTATGTTCTTAGATTAAAAGTACCATGAAAATGTGTACTTAATTAAATATATAGATAAGGGGTTATATCATTGTAAAAAAAGCTACCTTTTCAAAGTCTACATAAAGGAAATGGTAATGTTGACCCAATGTTTTAGGAGTAATGCAATCTCTAAACTATCCATGTTACGATTTCTTTATGTATTATTTATATATGGTGAGTCTTATCATGGAACTTCCATAAGATCTTTTCCCATCCACAAGTTCTTAGCCCTGAAGTTGTATTTTAGTGGCCATATTGTGGCTGAACTTTGCGCAGAATGATGTAGAAAAGATGATGAAAGTATACACAGAGTTTCATTATGTTACATGTCCTGCTCAGGGCCTGTCCATAGAGGAGTGTGGTGGAGTACCTTTGGGGTGCTTGCCACATGGCAGGGGCTGCAGTAGGCTGGGATAGAGCCCAGCAGGGAAGGCAGCCAAGTAAAACACCCCCAGATCTCATTTTAAGAGGGTGGTGTGTGGCAGAGCACCTTGGGGGTGCTCACCACTTGCGGGCTCTCACAGGCTCTGAGGGGAGCCTGCTTTGGAGAAGCAGCAGGGGAAATGTCCCTTAGGTACCATTTTAAGCGGGGAGGTGTGTGGCATAGCACTGTTGGTGCCTGCCACTTTAAGATCTGAGCAAAGCAGCCAGCAGGTGCTTGATTGTGGCAACCATTTTAGATTCCTGGCTGCCTATATAAACAGATCAGTTGCCTACTGGCAAGCCAGGCAGCAACATTGCCTGGATGTAAGGCTTCATGTATCATCCTGGAGGTATGGGAGGAGCTTTAGGGGATGGATTGGAGGCTCCTGGTTCTGGGCATGACCTAAAATTGCACCCTGCCAAGAGTGGGTGGCCTGGTGGGGCTCCCAGTGGCACAGGAGCCCCCAGGAAATGCCAGGCCAGTTATCACCCTGATGAAAGGCAGGGGCAGTGTGGAGCCCCAAGTGATGGGGGCAGAGATGAGTAGCCCCAAGTGAAGGGGGCGGTATGGAGCCCTGAGTGAGGGGGTGGTGTGGTGCCCCAGTGAAGGGGAGTAGGCCCAAGAGAGAGGGGTGAGTCCTGACCTCAGTAAGTCCTCCACTTCTGGAAGGCTGAATGTGGGTCAAAAGTAAGACCTATAGTGAGCACAGTGAACTGCTGCTCGGGGGTGGGGGCGGTGAGTGAGAGTCCCTGTGATACGCTGAAACACCAGTTGTGGTGTGAGTTACCCCAGCTCCCACAACTAAGTGGGTTAAACCTAGTAGGGCCAGAAGATGGACCCAGCAGTGACAGCAAGAGGCTCAAAGTCCTGATGCACAGTACCCTCGACTGGTCAATGCTGGGGCCAGGACCAGAAAGGCCAAAAGGGCCAGGGGCCCACTGCCAGGGATGACCAGAGCTGAGGGCCTGGGGTTCTGACTGGCCTTGGAGGTGAGATCAGGGCCTGTGTGGCCAAAGGTCCTGGGGAAACCACGCCCAAGAGGGGAAATAGTTTCAGGAAACTAGGCAGCCCATATGAAGGCGGGGTACGCCTCCAGAATGGAGGGATCTTAGAGGGTTTGAACTGGAGGATTCTGGGGCCCAGTGTGGGGCTGGTGAAATTAACATCAGTGGATGCCATCTGCAAGGCATGGGCTGCAGTGTAGGGGAGGTACGGAGCCACAGATAGTGCCCCCTGGCATCGGGGTATGAATGGGAAGCCTCCCGCCTTAATTAACATCTTAATTAATTAAGAACAAGGCATGGCAGGTCAGTTAGGTTGGTGGCATGCCCAAAGGCCAGTGGGGAACCTTGCAGTGTGGCTAGGCAGGGAGTCCCACTTTGCCACAAGGAGCCTATACATAGGAAGAATATACCAGGACTGCTTCTTGCTAGCAGCCTAGTGGATGAAGTGAAAATGATAAAATATAGTAGTACCCACCACTGACATAGAAGTTCAAGAAAACAACTTCAGAGAGGTACATGAAGATCCAATTTGAGAGAGTAGAAATTTTGGATCTTTGAATGACTAAATTTTAGGCAAAATTCTTAACTCACTTTTCTCTTTCAGATGTGTTTGTATTGGCTCTATTAAAATATTGTGTTTATAGCATGGGTATAACTATACCTATGACTGGCTTTGTTAAAAGGAACACTGTGTAGCGCCCCCCCCCCCTTTTTTTTATTTTTTCTATTTACTGCTGTTTGAAAAACATTTTAATACATGACCACTGGGATGAAGCCAACAACTCTCTATCTTTTTACTTTCTGTGAGCCCTTAAACCATGGCCAGAGTCCACTGAATTGCAGGCTTTCCTCTGAGAATTAGGCCACTATTCAATACAAGGAATGATTAATGTTCCTGCACTGCTACCCTGAGGAACTGACCTTCCTGTTGGTGGGGTCTAAATCAGTGAAAAAACCCTATCTCATCTTTCTTTAAAATTACCCATCATGGCCACAGCTTGGCCCAGATGTTAGACAGCTAAGTGAATCATAAAATGATCTTCTTTCAACACTGGATGCAAACTCTCCCGTATGTAACTTTTACAAATAGTAGGAGCATGAGGGTTGTGGAGGAGGAAGAATGCATAATGTACAGTTATTTTTCTTTTCTCCTTCACGTGGCATTTCTGTTCCTAAATAGCTTGGCTGTAATATTAGCAATTACATGAATCATGCTACGTGGCTTTAACTTTCTTGGCTGTTATATAACAATAGCTTAGAAGGTTTTAGAAATCGCTTTCATTATGACTGTGAAGCTGTTCAATTATTCAATATTTTTTAGAACAAACTATTTTCTGACTGTTCTCTTTATTGCTCTTGGCAAATTGTCCCAGCTTATATATTTACCATACACTGGTATCCTATATATACTCTAACAATGATCCCAACAAGAATCATTGCTACTGTTTTCATTTTTCATTTGTTTACATTTTTCCAGAGCATGGTCTTCCAAATATCTGGACTATATATAAACAGCCTTCTAGAATGCTTATTTTTTTTATATTTGTAGTACAAATTTGTTTCTCACTAAGATAATGTACATAATTTATACTCATGTAATGCTCAGTCATGATGATGCCACTAAAGTGAATGGCAAAACTTTTTACTGAGTTCAGTGATACAGATTCGTGGAAGTATTTCTTCATATGAATGAATAGGCAGAATAGTTAGAATTATTAATATGAAATAAATGCTTAGAGCCAAGAAAAGGGCTGATACTGATAAAAGATGAACATCTGCCAGTTTAATTGAGATTGATCTAACTTTACCAGTTTCTTCTGGTCATCCAGTATTCTGTTGCTGTGCTCAGAGAATTTGGGTAGAATGAAGAGGTACAGTTTTTCCCTGCGAGATACTTGCTGATCATGTTTTAGTCTGAGTGCTTTATAGCTGGAAAATAAAGACTGAACATAAAGACAGGAAAAAACCCCACCCCAATATTCTTCAAATATACCAAAAGTAAAGATCCAGAGACAGATTCCGTAGGAACATTTGAGGACAGGAGATGTAGGAAGACAAGCGCTACATAAATATGTTACTGCTAGAAGCATGAATGAATTATTTGTTCATTCACTAATGATATAAAAGGTCACATCCTGGAGGCAAATTAAGGACTAGGGATTTGCATGTTTTTATGTTGGAAGAAAGAAATATTAAAAGTCCTTCTAAACACATAAAAATAACTAGGATAGACTGACTGGGGAAAATAATTCTAGTGAAAGCATGTATATTTTACCACTGAACCAACAATCCCTGAATTGTGAAAAACTAGAGGGCCTGTCTCAGAAAAAGAAAGCATGTAAACCCCCTTTTTTAAAACTATGAAATACATGCACGTACTCTTCACATTTTCCCCTTTGGCTATACTAACTTGAGATCATATTACAATTAATTTAGCAAATAGTGATATACTAGGTAATTTTTTTAATGGGATATCAGCAAGGAATATTAGGTGTTTTACAGACTTTAACCTAACAAGAATTGTTGCAGACTGATGCTGAGTGACATTGTGTCGATCATTACCTGTGTTATGGGATGCCACTGCTCTTTCAAAATTTAATTTCATGGTGAGGTGAAGTTTCCTATAGGTAATTCTGGGAGTGGCATTTCCCGAAGCCCTGGAATACATGTTAGTCTGGTCAGTACTCAGTTCTCAAGTTCTACCTAGATTATGTTTAATGTTGTAATTTTTATAAGACAAACATAAAGTAACTGATTTCCTCCCTTTTTGGAAGAAGGACTGATAATCCAACTGAATTTTCAATAAATCAGCAATAGATAGAAACCCACTGCAAACGCGCACAATTCTCAGGACAAGAGTGCTTTGCTCTTGTCTATATTCCCATTTAATCTGAATGTACAGTCACAATAAATCAAACAAATATTTTAGCTATCAACTAACTAAATCCACTCTTGAAAATGGTGGTTTGTAAATCAAAACCTAATTGATCAGATTTCCTGACAAGATTTATAAATTAGAACTTCTCTATATAAATCACTTTATTCATAATGTGCTGACTGGGTGATAAAATCTTTAGTGATATTTGAAAAAAAAAAAAATCACCCAAAGTGGTAATATAGTAAAATTGTACATACAGCTGAAATCCACACTTAGGTCTTAAAGACACACACATGTATTCATGTACACATATACAAATGACTTCAGCCATAGTACATATATCATACCATCCTACAATAACATCATCAAAGTAAATGATTAAAAAACATCATCCTTGTCACAAGTTTAATTCTATACTAATGTGTCTTTAAATAGCAATTTCCTCTTATTTAAGAGTATGAACACTTAAATTCTTTTATCATAATCAGCTGCATGTTACCTGGTGTCATCATATGGTTACTACACTGAGGGTAGTGTTAATGTTATTTGGATGCCCTCCGTGGGTATTTCTATACTTTAACATGTTTGGATTTCTTGGAAATAAAAACTTAGGGTGGTCTCACATATTCATCTTAACAGTGCAATTAAAATGTAAATAGATGCACATCCAAGTAGTTTAAAAATTGTTAAATGTTTTTGTGACATTGCAAAGTTGTTCATTTTCAGCCGAGATTTATCTCCAAACAGGTACTAATTTTAATACCTCACAACATTTCATTGATTTGCAACTGTTGCAAGTGAATATGTGACACCACTCGTAGCTCTGAATATTTTGATTTTATAATGCTTGGTGTCAAATCGTTACATCATCTCTGCAGTGTATTTTCCCCTAAAATTACTGGTGCGCCCTTTAAATGTCCTTTACCTCTACTTAATATCCTTTTTCCTGAGGATACTAACAACTCTTATGCTTGTACGCAAAGCTCACTTACATCTCCTAGAAGAGTACAAGGAATTACTGTTACTAATGGAACCCAAATTCCTCCATGTTCTTCTCAAAATTCAAGTGGAGAGCTCCTATTTCTACACAGCATATTAAAACTAATTTTATGAACTAAAACAGTGCATACTCCAAATCTCTGAAGATTTCTTTTCCCTCACAACAGTTACAGAGAGAACCTCTCAAGATGTTACACTTAAATTGACCTAACTAGGGTTAGGTCAACCTACCTAAGTTTTGAACTGTACACAAGATACATGAGATTCGACTGGGCAAAAAATAGCAGCCCAACTTTGCACAGTTTACCGACGTGCAAACCTTATACTTAGATCAGCCTAAGTAGGGTAAAGCTGATCTAAGTGCTGATCTGTACAGATAATTGGGAAGCTTAGATCAGGCCAAAAATGGCCAGCCTGACCTAACTTTAGCTTACCTAGGAGGTGAACAATTTAGATTGGGCTAACCTGTGATTGATTGAAACCAAACATGTGTACCAGCGTTGCACCAAGAAGACAATACCCCCCTCCTCCCACCGCTTCAGACCCATTAGGCTTCCTGAGGACTTGCCAGCGCCCCCTGGAGCTGCTAACCTCCTCCACACACCCTGACTTACTTAGACCACATTCCTATCTTAATTTCTGGTACTGGAAAATATGTGCACACATGGGAACTGATCTATAATTTCGTGGCTTAAAGTGAACCTTGTGATAATAGATTGGGTCCTGGGAATGTTTGCAGTGAAGCCTGTCTCGGGTGGCCGAAGCCGACCAGAGGATCGCTAATTTAATCGGACGTCAGGCGGGCTGGCGATGGAGAGGCAAGACAGCTTATTGTTTTTAACAGATTGCTTTTACTTACGCCGCGTGGAATGGCAGTGCAGGCCTCGAGGTAGCTTGCTTGCGTTGTCACGGATGCTAACGAGTTATGAGCTAATGAGTTTATGAACGAAAAAGGAACCTGCAGGAAACGGGGGGGGTACGTCAAGGACCCAGTGACGGGGAGATATTGGTGGGTGATCGGTCCGCCAAGTTTCCTCCATCGCGCTACAGAGTTCTCCGTAGTAACTCTGCCACATGCTCAGAGGTCTCCGACTTGGGCGGAAGTTGCATGAACTTTTATATGTCCGGAGTGGCCAATAATGGACTGCTAGGTAGGGATAACTAATGAGGCAGAACGTGACCAAATTTGAAAGTAACTGCGGTTATTCAGGGCAGTTCTATTCTGACAGGGGCACTCAACTCATTTGGTTATGACATGCCCTCTTGACCATGTCACAATAGACAAGGGAATTAGGTTACAGGCAATTTTCGTCCAGGAACTCGTTACTGTCACAAGGTTTAGCATAACACGCGGATATACATATATATACAAAAGTGGACAGTTTAAAAAGTTACTTTTTTAACAAACTATAAAATACAATGATTTATATACACAACAATGATTATCGCGATTAACGGTAAACACAAGGTAACTAAAACGTTGACAATTGAATTAACCTAACGCAGCAAATTGTTACCCTTAATTTTAAGTAATTTTCCTCTAATTCGATTTTCCAAGGTAACTGAGAGTGGGGTATTAGATTAATGCCCCCTATACGGAGGGTTTCTATAATCGTCTGATATATAAACACACACTTACACACATGCATATATACACATATATACATATATACACACAAAGACATATTTGTTTAGTGGAGTAACCTCATTATGCTCTTAGAACACTGATTTTTCGTGCCGTCATTACTAATTTAGCTAAAAGACGACTTTGTTTGAACCATAAACACATTAACCTTGTTATGCATAACTACCTGCTTCTCCTCTCAATGACTTGACACTAAACACTTTCTACCCTCCATCCAAAGCCTTCACGTTTCCCCTCTTCTCCCTCTCTCATTCACCCTAAATCAATGCTTCTGTCTACACCCGACCTTTCTGCGACATCCCCAAAACCTTCAGATCATCAATGCTGTTCTCTTTCAACTCTTTCAGTAATTCAGAGCTTGCATAATCTGGTTACAGTCAGCATGTCAAACAACTTGGACTGCTCCGTTAAGTCAGTTATCCTTCCCACTTCAAACATTATGGCTTGGCTTCACTGCGTAAAATTTTGAACAGGCTTTAAAACAAAACAAAACAAGTATATACAAGACAGGTCTCGAAGTCAGCTCCCGTTCGCCGAGGAACCTGTCAGTAACAGCAGAAATAGAGTGATGACTCTGCTCGCAACATATAAGTTGGCGGCCATTGCTGTGCTGACTTGGATGTGCCGTGGTCTAGTGCTCGGTGGTTCTCGTGATCAGGCAGTAACAGATTACCACTTCGTCACCGTTGAGCCTGCAAGGGAACAAACAGACAAACAAACAAACAAAAGGAAAGAGGAAACTGGGAGAACAACAAGGCGGCGAGCTAGCCGGTTGCGATGAGCCAGGGTTGGTAATCGGTCATCATTTCTTCCTATGCATCAAACCTGAAGCCCAGTTCATTTGCTAGGTTCCGTTGGCCCTGCGCAATTGTTGCTTCGTGAGCCCGGAGCGATGTAGGAGGAACCCGAACATGGACCTCTCCTCCGGTGTTCGTTGCGGCAACGGTTGAGATTCTCGTGGGGGGTCGGGCTCATAACGCCTCGGTCTTTGGGATTTGATGGGGTACGCCGAGGGTCGGTGTTCCGCATTACTGGAGACTCTCGTGGATGGCTTCATAAGGGCTTGCAACCGTGGGAGGTGGCTCAGGAGGTTTCCCGCCTCCTGCCCGTTCATCAGGTTGAGAAGTCGAAGCATTATGGCATCATCTCCCGCATAGACCTCTATGCAGGCTTCTATGCTGTCAAGGGTTGCAGGAACAGTCCCAGGGTTCCATAGATGAAGGTGAGGCCAACCTCCTCTGCACTGAGCCCATGTCAGTCCCAACTGGTGTACGCTGGGGTTCCAAGAGGCATATGATACCCCTATTATGGCCAGCAAGAGTTGTTCCGCGCTGACCTTTGGTGGGCGGCCATTGTGCCACGCGTGGAATTTGTAGCTAACTTGGCCTGCAACAAGCACTGGGAGTGGGATGTGCCATCGAGCGTTACTCGCTACCACTTCTAGGTCGGTGGCGTGCCCTCCACTCCACAAGGCTTGGCAGGTTAGGAAGTCAGCCTCCTCCAGGTCCAGCAAGTCCGACCCAAATTCTACTACCAGGTGTCCTAACCACATAGCCAGGGTCTCTTCAGGCTTCAGTTTTGATTCTTTGTACAATTCTTGCACTTCCTCCCACGTGCAGGTGCGGCATGTAGTGGTGATGCGGGTCACACCCTGCGCATCTGTAACTTGCTTGACTAGCGCTATCGGGTGGACCGTGGTTGGAAGGGGCGTTGGCTCGTTGGGCGGGAGCGCCGAGTATAACTTCTCTCCCTCATAAGGGGGCGGTTCCCTTGTTCGCGCTACATCAGGGGGCGGGGTTTCTTTTGGCGCCACTCCGAGGGGCGGGGCAGAGGACCGTGCGACCTCCCCTTCTTCCCCAAGACTTTTCGCGTGCTCTTCTTTTCCCCTGGCACCATCTTGGAATGGCGGCGGCTCAGGGTTCTCTGATGATTCAGAGCTTTTCTTTACTGCCGCCTCCTTAGCCGTCTGGGCGGTTGTGAGCCGTTGAACCTCTAAATTTGCGTTTTCCCACAGCAAGGTTGTAATAGTGCGGAACATTATGTTCAACATTTTCCCCTTGTCCCACTTCGGGCCCATCCACCACACCACAACACAGTCCTCCGACTCCAACTTTTCCCGGAGATCCGAAAGCAGCTCGTGCCCCCTTGACCCGGGTGCTAGGGTCGGGGGATTGAACCGGTCGGTTGGTGTTGGTTCTCCACCTTCTCTCACACACCTTATACAGCGGGCATACTCTTGGGTGAGAGTTGGGTCTGCTACACCCGTCAGTTTTACTCCGGCAAGGAACACGGTGCCTACTTCATCTCGGGGTCTGAATCGGACCCGCACATTGCTCACCATGCACCCAAACACCCCGGGGTGAAGGTGTGCCTCCCATTCATTCAAAACTCCTTCTTCCCCTTTTAGCAAAAGGTAGCCGCTGATGAGCCTTTTGGTTGACCTGCCCGCTTGGTGGTATGCGATGTGGGCCCATAGCTCATTCGAGTCAGCTACATGGCGCCTCCCAGTGCGCCAGGGGCAACACTCAGTTAGAATCTTCTCCACAGCCGTGCCCTTGGATCCTGTTCATGACGCCATGTCTCGGGCGGCCGAAGCCGACCAGAGGATTGCTAATTTAATCAGACGTCAGGCGGGCTGGCGATGGAGAGGTGAGACAGCTTATTAGTTTTAAAAGATTGTTTTTACTTACGCCGCGTGGAATGGCAGCACAGGCCTCGAGGTAGCTTGCTTGCATTGACACGGATGCTAACGAGTTACGAGCTAACGAGTTTACGAACAAAAAAGGAACCTGCAGCAAATGGGGGGGGTACGTCAAGGACCCGGTGACAGGGAGATATTGGTGGGTGATCGGTCCGCCAAGTTTCCTCGATCTCGCTACAGAGTTCTCCGTAGTTACTCTGCCACATGCTCAGAGGTCTCCGACTTGGGCGGAAGTTGCATGAACTTTTATATGTCCGGAGTGGCCAATAACGGACTGCTAGGTAGGAATAACTAATGAGGCAGAACATGACCAAATTTGAAAGTAACTGCGGTTATTCAGGGCAGTTCTATTGTGACAGGGGCACTCAACTCATTTGGTTATGACAAAGCCCAGGGGCAGGGATTTCCCAGCTGCTCACCCCATCCCTGGGTCTGCATTTTTCCTACTCTCCCTCCCCTTCCTACCCTGACCAAGCTATCTTTAGCCCTCTGATCCACCCATCCCCAGATAGACAACCACCACCATGGACCCACCAGCCCTGCCTATGCTGCCAAACTACATCTGAACTCCACAGCCTTCTCTGTGGACTTGCTAACCTGCTGATACTGCTAACTACCCCCCACAAGACCCACTAGCCCCCCAAATCCTGCCAACACACTAGCAGGTTAATGTTACCAGGTACCCCCAGACCCACAAGGCTCTCTAATCCCACCAAACCACCCCTGGATTCCATTAACCATCCCCACAGACCTGCAAGCCCCCTGATCTCACCAGCCCACCTCCCATTTACCCACTAGCTCCCCCAATCCTACCTACTCCTCCCCCTCATCCTGACTCACTTAGATCAGGTTCCCAGCACCAAATCTACAATCATGCCATTTAAAGTAAGTGGTGTTATTGTAGATCAGATCCTGGGAACATCTTTATCTGTCCTCAGTCAGCCTGATAATACATGCAACAAAAGAGATGAGTTTTCACTGTCAAGTGATGTGACTAAAATAGGCTTTGTTATACCATGTACATGCCAGAGCTCAGCAGAAAGATAGCCTGAGTGTAAATATCTATTTCCAGTTAATGGAATATAGGTATAGCAGTGTATTTTCTATGATGTGCTCCTAGTTGCCTGTTACAGTTCTATGTGAACTGTTCAAATTATTCTTGAGGTAACTGCTTAGTCATATATACATATATGGATCAGTTTAAGGTAGAGTAGCATAAATAGAAATAATCTAGTCTAGAGGATACCAAAAGTGGATCTTAATGTCAAGATATCAAATATTTACGATGGCCTAGTTAGACACACATAGGGAAAAACACAAAAAAACTATATCAAACATATAACTATCACATACTGCTATAAAGTACATTGGGCCTTGTGAAAAACTTGCAATACATTTTCTATAAGACCATTTTGAAATATTTGGTGCCAGTACTACTAGTACTGGTAACAGTACAAAATATAATAATAAATATAATTCTTGCTACAATTCCAAGAATTATTTTGTACAGAAACAAAGGCTTCAGGGCTAAAGAATTAGCAGGGGTCACCTTGCTTTTTCATTACTTCAGGAGTCAAGATTTTATCAGGAAATTGTACTGACATATGGAAAAAAAAATGCACTTTCCAGAAAGAGGATTAGGAGGAAGCAAAAAGGGGAAGAAGAGAATGAACACAGTATACAGTTTGCATGACTGTGAAAGGAGTGATCTTTTCTTTTTTTAATGAAAATGAGGCAATGTCTTCTTAGATTAGGATCTCAAACATTAATTAATTAAGCTTACAATTCAAAAGGTTGCCAGTCCCTTGAATCAAAACACAATGAAACTTTGTGAAGATTAGAACTTTGTCCAAATTGGAATTTTGCTAATGAATCTTGTGTTTACAGTGGGCTGACCAATTTAGATACCTGAGAATGTTAGGATGTTTGAAATTCAGATCCAGCTCTCTGTCTTTAGTGCGATAGCCTTTGGGATTAGGAATCCTAGGCCATGTTCAGACATGCATTTTTCACAGTACTTTGAAGCGCTACACAGTAAGGCATAAACAGACATGCCGAGTCCCTTGGCAACTCTGGCTCCTGCTGAGGGAACAGCTGTGGCCCCTACCTATTCACCACCACAGGGAAGGTGAACTGGGCATGTTGTCACCAATTGCTGGAGGAGCCTGGAGGCTGCATTTCTCCAGCCCCCAACATTGAGAAGGGAGTGTGACAGTGAACCTAATCACTGACAGGCTGCTTCCCCCATTAGACTGGTCAGGTTCTGGTTGTGGTGCAGCTCTGCTCATCATGGGTGAGTCTAAACCTATTCCTACACTCATTGAGTTCACTGTAGCCCTTAGAGTAGGTAGCTGTAGCTCTTCCTCATCCCCTCTGGTTTCATCTGTGTTCCCTGCACCCCAACTTTGATAACAGCTAAGCACCCAAGCAGCACTCATTAACTGTCCATCCCACATTCCCTCCCCTACTTTGAAAGAAGGGACAGAGTGGATTAGTGTGGGATGTTTGGGGACTGGGACCCCTGTAGCACTAAACATAACTTGCAGAACAACAAAGCATAGTGTTACAGAGATGTTCCTTTTTCATCAAGAAATATTTAGGTTATGTGTCCATCAGTTTTGCAATACTTAGTACATTTTTATAGTACTGCAGGCAGGGTGCACATCTGAACTCTTGAGGGAACATATAGTGCTATAAATTATGGGTGTGCAAAGATTCAGTTGCTGATTTGATTCAGAGGATATTTGGCCCGACTCAGTGGCTGAATATCCAAATCCTAAATGCATCAGGAGACACATTAATCTCTCTGAATCAAATTGGAAGCCCTCCTATTCAATTCGGAGAGATTCAACAATTTGGCATAGATGCAGCTTTATATATTATTTCTATGTACCTCAAGGCACCAGGCACAGCTCATGAACGCTGAGATGGTGGGGCAGATGGACTGTCCCATGGGAGTGGTGGGGAGGAGGGGAGGGATCCTTCATGCACTTGGTGGTGGACCCAGAAGTGGACCAGAAGTACTTCCCGTCCACTTCTGGGTCTGCCACAGCTCTTATTGGGGGACCCCACCACCCCTTGGCCTGGTGACTGGTGCCTCCTGGGTGGGGGGTGGGGTACCCGAGGTCCCCTCACAGCCAATTGCTAAGCCTGGGAGGCATAGGGAGCATTCCCCATGTACTTGGCAGCAGATCCCCCCCAACACTTCCATGGGATGCTCCATCCACCCCAGCATATCAGCATTCATGAGCCACAAGGTACACAGGAAAAACATAAAGCTGTGTCTATGGCTGAATCACTGATTCTCCACATCAGAATCAAATCTTCAGATTCAGATTTGGCCGAATCGAATTGGGACAGTGATCCAAATCAGCTAATCAAATCACCAAATCGGGCCAAATCTGAATCAAATACTGCCCGATTCGCACACCCCTACAATAAATAAAGCATCTGAAAATGTTGTTACTTAATTGATGGGTAGGTTAAGTGAATCACACAGAGGTACAAATCATAGAGTGAAATAATGGCTCCAGTGAAGTCAATAGCAAACTCCTGTTGACTTTTATGCTACAGGTTTTCCCCCTGAATTCAGAAATGTCATATCTCTATAGCTTGAGGTGAATACAAGGTTCTTTGAATCAGAACCTTGGTGACTTGATTATGGTAAAAAAAAGTAAACTAGTGACAAAACTAATCATAGAACCTGTGTTCTAGGCAACTGCTCAGGGCAGGAATGAATGCTGGCTCTCTTTTCTGCCCTTTCCTTGCATAGTAATTTATGAATTTCATTTATTTGAACAGACCATTTGCATTTTATAATCTCTTTTATCACTCTAGGGTGTTTTTAATTTGAACCATGATTTCTTGCAGTATGAAGGAACAAGCCGTAGTAAAAAAACTGGGCACATAAGATGATACTGATTCTGACTCCAGGTCCTCACTTTACAGCCAGGAGTGTTAGATCAATTCTTTATTTATTCATGAATAACACAACTATCCCTTGGGACTTCACCCTCAATCAAATGCATGCAGTCAAGTTTTTTCACACTATCCTTTACAAAATATATAGTGACAATAATCAGCCCAAACACGTAACACATTTCCTATGTAAATGTGTATTTTATAATTTAACAGTACTTTAAAAATGAATTTAACACTCTGAAAAGGTGTTGACAATCTTGGAAATGGACTTTTCTGTTTATCCACATATGGGATTCTGTACAAACAAATGTGCTTTTATTGTACTATTCTAACAAATAAAACCAGTTGAATTATTGTTTGCGAGTAGGAATATGGTAAAATCAGCATTTATTCTGTCCAAGAAGTGATTGCAAGATTCCTGATTTATATTCATGCCTTCATTTTTCTTTAGTACTTTTCTAGATAGCGTGTGTGAACATTTTTTAGCCTTTTTGGATTTCATGAAGTGTTTGATATTATGACTTGCCATTTACTGCACTTTTCTATCATGTGTTTCCTCGTCTGAATCATATGATATTATTTCTGCTTCCTGATTGAATGGGTTATTAGAAATATGCAGAAAGGGGCAGAATACCAAGAAAATTATCCACTCTTATTGTAAGGGCAACTGAAACTTATAATTAGGGAATAGCAAAAAAGAAGAGAAAACATGAATAACACATTCCTTCATGAGATTCAGACTGATAAACATTTAGAATGATAAACATTTATGCTAAATTTTGTGTGGAGCTGTGAACAATTACAGAGTTATAAGAATTCTAATGCATAAACATGGGCTTTATACTGAGATTGCAGGGAGATGGGGAAATGCTAACTGGAGCCTACCTGGGGACCAATATACAGGAAAGCTCTATTGACAATGAAACCAAACAAGCCACTCTTATGGGAGCTGAGAAAACAGCTCCCCTTCAATGCAACAGGTGGCCAGTGAGTTCAGCAGAAGGACTTATGTGCCTGTACACCAATGCCAGAAGCATGGGGAACAAGCAGAAGGAACTAGTCCTCCTGCTTTCCACTGGGCACTACGATCTAGGAGGGATCATGGGGACCTGGTGGGACTTCTCTCATGACTGGAGCATAGCCCTAAAGGGCTACGTCCTTCACAGAAGGGAACAGGTAGGGAAGAGAGGTGGGAGTGTTGCCCTCTATGTAAAGGAGCAGTACACCTCCTTATAGGCTGATGTTGGCCCCAATGAAAAACAGCTTGTAGCCCAGCTGGACTGACTTCCCATCCCTGTCCTGATCTAGTGCCAGGGTTGGCAGCTGGGCTGAGTTCGTTTGCCCAGCACAATGGTGGCACCAGGGATGGGAGCGCAGCCCAGCTGGGCTGAGTTTTCCCAGTGTGATGGTGGCACTGGGGATGGAGAAACAGCCCAGCTGGACTGACTTCCCATCCCCAGCACTATGGTTGAAATGTTTCAACTTTCAAAATGTTTTGACTAGCCTCATTTTGTTTCAAGGCTATTTCAAAGCCCTCTGTTTCATTTTGATTTTACTGTTTCAACCTTGAAATGAGTCAAAATGGTGTCAAAATGAAATGGTCACCAAGTTTTTGCACAGCCCTACTATTCAATATCTTCATCAATACCCTGGGTGAGGGGGTGAAAAGCCCATTGGCCAATTTTGCAGACAACTCCAAGATATGGGGTTGTGTGGACACACCCACAGATAGGCTGCAGATACAAGAAGACCAAACAGGCTGGCATGTTGGGCAGAATGGAACCAGATGAGGTTCAACATAGAGAAATGCAAAGTGCTGCATCTGGTAAGGAAGAACCCCCAGGACACCTACAGGCTGGGCATCGCTAACCTGACCAGAACTAAAATGAAAGGGATCTGGGGGTAACAATAGAGCCCAGCATGAATATGAGCCGGCAATGTGACACAGTAGCCGCTAGGGCCAATAAAACTCAGGCATGCATCAATCAATGCATATCCAGTAAACCCAAAAAAGTGATTCTTCCATTTTACTCAACATTGGTTCAGCCACAGCTGGAGTATTGTGTCCAGTTCTGGGCTCTGAACTTCAACAAGGATGTGCTAAAGCTCGAGAGGGTCCAGAGAAGGGCCACCCGTATGATCAGGGACTTGCATGGCAAGCCATATGAGGAGAGGCTAAGTGATTTCAGATTCTTTCACCTAAAAAAAAAGAAGGCTGAGAGGAGACCTGATTGCAGCTTACCACTATATCAGAGGTGTATACATCAGGGGCTCAGTGAACAACTGTTAACCAGGGCACCCTGAGGGAAAACTAGAAACAACAGCCACAAATTCCTGGAAGATAGTTTCAGATTGAACATTAGGAAAAACTTCTATACAACTATGGTGTCCAGACTATGGAACATGCTTCTTCCCCCCCACCCACCCCCGAGGTGGTGCAATTATCTACCCTAGAGGTCTTCAAGAGAAGACTAGACTATCACCTGGCTGGGATCATCTGACCCTACATGTCTTTCCTGATCATTCAGGGGCTGGACCCAATGATCCTTTGGGGTTCATTCCAGCCCTATGATTCTATGATATAAGATGGCTTCATAAAGAATGGGTAACCAAAAGTATTAATTTTACTTATAATTGCTTACAAACCTGGGTTTTTGTTTCTTTGTTTGTTTCTTTGTTTTGGAGGCAGAGGGGTAGTTTATATGCTGTTAACTCTATCTATAAATTCACCTCATTACTGATTTGGAAAATATTTAGCCTTAATGGCACATTTTATTCCGTCTCTGTTGAGAGTTTGAAAAGAAATGCTAATTATGATTCAGTATTCTTTTAAATTAATCATGAACTTCTGGGCTTAAAATCTGACCTAGAGGTGAGGATTCATCAGTGTAGTTCAGGAAGCAGTACAAATATAGCAGTACAGCTCCTTAGGCTGCTATAATATATGGAAATTACCTATGTTTTTATGGATGGATGAGGGGAAACACCTTTTGTGTGACCACGTTTCTGGGACCAATGACTATTGAGAATAGGCATAGGGGGGTGGGGAGGAGGGGAAATATACAGCGAATAGAAAACTGAAGATTCAGTTTCTTTTACTGGGAGTCCTCCACTGCATGCCTATCCAGCCTTAGCTCACTTCTGCAATGGGAAAAAGATACGATTGTACTATAATGTCTCCTGTTTTCCATATCTGAAATGGGAAAGCAACTCAGTTTTCATACATAATCCAACAGCAATCAGATGGTAATGACTTCCATTCACTACCAAGCTGATAAAACATAGTCTCAGATAAACAATTAATTTCTTTCTATATCCTAAATTTTAAACTATACTTATGGGAATGACAAATTTATTACTGCACTAATTCCACAATTTGAAACATTATTCAAAGTCTACTGAATTATCTAGCAAAGAATCACTTAGATTAATCAATTATTTTGATCTAAGTAATTATTGCATAAAACTAGAATTTATGCTAAAATTTCTCAAGCAATTTAATTTTATTACCATCACATTGTAAAGTAATTATAGAGTTGGTAATTGCAGCAGTGACTTTTTTACTTAAAGCAAATAAAATGGAACTTAAAAAAAAAAAAGTGCACAAATATATAACTAGCATTTATGAGCACAAACAATTAATTATATTAAATGGCAATGAAAGAATAAACATACGGTTCCATACAAAGTTAATTGGGCTTTCTATAATCCTGCAATGGTAGTGCACTATGTAGGACAAGCAAGAACACGTAATTCTGTAAGGCATGTCTAGCTCATGACAAGATTAAGAAAAGAATGTAGGTTCTTAAGGGAGCAAGTATTAGGGAAAACTGTTACAAGAGGGTAGTAGGATCTCCCTCTTGATACATGATAAACTGCATATTGTAGCTGTCCCTTGTATAGATGGAACACAAAATGCATTCAGCCCTTAGAGAGATCTACACATTCTTTACCATGGAACAAAGATAAAAGATTCCAAATGATTTCCCTCCTTCTAACTTAGGGGGTCGTGTCACTCCTATGGTTCAGATTAATGTTCTTTCTTGACAATTTCTAACTATCCAGTAGAATAAATTAATGGCAGTGAATTCCTGTAAGTAAGAAAAGGAGACTTATTTCATAAAAGAAAGTTGTTGGATTCTTAATGTCTGTACCATAACTACATACCATAAGGTATGTACCTAATCAGGGTTAGCTCATTCTAAATGCCTAGTCATTCCAGTGTTCAGAGAGGTTAATTCAGCCACAAAAGGGAACACTCGATCTAAATTAGTACACTTTAGGTAGTACACTAACCAAACCAGGAAAAGCTTACCCCAGTCTCCCAAATGCCTAAATGCATTCACATCACATTTGCAGGACTTGGAAAGCCCAGCCACTTACCATAGTTCCAGGACTGTGCTATTCCTTCTGCCACCAACTCTGACCAGGCAGCCCCTCAGGTGGACCCTCCAGCCCCACCCCCTCTGCAGAACTGTCATCCATCCCCCGCCCCCGACACACCTGCCCCTCTCCCTACCCCAGTTACTTAAACCAGGTTCCATGGGAGTGGTAAACTACTGTATGTACCACTAAAAGATGAGAATGGTGTATATTTTATATATATTATTTTAAAGTTTACTGAGTATGCATGCCTCCTCCCATACAGGTAATCCTACAGAAAATATTAAATGTGAGTCCGTTAAATGTTGCCATTTTGTCTTCATACTATGCAGGGAGTAGGTCCTTTCCTCATTCTAAAATTTAAAATTTTATTTCTTATCAATTGTAGCTGGAATCATACACAATTTTCTGCATAAAACAGTGAGAACTGGCACATAGCACTGTTATCATGGTGGAATGTGAATCCAGCTTCCAGCTTCCCAGTAGTTTGCCCTCTGGTATCTAAGGAAATAATAGAGGTGTTTTGTTCATTTTGTTTAGTTCCATGCATTTACTTGGCATTAATCTGGGGGTTTTCTGTTGTAATCACAAATAAAATATGGGAAAGAATGAGCTTCATTCACAATTTAATCCCTCTTAATTCATTGAACACTGTCCTATATACAAACTGGATATTCCTACAGAATTCATAATGTTCATACCAATAATTATTTAATTATAGTGCACATATATACCATAACTGGGTAGGCAACATTAATCTTGACATTTCCTACTTTTGAGTAAAAAGTACTTTTAGTAATAAATAAATAAATAAATAAATAAACATTTTTCCTACAACAATAATATTCTTTTAATGTAATTTTGTATGTATGGCATATTTTAAGTTTGGGAGGATAGGTTAAAAAATAACATTTCAAAGACCGTCACAAAAATCGTAATAGTTTAGTTTTCCCGAAGGTACCCCAGGTTAGCCAGAAAATGTACCACTGAAGTGAAGGTAAAGCTTTCCTTTGATTTCGGTGGCAATTTTTCCAGTCCTCTGAGTCTGTGATACTCCTCCTATATCTTAACAAGGTTAAGTAATTTTTTTTGGATGGGGAACCCCCAGGAGCATCAACATTTGTGTCATTACTGAATGATTGCACTGTTGGTAATACCATTTTTCAAATGAGAAATACAGCTGATGCTGTGAACTTTGTTTCAATTAGACATCCATGGCATCTTTTGCAGAAGTACAGTTATTAACCTATTATTCTTTGAGTAAACACATTCTGCTTCACTGCTTCAACTGGTTATAGTATTTTTAAAAATTCTTTCCCAAAAATGCTAGGTAGTGTTATTGTGTAGTGTTTGATCCTAAATATATTTACTTTTTAGTGATGGATGAAACAATATGTCCATTTTTTTTAAAATCCATTAAAAAAAAAAATCACATTAGGTTCTTCTGGGATAAAAGGCACCACATAAATTCATCATATTATTATTTAGGTTTTTTGAACTTTTAGATAAAAAATGCTAAAGCTGCCAAATTCAAACATTAATAAAATTATATTTCAAACTGTACAATTATAGGGCTCATCCTCTTCTTCCCTTTTTTTTTTTAGTGTTTTCCCATTTTCTTATGTTATGCAGATTTCATGCTGTGGGGAACTCAAATGACTTAAGCAAATCGTGCATAAATATTTATTAATATAAGATACTATGTCCAATGAAAATATAATGTCTGCCATAGTTGTGAATAGGTGCATTTAGACAAACACAAAGGAAACAAATGTATAATGTTATTCTAACGATTGCTGTTTTCAGGCTCTGTCATGCCAGTTTCATCTGCAGCCTCGTTGAAAGCCACAGGTGCAAAGATGTGTGTCAATTATTAACAGTCAGTGAAAGGATGCTTCAAAGAAATGTTTCCCCTATAGAATACAGAAAACTAAAAAGCTGAGAGAGAACAAAAGGACACTATATTTGATGCATAAAGCATCACAATGGGCTTTGAATGTTAGTATGCATGCATATATATATATATATATATATAATGTGATTACAAATATAAGTTGTCAGGAAGGAAAACCTTATATTGGTATAACGTCAAGTTAATTTGCAAAGATTCAAAGCACTGAAAATTAGCTATTGAATGAATTATAATGTGTTCTCTACAAAAACTATTTGCCTAAGTGTACATATCATTTACTATTTACTCTGTACTAGAAACAATTCTTTAGTTTAAATGCAAATAAAGAACATTAGTAGCAAAGAGATGTCATATAAAAGTCTACTATGCGAAAGTTTTTTGTAGTATAGTTCAATAGATGGCATCTTGGGGAGTCAGGGAACTAACTAGTATAGGTTACTTTATATTTCTATTCCTATCAGCCCTTTCCTTCTACGGCATTTGTGTTTCAACACCTCTTGGCTGTAGAAACACAAATGGCTTCTGCTCCTCTTGCCTTTGCTCAGATTGTAAGCTCTCTCTTGTGAGAGATCATGAACTCTCATAGAGAGTCACTGGGGCACTAAACTGTGTTGAAGCCTCTGGACACTAATTAATGCAAATAACAAATGTGACTACTTAATGGGGACCTCAGAAGGCTTTTTAATTTTCATGTTCTACATGTCCCAACATATTTAACAGTGGGTGCATCTACACGTGATACTACGTCACCGTAAGGTTGCATTATGGCGATGTAGCAGCCACAGATGTCTACATATGACCAGCAGCTACTTTTCCATAGCAGCACAGTCACCTGTTATTGTGCGTTGCTATGGCAAAACAGCTGCTAAAATTAAATGTGTGCTACACATATAGTGCAGTACAGGTGATTACTGCACTGTGCTTTAGTACTTCATTTCCCAAAAGAAAGTACTAAAGCACAGTGCAGTAACAATGTTGCTGTGCAGCAACATGTAGATGCATTGAGTATTTCAGTTTGACCTTGGGTAACATAACATCATGAAATATCATCAGGGAATTTCAGTGTGTATTGTCACCATGTTTTCATCACATTGCATGGTAATGATTTTCATGGGACCCTGTAGGGATTTTGTGGTATTTGTGGATACATATTACCCTAATAAATAACTGGATTGACTCTGAAAAAGGTAGAACCACTCTATAGCTCTATTTCATAGCCACTGAGTCCATAGACTTCTAGCATGTATTACTCAAAAAGGTTGAAGTCAAAGTTGAAGTCTCATCCAAGTCTAGTGTAGTTAAGGCACAGCAGTTTAGGTAACCAATCAACACACAAAGAAGTGGCATGAACTTTGGCATGAATCTTCAGCAGGGCTCAAGGGCAACCTCTGATTCTGTAGCAAAATACCCAGCAATTTTGTTCCCATACATGGTACTGCCTCTTTAATTAGGCGGTCTTCTTGCTAGTGTGAAGCTTTACTATGAATTCTAAATCCTACAGTAAGAAGTCAGGCTTATTTCCAGTCTCCAGATTACCAGCTTTTGTTTTTATTTCTATTTCATGTATTAACATAATTCTTATCTTCTGATTTTCCTTCTGTATAGCTTACTGTTGTAGTTAGTTGCAGTTTATAACTTCATTTATTGGACCAGTATTCCTTTCATCATTTCTGCTTCCTTCTAGCTCAACTAAGGTCTTTTTATTTATTTATTTAAAATATAATAGTACAAGGAAAAAGACTGTTGCTTTAAGAGAAACCATAATACTCACAGACAGGGCTGTAATGGAGGGGGAAGTAACCACAATCATTCTGATCCACCTGTCTCTAGAAGATGCATCACATGGTTAAAACATGCCACGTCCATAGTTAAAAACACAAAAGGGAGTGATGTGGCCAGCATGCACATTCTGCTGCCACTTGTTCCCCTGCCTGAATGGTTTGCTATCATTTACAGCTGGCTTGCTAGGGATAGCTGAAGTGTGAACTGAGTTTTATGCCTCTAGAGCTACAGCAAGATGCCTTAACTACACTGCCATTGTACCCCAAGCAAGAGGTTTAGGACTCTTTAAATATCAGGAACATTACATGAGAGTTTGTAACTGAAGACTCTGGGAATGGCCCTTAAGGGGACTACCAATCACTATACTGAAAAATAGAACAATATGTAAAAAGAAAACAAAACAACACCCCCCCCCCATTTTCCTTTGCTGTAAGTATATTATTGTATTGCTTGAGAAATGTGTCAGATGAACAGACAATGAGGTGAAATTACTGTTTATTCACAACATGGGAGGAGCAGTAATAGGGTGGCTAATGTCTCTTGCTGTGGCTTCAGCTGCATACATTTGGACATGTGACAGAAGCCTCCCCAGTGAACCTAGCTGTAAACAGGCTCTTGGTCATTTGGACTGAGGGAGGTGGTAGGCATAAGGAGGGGGGAGTAAAGAGGCCTCAGATGGTATTAGTCATATCCAGTTCCTTCTATGCACCTGGCTAGATAAACTGGAATGCCTTAACGATACTAGTCTAGGCCCCTAAATTCAGATGGGCCTTTAGCTTGATTCACAGAACTGTTATTGCACAAGCAACAGCAGAACAAACTTCTGATAATCCAGCCCATCCAGTTGCCTCAGTTCTGATTTAGAGATCTCACCTTAAGGGATCAAGAGTAAGTTTAGGCCACCAATGAAACTTTTGCTTGTGTTAGCTGTCTTCTGCCAGACTTCCCACTACAGGTGGCTCTTTTAATGGGTAAAATCATAAGATAACATCTCTATGGTGGCCAAAAAGTGGCTTTTTTTGTTACTTACAATGGCTATCCTAATTTTTAATAGGAAGTTATGGTGGCACTAGATCTCAGGATACAATGGATACACCATGGACTTACAGTCTCCATAGGGTGACTGCATTAAAAAAAAACTGAATCTGTAATTTGATGTTTTAGTGTAAAGAGCTCCTCTGATAGACAGTTCACTCTAAAAGGGGTGTAGGCAGCTGTCACAATAAGGAAGGAGACAGTATGTGGCATAGCTATGTATCTTAAGCAAATACTCAAGATTTGGGAAGCTTTGTAGAAATCTGCATTTTTTGGAGTTGGTAGATCCTAACTTTTATTGTTTCAAATGGGCAAAGGAATATGGGCATGTGGGCTCGCCTCCAGTAAAAGATTTGACAGAAAACCTGTGCACGCAAAGATTTACTACTTCCTTGTCTCCACCTCCGCTCCCCTTTTTCTTTGCCATTTGAGACACAAAATGGCATCAAATTGTTTGTGAAATTTAAGTTCCTGTCAGGTTGTCTTTTCATCCATTACTTGAACAAAGTTGGAGCAACCTTGTATATTGCACTGGGAAACTGTTTCTCAGAACACAAGGGTGCCATAAAGCATATTACTTGGAGAATTGGATTGCTCTGGTTTCATGGCTTACAATTTTGTATCATGAAAAGGCATGAGAGCTGCTGAATATAAAATGATCAACTGTTATTGCAACTTGGAATATGGAATTTTTGAGTTAGCTTAGGAAACAAATGTAAAACAGTGCTTACAGCATAATGATAAAATCTTGGTATAGGAACTTTGCTTTATTACATGTCTGAGTGCTTCTAGGTGCTATAGTAATATAAAACAATAATACTAGTAATAACAACTCAAATATGTATACTACTACTACTACTACAATTTTTTTTGATTCTCTGTAGTCTGTCTCAGTCATGGTTATGATGCCTCAGACTGTTGTGCTTTGGAATGTCCAACAAAATAGAGGCCCATCTAGCATGATTTCTGAGGTAATCTGACTCTATTTTTAAACCAAATGTAGTGATTCACTACAGACCCCTGGTATTAGACCTTTAATTTGACAAAATCTTTGTAAGCCATCTTTATAAAAGGATGATAACTATTCTGCTACTTACACAGTTTAATTGAAAACATGTGTCGTTCTTTCTTTTATTAAGTTCTGTTATTTCAGAATAACAAAAATATCCACACAAAATAATAAGAAAGAAAGAGTAAGCTTTTTTTTTCTCCTAAGTAGAATCTGTTTGCAATTTTTGCATGAAATATCATTTTCATCAAATAGGGGTTTTTTTTCCAAATAAAAATTGGTTTCAAATAGCATTTTGAAATAAAATACAGATCATTTCCAAAAAGCACTGTTTTCATGAAATATTCTGTGGAGAATATAGAGAATGGAAAGTTGTATATGGATTTGAATCTTTAGGGATTCCTGTGATGTGTATGCAATACATTATAAACAGATCTACTTAGCTGTAGGGGGAAGCCTGGTCCCTCAAAGGCTCAGAACGCAGCTGCCGGTGGTCAGTGGAAAATAGCTGCTGCATGCCAGACTAGGAGATACCTGGAAGTGATGACCAGCTAATGAGGGTGGAACCAGACAGGGTTAAGGAAGTCCAGGAGGCATTGCTAAGGAAAGAAGCCAGAGCTAAATTGTTCCTCTTCTAACATCAAGAGAAGTTTTGGTTTCCAAGGTGGCATTGGTGTAGAAGAAATGACCTGAGTACAAAGTTGACTTACCTGTTTAAGACAAGAAAGTGACCTGCTTACATTTTCCTGTAGAGGAAAATACATGGAATGATACTGAGTAAAGCACATATTTGTATCCTTTAAGACAGGAGTAAATTGAATATTTTTTTGCAAGACAAAACTGTAGCTATCACCTAATCTCCTTGCACTTAGGTAAAATTCTCTATATACAAGTAGGACTAAAAAAGATGGATAAAAAGGTAAGCTTCTCTTTTACTTAGCTTCTGTGAATAAGTATCATTTTAAAACATCAATATTTTCAGTGGTAAATTGCTAAAATCTCAGTCTAGGAATATCTGTAAAATCAAGTCTCTTCTTCAATGACTGTTCAAAATCCAATCATGCCCCCTAAGTTTATGTGTGAAGGGGTAGCACTCTACATAGATCTCTGCAGCCCAGAGAAAAAGCAGGCTAAGCTGCTTTCATTCATCTTTCCATATTTTGTCCCTTTGGTGTAGTGGAGGCTACTCTTTACAGATCTAAGCTTGCTGAGTGTCACAACCCAAAGTTGTGATTTTTGATTTTGTGTGTGCTTTGGCACTGCTAAATTATTTTCCCGCCAAATTGCAGCTTCTTAGCACGGTGGAGTTTTCTGCTGTAAAGCAGAACCCCAGTGCAAGGGAGAATTTCCCGCCAATTTGTAGCTTTCTTTGCATGGTGCATTTCTTTTTGCATCTAGGAAATGCTCGGTGCAAAGAGTTCCCGCCATTTGTATTCTAATTCAAGCCCCATTATTGGCTTGCGTTAAATTATTCACACGTGGTGGCTAGTGATTGGCTTGCTAGCCGCATAAGAAGCTTGAGTGGTTTCCGCTCAAGTTGGAGGACTCCACGAACACCAGGAGGAGGAGACTTCATGCTGTGTGAAGATCTCTAAATGCTGCAGAGCCTATTGGACCCAGCGCATTTAAAGCAGGCAACAGGGGTCTGATCAGCCTCTAGCCTCTCCCCGTCACTGAGTGCAATCCTCGACGTATTCCTCTTCCCTGTGCACAAAAAGATCCACGGAGCCTAGCAAACTTCGTGTGAGTGAACAAAAGGACCCACGGAGCTTAGCAAACTTCATGGGAGAGAGAATAAATGGACCCACGGAGCTTCAACAACTCCGTGGGAGAAAGAGAGCTTGTCGTAGTCCTCAAATGAGGATTTAACCAGAGCTGTGCCTGGAAAACTGTCCAGCCTACACCGCAACCATCTTCGGTGTAAGTAAATAATCTTTAAATCAACCATTACGCGTCCGTAACTAATTCTAGCGTGTCGCCCATTCTCTCCAACCCCACGTGCCCAGGCTGCTGGCCACAGCCTGTGAAGAGCACAAAAAGGGCCCGGATCGCTCCCGGCCCGCACATGGCGACGAGGATGGGATCAGGAGAAAACATGCTAGAGCTAAAATTAGTTAAGAACTGCCCTTGACGCGGTGAAAAACGCCAAGTGAAAAGTTTTGAGGAGCTGGAGGTGCAAAATCGCTTACCACCAGGATGGTGGAACGGGTGAGAGATTTGTCAGTGGACGCCTTTCACTGAAGGGAGAAGAGGGAGCCTCCGAAGACGGAGTCCCGAGAGAGAGAGAAGTGTATTTGCTCCCTGCGGCATTCGGG